>NC_092433.1:1309000-1668000 GCF_036169615.1 Heliangelus exortis
CACATTTTAGATAGGAATTTCATAAAAGCTATTACTGTCTGTAGTGCTAAAGTATTTACCCACTGGCATATAACTCTGGCCAGGAAAGACAAACTTTTCTGTAAATTACTTGCCATGAGCCAAACTAAACAAGATTGTTGTGTGCACATCAGAAAATACAGAAAGTGATGATGTGGACTCACTGAAGACATTAATCTACATTTTTATAGCTGTTCAAAAAAGGTGTGTGTCTGAAGCATGTGTTGAACCCAATACATGAGGTGGAGCAGGTAGTCTGGAGAGGAGTGCTTGGGACAGGATGACAACTGGCCTGTCAGGACAGCTGCTTGTCACTCAGCTCTGGTTTGCAGGGTGCCATGTGGTCAGTTGTAGAGAGCTTGTCCTTTTGCAGACTGAAGTTCTTTTTCCTGCTGGGAGAAACCCACTTCTCTGCAGATCTCCTCAGAGTGGATTTTGGCCAGATTTCATGAGCCAAGGCCAACTTTGACAGTGTTGCAGGCTCCTCTAACAAGTTAGGTAATTCAGTTTTTCTGGCTCTCTACTGGAAGGAAAGCCAGGAAGACAAAATACACATGCTAATGCACATATGTATGTATATATATTACACACATATGTATAAGCATATCCTTTTTTTATTATTATTCCTAGCTGTATGTGGAAGTGCTCAGTAAGGTAGCAGAAAGTTAAACTGTTCTGTTCCCTAAACTTCAAAGACTTCAGTGGTATTGGCCAGCAGGTCCAGGGAAGGGATTCTGCCCCTGTGCTCAGCCCTGGGGAGGCCACAGCTTGAGTCCTGTGTCCAGTTCTGGGCCCCTCAGCTCAGGAAGGAGATTGAGGTGCTGGAGCAGGTCCAGAGAAGAGCAAGGAGGCTGTGAAGGGATCCAGCACAAGTCCTGTGAGGAAGGGCTGAGGGAGCTGGGGGTGTTGAGGCTGGAGAAGAGGAGGCTCAGGGGAGACCTCATCACTCTCTACAACTCCCTGAAAGGAGGTTGGAGCCAGGGGGGGGTTGGGCTGATATCAGTGGGACAACAGGGCATGGACTAAAGAATTTTTTCCTAATATCCAACCTAAACCTCCCCTGGCAGAGCCTCAGCTCTGCCAGGGGAGGTTTAGGTTGGATATTAGGAAAGGATTCTTTGCAGAGAGGGTGCTCAGCCATTGGAATGGGCTGCCCAGGGAAGGGGTGGATTCTCCATCCCTGGAGATATTTCAAAAGAGCCTGGATGTGGCACTCAGTGCCATGGGCTGGGAACCACGGGGGGAGTGGAGCAAGGGTTGGACTTGATGAGCTCTGAGGTCCCTTCCAACCCAGCCCATTCTATGATTCTATGATTATTCCATATAGTAAATTGTATTAGATGTATCCCTTTCATGGAGCTATCCAAACAGATAATATTTTGTACTCAATAGTTATAATTTGACACCTTTTACTGGCTTTAAAAGATGGCAAAGCCAATTACAACGTACTTTTGAAAATTATAAGGAATTACTTGTATTGGGGAAAAATAGAGCTGGTGGAGGTTATGCAGCTGTTTTTCTCCTGGTGTTAACATATTAGGTTACAGGAATCTTTCCACTTATTTGAGCAAACACAAGAGAGTATTTATGTAACTGAAGATCTGCAACTGCCAGTAGAATTAATTAGGAGAGGAATAATTAGACAAATAGTAGTGTCCAAATGGTCCCAATAGAAAAATGTATTGCAATCCCAATGTAAATCTCATTAATGTTGTAATTTGTGATGAGCTGTGCCTTTTGCAGCACCATAAAGGGGGGCAGTTGTGGAAGGATCTCAGTGGGGTGTTAGCTTGGGTATGAAGCAGAAACAATATCAAGGTTTTAAGCTGTCTGGCCTCATTATTGTCACCTAGCCATAGCTGCAGCTCCATTATCTGCTTAAAAGCCTTCCTTGAGACACTTCATAGTGAAATAGGTACTAAAGAGAAAATTTCAGGTTAGTCCTTGTTACAGGATTGTTGCTTCATGTACCAGAAGCAGGTGTTCTCCTGTGCCAAGCAGATAACTGAGTAAGAAGTGAGACAAATTAAACTTACTTCAAATACTTTTGTTCCAATTCAGTCAATGCTGGTTCAAAAAATGGAAATGTTATTGACCATATTATCCAGACTTTGGTTCTAATATTACTCTCAGAGTGGAATAGGAGACAGGTTAATTAATGTGGTATCATACTGACAGTGGCTGTCCTAGAAGCAGACTTTCTGGTTCCCAGTCTGTAGCAGCAAGGTCTGGCAAATGGGCAGAGAGGGGCAGTACCAGAGATGTGGTTCTCCAGGGGAATAGGAGGGTGGGTGCTCTAACACAGAAGCTGAGTTTTCCCTGTTATTCCCTGGGTTTGCCACCTGATAATATTCTTTAGCTCTGTTACAAAATCCTGTAGAGCATTTCTCTCTCCAGTACTATACACTACAGGGTGCATTTCTCAAGCTTCTTTCATAAGTATATTGGAATGGCATACAAGATTAAAAAAGATAATATCTTTTATCAAAACCTACCCATAAGACCAAAGCATTTCACACTCACTCAGAGATTCCATCTTGAGAAAGAGGTAGTACTTACTTCCTTTGGAATAACCTCTTCCATGCCTTCCATCTGAGGCATGGGAGCTGTTTAAGAATCACAAATAGAATCTGAAGCATCTCTAGTAACAGAAGTTACCTCCTACAACTCCAGTTTCTAACCAAATGGGACTGATGGCCTTCATCAGCCAGTGAGCTGTGGTGCTGCCCTGATTTGGACTGGTGAGAGGTTTAGTTTGTTTTTTAATGAAAATGAGCTGAAGGATATCGAGGTCCTGGAGCAGGTCCAAAGGAGGCAACTGGGCTGGTGAAGGGACTGGAGCACAGATCCTATGAGGAGAGGCTGAGGGAGCTGGGGGTGTTGAGGCTGGAGAAGAGGAGGCTCAGAGGAGACCTCATCACTCTCTCCAACTCCCTGAAAGGAGGTTGGAGCCAGGGGGGGGTTGGGCTCTTTTCCCAGGCAACTCTCAGCAAGACAAGAGGGCACAAGAGGTCTCAAGTTGTGCCAGGGGAGGTTTAGGTTGGACATTAGAAAGAATTTCTTTCTGGAGAGGGTGCTCAGCCATTGGAATGGGCTGCCCAGGGAAGGGGTGGATTCTCCATCCCTGGAGATATTTCAAAAGAGCCTGGATGTGGCACTCAGTGCCATGGGCTGGGAACCACGGGGGGAGTGGATCAAGGGTTGGACTTGATGAGCTCTGAGGTCCCTTCCAACCCAGCCAATTCTAGGATTCTATGTAGTACATTAATTTTATTTTCAGTGATGGGTAAACTGCTCAACATCAAAATGTTCTAGACTGACAGCTCTGGAAAGCTGGTGCCTCTGTCACAGTGAAAGCTTACAACAGGAGCTGTGAGCATTTTGTGTGTCTGGTCTCCCCATGAGCTGTACCTGGTGATGTCTTGAACTTGCTTTCCAGTTGTGGTGGCAGATCTGGATGGATACCAGTTAAACAGACCTCTTATCTGTGTGCATTTTTTTTAAAGTGACTATAAAATAAGCACTAATTCTAGATCCCCAGGGCCATGCTGAGACACATTTCTCTTCCTTAATGAAGAGGCAGATACCCAAGTGAGGTTTTTGTTATTCATACTGCAGGCAGTGTGTATGGGAACAAGGTGCAGGGAAGAGATGAGAATAGTTGTCTGACCATGTTATTGAACATGGCCTAGATGAGAGGCAAGGCTCTGTGCTTTACTGCCCAGACCATAATACCTGAGAATGTGGGATTCCAGTTTCCTATAATGCACTGAGTTTGCTCTTTCTTAGCTCACCATTTGCAGTGTCAGTGGCAAAATCATTTGGATGCTTTCTGAACACAGCCCTTTTGTCCTCCTCTCCAGAATTTCTAGGAGGGGGTACAGAAGTGCAAGAGAGGACTTGGCTGCTCTGTGCCCCCCAGAGCAGTGCTTTAAGGTGTGCAAGATGTGCAGGAGTTAAATCCAGTTTGGGGAGCACTGAACACCTGCACGAGGGACACAGCAGTGGGGACAGATGTGCAGCAGCTCTGATAAAACAAAAATAAAGCCTGCAAACACTGCAGCTACAGAGGGGTTGCTTCTCTCTGCCATGCTCTTTACCAAAACGTGTGGCTGCATTATGCTGTGGCAGCATGACCAAGGCCAGGACTTAAAGAACTTGTGAGACTTGGTGGCATGAAGATCTTTTCACAACTGGCATATACTGAACGTGGAATTTGCACCACACTTGTACATAAAAGCACAAGTGAGACAAAGCTGTACTGCTCAACTTCTCCAGACTTCTCCTAGAAATCTGGGAGAAATAAAAAATAAACCTGAAGCCCATCCAGAGAAACAAGCAGAAAACCTTTTTCTTCATGTGCTTTTTTCTCTTGCCAGAAGGAAAACTCTTCCTGAAGCATTTGACAGTAACCCAAAGTAAATTCTCATACTTCTTTCTAGGCACTTTTTTTTTTTTTTTTTTTTACTAATATTCAGAAGTATTATTTCAAAGAAGAATCCAGGCTAATGCAAGGACAGAAATAATGGGTTTTGAATAATGGGGAAGTGGAAATAATCTATGATGGAATGAGAGTCTGAATCAGAAATAAACAGGCAATAGAAAGTTAGTGCTGGAGTGCATTTCCCAGTGCTTCAGAACATATTAACAGCTCATGGGAAGTGGTACATAAGTTGTGTCTCAGCTGGGGAGCATCCTCCCTGCATCCCTCCTGGGTCTGTGTTCTGCTTTGTCTTTTTCAACACTAAATCAAAGAATAAAAATCAGGTCCAACTTGTTGATCCATTTCTAGTGTAGAACTTTGATTTATTGGCTACCAATTTCTCATGAAATCACAGAAGAAAAAAAAACCCAAAACTAAATCAAAAACCCAACCCAAACCAAAAACCCCCAGACAGCAAACCCAGTGGAGAGACTAATGGCTGAAAAATCAAGAAAAGGAGTGAAAATGAGGAAGTGAAAAGCATGCAGGTTACTTCAGGAGGAGACTCTGAAGGGATGTGTTCAAAAGGTGACACTGAGCACCAGTGACAGGAGTTACATTAAAAAACCCAAAACCAGCCCTACCAAACATTAACAAATCCAGACATACCTGTGTGAGGGAAGAGTCAGGAGGTTAACTGGTGTACTTATCTCTCCTTACAGTTTGGGTCTTGGCAAGAATCAAGATACAGTGTATCCTGGCAAGAATCCCTAGGATCTTAATGCAACTCCAGGAGCCAAAGCAGCTGTTTCCAAACCCTGGTGCTGTTCTTCCCAGTTTTGAGGCTCATAACTCTTCTTCTTTAGCTGAACTTCACTGGGTTGTCTCCAGGGGTTAATGCTGAGGCCCTGCTTCTTGGGGAAATGTTGTACTGAAGGGGCTCTTCCATCTGTCTGTATCTTAAGAAATGAAATCTTGGGAGTGTGGCTCCAGCAAGCTCAGGGCTCCTGTGCTGTACTCTGGCTCCCCCATCCACTTTTTGCAGCCCAGACAATTCATTCACAATTTACACAAGCCAAGTTACTAATCAGAAACGTAATGACCTAAAAATGTAGCTCTGCCTGAGGTAGCTGGAGGATTGCTGGCTCACTGTGGCTCAGCTTTTCCACCCTGGACATAAAAAGAAGGGGTTTGTAAAGAGAGAGGGTGCTGGGGAGCTGCCTGGGGCTTCTCAGAGGGGTTCCCTAGGGCAGCCAGGCTGAGCAGGATGGTTCCTCTCTGCCTTGGATTAACATCTAACTCAAAACTCAATCCAGGCCAAACCTCAGTTCTTATTAGAAGGCAATTTTTTTTTTTCTCACATGGTAACTTCTTTGTGTCTTGCTTTTAACTAGATTATGTCCAAGTTGCACTAGAATGGTAAGTTCTTTGTTTCTTGCTTTTAACTAGATTATGTCCAAGTTGTACTTGAACATATTAAACTACTGTTGATACTTTTTTTACCCTCCTTTTCCTTTTCCTCATAGTAAAGGCTTGAGGATGTTGTGAGTCAGCATGGGGATAGAGTTGCTGTAGTCACAGGGGTGCAGCTTGCTCATCCTGCCCATTCCTTAGCTGTGCTGGGCCCTAGTGCCTCACTGCTGCCCAGTTTTTCTTAAATTAGTGTCTCTTAAAACACTTTAAAATATATCTGATGGGTTCAGAAAGGTGGGCCCAGAAAATAAAAAGCAGGCAACTCTCTCAGAATTCTGTGCAAACCCCATGCAAGTTGTTTTCTGATGTTAGAGACTGTGTTAGCCTTGTGTTTGTGTTACAGATGTATTTTTTCCCTCAGAAAGAATTGATTCTTCATGTCACCACTGTCACTAGGCAAGAATCTGCTCTGTGTGGCTGGATGAACCAAGCCTGCACCAGGCAAGTGTGGCCATCAGTCCCCTAAAGCTTCTCTGCACTCAGTGATGGGCATCATGCAGACCCAGGAGTGGAGAAGTGCTTCTAACAGGTTTTATTCTGCTCCTTCTCCATCTTTCCCAGATAATGGGAACTTGTTATGCATTTCAGGTACGTTCTGGAGGGGTTGTTTCTGGATGTTTGAAGCCTTTAGCTTATCTTGGGTTTGGCCACTTTATTTATGAAAGCAAAGAGAGCAATAATGTCAAGTGTAACAGGATTAGAGATCAATAGTCTCTACTCCAAAAATCTACTTGAAGAGATCTTTTCTGTAATTCTAGCTGGTATTGCACTAATTGTACAATTCATATTGTACTAATATGAATACAAATTTGTAAATTTAATAGATTTTCTTTTAAATTAAGAAGCTGGCTTATTCAAAGATCCTCTTAAAGCAGTTCTTCAGAGGAGCATAATCACAGAATGTTAGAGGTCAAATAGACCTCTGGAGATCATCTAGTCCAACCCCTCTGCCAGGTATTCACTCATAGTTTACTGAGCTACTGAAAGAAGTCAAATGTAGAAATCTTACCTCTCCTTTCCTGTTATACTGCTTCACAATTTAGCTCTTTTGTAGTTTTTGGTATTTCTTTAATATGCAAACAATAATATTAAATGATGAAAATTATGTTGAAATAGAGACTGGGAGGTTGGGAATGTAATGAAAGCATGGAATTATTTAAAAAAAAGCAAAACTAAACAAACATCTGAAGTTAGTTGTTTACTTTTTGAGAAACTAATACCCTGCACTCCTTTTTGTTTCCACAGCTTTCAGAAGTTACCAGGCCATGAAGGAGAGGCCCAATGGGGGGCAGGAAAAGGCTGGGCAAGGTCTCACCTAGTCAGTCTGTACTTCCTAATCCTCTTCAAAAAGCCAGAAAATTTTGGAGGACTAGAAGATGGAAAACTGTAGGTATGCAGAGGCAAACTCAGTCCTGACAAGTGCAGGCACAGCTCCTCCTGGGACCTGCATTTAAGTCCAAGCTGAATTAGGTCCAAAGTGTTGGTGTAAGGCTGTGGTAAGCACTAGTGTAGACCTGTTTTGCATAAGGTTGGGGCTGCAAGACAGTACTAAAGCTTTTCTCTCCTACATAGCTGTGGGGAAATGGGTAATAGTTAAGTAGCTTTAGCACAGTTCCATTTCTGAACAGTTGTTGAATGTTTATAGTGCTTCCTGTATGAAGTATCTGGTGTGTTAAGTCACAAAACAGTAGAATGAGGGGGTATAAATTTTAAAGCACTTTACACACAGACTTTATTCCTTGCCCCAGTAAGAGAGTAGAGGTGCAGATTGTATCATTTGGTCTACCCAGACATTAGACAAATATGAAAAGGCAGGTCCATAAACTAACAGCAACAGTTAACATCACTTAAGGAGGTTTTGGGGAAGAATGAGGGGAACAAATAGTAGAAAGCAGGCAGATGTGTGCTTTCCTCTGGACAGCTTCTCTTGCTGCTCTTGAGGATCAGGTACTGAACTGGGAGGACAGTTGATCCAACCAATAATGTATTTCTAGTGTTCTTAAACCTTACTATGTTGTAATTATTGTTCTTAATGGACAGCAAGTTCTGCTACTGCTGAAGTCAGCAAGCTGCTCATCTTATCCAAACAACTTGGAAGTGAAGCAGTTTCTTGTTATGATGATCACCATGTCCAGAGATCAAGGTTTGGTGTGTAGGAACTGCAAGGAGAAAAAGACAATGAAAGAGGAATAAGAGGTGATCTTTAGGGACAGGGAAAGGGGAATGGGGAAAGGAGAAATTTGGAGTGGGAGGCTACCATAACATATGTAGTAATATCAACATAAGAAAGGGTTTCCAGAAAACAGAAGTATGAGGAATCTCTTCTGGTGGCTAGTGAGAAGGTTTGCACTTTTTTTAAGGCTGGATTTCTGTGCCTAAAATGCCACAAGTTTAGAAGTGTTGCAGTTTTCCCTTGAAAGCTATGAGCTCCTGAAGGGGGCTGGAGGGACTTTCCCCTTCTAAGGTACCTCCACAAATGAAATCCAAAATAATAATTGATTATGAAATCAGTAATAAAAGCAAATTATTTTGGGAGTGTCCAACTCAAGCTTTTTTAAAATTAATTAAGAATTTTATGCCTATAAAAGCAATGGGCAGCTTCTCTGCTCTTAAATGCTGCTACAGATAGATCAGATCTAAGGTGTGATAGAAACCAGGTAATGAGGAGGTTGGATAATTCACATTGATGCAATGTGTATATATTTTATACTGAGAGGAAAGTGAGAAGTCTTATTTTTAGTTGAAATGTTAAAGCTATTAAAATATTTTTTTAATATCAGTCATGGATGCATATCACACTACTTTTCTGAAAAGAGAGAATAACTGAAAGTTTTCCATCATTTATTTACAAAATTGCACAAAGATTGTATCAGCAGACAGCTCCTGTAAGGATCAGACCTTTTTCTGTGTGCTTATAAAGCTTAAAACACAAAATACTTTAATACAAGCTACAGAAGAGAGTAACATTTGTTCAAATGTTTTGAAATATGTATTACCAATTTTTTTTTTATCTGTGTCTTTCAAAGATGATGTTGTTGTGTGTGTCCTCTTACCTGTCCCTTTTAATAATTTTTTAAGCCAAGAGAAATGTAGAGATCTTAAAAGTACAGCACACCAGTTGTTTCTGTTTTGAAGAAGGAAAAATACACAGACTGCCTGGTGCTGTATTAAATGCAATATGAACCCAACCTGTGTATCAAAAGAAAGCCCCAGATTTAGCTCTCAGTTTTAAGTGTATCTTCTGTGTTGTTTTTCAGATAGTTATCACTAAGGGGTGAACTCGTGATGCAGAATTGTGATAGAAATGATGAAAATAATTCAGTTAACAAGACATAAGCCTACTGGAAAACAGGCTTCAATAGTCTTGCTGTTTAAAATGATGAATTTTAGCTGGAACTGCAATCTGCACTGCTTTTCTTCCACAATGTGAGATTGTAGTAATATGACTGTAATACAACAGGAAAATGTCACTCCCCATCTTTTTTTTTCCTCCCTGAAGGCTTATCAGATCATTATAAACCAGTTTTGCTGTCTGTTGTGTGTATTAAACAGGAGTACCAGAGAGCAGTGGTGATGTTATTTTTCTTGCCTTTTTTTTAACATTTGGAAGCAAGTGCATTTATTTGTTTACAAATTGATGAATTTAGTTTTACATTGTTACATATAAACTGCCAAATGTAACTTGACACCTGCATTCAGTTAACCACAGGAAGTTTTCTGCTTGGCAAACACCAACATTTGAAACATTCCTACCTTCCTGTTTTATCTATTTTAAAATTACACCTAGTTACATTTTGGTTAGATACGTTGTTGGCAGCTGTCGTGTTCAAAAGGGGTGATGTTAAATTCATTGCTAGTGAAAAATTAATTCACAAACCAAGCAACTTTTGTTTACAATTAATTAATCTCAGTTATAAGACAACTTTCCTAGGTGCAAGACATTTGCAAGTTCAGGCCTCTTGTAACCTTACAAGACAAAAGAGAGAGATTAAATTTATGTATAATGATTTTGAGATAGTATCAGTGACTCATACAGAGCAACTTACTGAAAGGAGATGCAACCCTTTCAATAATTCTGTGCAGATCAGGGGGTTGATCAGGGTGAGGAAGAGATGATTAGGCTGGGAGTCTTCAGAAAAGAGACAGTTTGGGCTGTGGCAGAGGCTATAAGACCATTAGTAAGATTAATAAAGAGGTGTTCAGCACCTCTTCTAATCCAGGGACTTTGGAGACATCCCATAAACCCAGCAGAGTCAGGAAAGTTCTGATGCAGTCCATGGTAGGCTTGTCAAGGTGAGTCCAAAGGATATTAAAGTCCTATTTGTGTTGAGAGAGTGAAGTGGTGCATGGAACAGAAATGTGCTGGGGATTGCTTGGTGCAGGGAGCCACACTGGGAGGTTCCCTGGGATGATAACAGTTACAGTTTGAAAGGACATGTGGGGAAAGTGTTGTGGGTTTGTAACTTGTGCCTTCCTCTTTCTTACAGTCTGATATGGCAGTGTTCCAGGCAGTGTTCCACACCAGCTTTTTGGTCTGGCTGGACTGGACTGATCTCACTTTTCTGTGTTATGTCTTTGATTTGGCACATCAGAAAGGCTGGGACCTTGAAGTAGATTTTTAATATGGTTTTTTGTTTGTTTGTTTTTCTGTGTAGAAAGACTGCTGGACACTGGAACCATAGTAAACACAGTCAGACAAAGTAGATGTCACACAGTGAGGTTGGAACCATCTGTTCCCTGTATCTGCTGGCAGATTCCATGCTTAGGAATATGTGTGCTGTAGATAGGCAGCAGGGCCAGTCCTTAAATCACTTGGTAACACTGATCCTGCTCCATCCAGGTCTGTACTGGGAATCCTGTGGAAACTCATTATATAAATGCAGGAGACAAAGAATTTTCTCTCCAGTGTCTCTCAAAATGGGAGGTGAGGATGCTGATCTGAAAGAGGCATTGAGAAAAGGCCTGGAAGCAGGTCTAGATATGGAAGCAGCACAGCTCTGCTTGCATGGTTTCTGCTTTTAGGGCTAATTAGGGACAGGAACTGAATGACAGAGTTCATTTCTGGAGAGAAAAGGGGTTGAGCAAGATCATTAGGAAATGCTGCCCTAGGCAGATCTCTGTGATAGTAACAAAGATGAAAAACTCTACTTTGTGCCTTTAATTTGGCAGCAGATAGCACTGACTCATTGGTTCAGGGTAAATGACTCTTAAATTTTTTTACCAGTGACTTGACTTTTGCAAAAACCCTTGAAACAACAAAGTAAGGATGTTACCATGATAATGGTGATTTGGGGCCTCCTACTTTTCCTGAAGCCAAAATAGATCATTTGCTCAGTTTCCAGCTGGACTGGGCTCTCCAGTGGAGTCTGTAGGGGTACTGCACTACTTTCTTGTTGGAAACTGCTTAACCTGACTGATATGCTTGGGCATGCCAAAAGGAGGCTTTTTTTTTTTTTTTTTTGTAACTGGCAGAAGTTGCTGACTTATGTTTTAAAAGAACTGTTCTGGAGCTTGGCACTTGCATTATTTTGAATAAACTTTTGTTTAAGTTGTTGCTATTAAATAAAGTACTCATCTTCTGGAAAAGAAATCTAACTGGCTGGGAATAATCCTGCTAGGCAGTGTATTTATTTATTTCAGTCTAAATCTGTTGCTGCAAGGTTTTGGGTTTCTTTTCCTAAAAAAAAAATACTAGGAGGAGGGGGTAGAGACAGAAGAAAAACATAGATAAAATTTTTATTCTGAATTAATTCTATAAGAATAGTAGTGGCATCAAATGTTTGATTTTTTTTTTTTTCCCCACTACTTGTCATGATAGAAGATCATTGCTATTAAAGATAATATGAAATGGAAAAGTATTTGTTGCACTTTAGGTGGAAGCTTTTCTTTGCATAATTTGTTACTTCTCTTGTTTCACAGCTAGAACCAGCATGACATAGTTGGGGATGATGTCCTGAGTGACTGGATGTTGCATCCCAGTTTGACTGAAGAAACACAGAATTAAGGTAGCTTCAGTCCCACCATCTCAAATAAACATGACTGGTATGTGTTCTTTACTTTGAATTTCCACTGGCCTTTCCACTTCACTCTGCCTCTGGCTGCTTCTCAGGATGGAAAGCAGGCTTGGAGGGAACTGGTGGATTAGGTGCAGTCCCTTGAAACCACGAGTTTCTTTACAGGAGAAACTGCCAAGGAGGATTCTCCAGGACTTGCACTTTGTATTTCATTTCCTGCACACCACAAAACTTTCCCTTAAAGCTATCTCTGACCATTTGTACAAAAGAACTAAATCAGCTAGGCCTGCAGGAAGGGCTCTGCAATGTCTCCACTTCCTTCAGGAGATGGGAATGTGCTTATGGTGCATCATGAACTTTGGAAGGTCTGCTTTATAGTACTATTCCTAGGTCTATCAGGAATATGAAACAAGTGTAGTTCCCAAAATCCTGTTACAATTTGTGTCTAGGTTCTGGACTTCTTTCCCTCTTTTTCTGAAACTATATCTTAATTTCTTAAACCTGATGTTGTTAAAACTATTCAGTTTAATCCTTTTGTTATGGTCTTTCAGGCACTAGGAAGATCTCCTGAAAGTTTCTTTCTTTAGAGCTGGATGACTGGTGAGTCTAAGGTGTGGTTTGCAGTTGGGATTCCTTATTATTTTCCTTCTTGAGGACCTGCTTACCTTTCTTAAGCAAAACCTCTATATTTAATTTTTATTTATTGAGACTGAGCAAGAAAAATATTTTCAGAGGCTGTATGGAAAGGTGGAACACAGTGTCACCATCTCACAGAGTAGCATAACTATATGCATGTGGGAAATGATAAGGGAAGTAGAGAGGGAGAGAAAGGAGCTGACCTGAAGATAAAGCAGGAGTTGGTAAATCTGTCAAAGTAGCACTGTGTATCATAGAATCATCCTAGAATGGGCTGGGTTGGAAGGGACCTCAGAGCTCATCAAGTCCAACCCTTGCTCCACTCCCCCCGTGGTTCCCAGCCCATGGCACTGAGTGCCACATCCAGGCTCTTTTGAAATATCTCCAGGGATGGAGAATCCACCCCTTCCCTGGGCAGCCCATTCCAGTGTCTGATCACCCTCTCTGCAAAGAATTCTTTCCTAATATCCAACCTAAACCTCCCCTGGCAGAGCTCCAGCTCTGCCAGGGGAGGTTTAGGTTGGATATTAGGAAAAAATTCTTTAGTCCATGCCCTCTTGTCCCACTGATATCAGCCCAAACCCCCCCTGGCTCCAACCTCCTTTCAGGGAGTTGGAGAGAGTGATGAGGTCTCCCCTGAGCCTCCTCTTCTCCAGCCTCAACACCCCCAGCTCCCTCAGCCCTTCCTCACAGGACTTGTGCTGGATCCCTTCCCAGCCTCCTTGCTCTTCTCTGGACCTGCTCCAGCACCTCAATCTCCTTCCTGAGCTGAGGGGCCCAGAACTGGACACAGGACTCAAGCTGTGGCCTCCCCAGGGCTGAGCACAGGGGCAGAATCCCTTCCCTGGACCTGCTGGCCACGCTGTTCCTGAGCCAGCCCAGGATGCCATTGGCCTTCTTGGCCACCTGGGCACACTGCTGCCTCCTCTTCAGCTTCCTGGCAATCCAGACTCCCAGGTCCCTTTCTGCCACTCTGTGCCCAGCCTGGAGCTCCCCATGGGGTTGTTGTGGCCAAAGGGCAGGACCCAGCACTTGGAATGTTGAACCTCATCCCGTTGGGATCAGCCCAAAATCAGGCCAAATATGTAACCATTTGGCTTGTAAATTAGTGCTGGTTTAATTGATATTGGTATGTGTGTGAAAACAACTAAAGGATTAGAAAGTCACATTTAAAAATTCTAAGATGTTATCTCCAGGGTGATGTGAAACTACTGAAATCTTTGCAAAACTTTTCATTGTTTTTTCTAGACAAGTTTGGGTTTTGTTGTGTTTTCTGTATGGTGACAAAGAATCTCCTGATCCATGAAAAAAGCCTAAAGGTGAGTTCTACTTGCCTATTTACTAGATTTTGTCTTGAAAAGAATAGAAGAGGTAAGAAATGCTAACATTTGAATGTAACTGAAACATATGACAGCAAAATGGTCACTCATATTACAGCAACTCTTAATTACACCACATTTGAACTGAACATCCTCAGGTCCATTACAGATGCATTGTTGGAATTGAGGGGTAGCTGGGGGACAGTTTTCTTCCAATTCTAATTTTTTTTTTTTTTTTAGAGTGAATGGGATTGAAAGCCTTCCAAGCTGCTCCTCAACAAAAAGTAGTGCTTCTGCCTTGATGGAGTTTTCAAACAATTATGCACACATAAAAACTGCTCATCTGCATGCTCAGCAGAGTATGCTGAAGTGTTAATATTGGATAATAGAAGGGAAATTCACATTTTCTCAAGTAAGTTTACCAAATCTTGTCATTCTGTGCACAGTCTGGCCATAAAAATAATACACAAATGTTACAGCAGATCCTTTGTGTTGTGTCAGTGTCACCTCTCTATAGCTTAAGCCCTGGCCTCTCCTCCAATTGCCCCTGGACTTCCAAGTGGTTCATGTGTATTTTATAAGTGACTTTCAACTGTATTCCTAACAAAAATTCAGTGTTTTAATGACTTGATATAAAAGGTTCTGATAATTAAATCTGCTAAACTCAATCTATATAGTCAATCTATTTAAAAAGAAAAAGAGGTGGAAATATGTCTAAAAATATTGATGTTTTTACAAGGCTTTACTTAAGGCTTTATCATGTCCACACAAGAGTTTTGGTGTGCCTCAGAGGATAGGAATGTTTCCTTATTGATAACACTTCTCTGCTGCTTCTCCTACAAATGCTGGTGTTCAGTGTCTCACTGGAACACAATCTGATGGATTACAATGACAATCAATCCAATAACTCACCAGAGCAGAACACAGGCTTCAAGAATTCCAAATATGAAATAACTGGGTCCAAAGGTGGCCTTGACCAGTTTGAGAACTATTCATGGGGTTCTGTGATCTGCTTCAACACCTGTGTGTATGAATCAGAGATTTGAGACAGTGGCACAAGGAATGGTAGGAAGCAGATGATACACAGGTAAAATTTGCCACTGTGAAGTTTGAGGTGGTGAGCAAGTTTGTTGGCCACTGGGTTGCTTAGTGAGCTTCTGAAGGAAGAGTTTTGGTTTCTTTTCCCAGCTTTGCTGTTGACTAACTTTGTTTTGAATTAAAGCTTTTGCAGAGTGCTTTCAAAGTTAATAGTAGGTATTGTTTCTGGTTGCATCCTTTACAAAGCAGGTGCTTTCCAAGCACTTAATGAAATTTGTAGCTCAAGTGATAAAGGAACAAAATTGAAAAAAACCCAACAAAACCAAATAAACTTATTCTAAGTAATACAAGGAACACACCAAGAAGAGGTCTGTAAGAGAAAAGGGCCTTGCAGGTGAGACATGGGTAATTCTGCAAGTGTTACAGTGAGGAGGTGAGGATGAGAGCCTGGAGATGAAGGGCAGTGATGTGGATTCCTCACTGAAACTGTTGTATCAGCTTTGCTTTCTGTGTGGCCAAGTACATCTATGATTCAGCTCTGTGCTGGCCCCAGGGAGGAAGGGGGAATCCCATCTGTGTCACCTTTCTTTCCCTCCTTCCCCCACGAGTGCTGAACAGAGTGCTGGGGGGTGCTGGAAGAAGTCAGTGGGGAAGGAGCAAGGTTTGGTGCCATAATGGATGTGTAGGGTTTGACACAAATAGCTCATTCCTGGCAAATCACTCTGGCTAGTGGGGAGAACACTGGGCTCACTCTCAAGATGCAGGGTATCTCTGTCATTCTGTCAGGCATTCTGTGAGCTGTTACTACCTCCCTGTGCTGTTCTGTTCATTTACACTCCTGCTCTGCTTTGCTTGTATTCAAGCAGATCCACATTATGATGCAAATTCACCAGCAGTACTACAGAAAGAAGGCCAAGTTTGAAGTAAGTGTGAGGTTTTTCCCTACTTGTTTGAGTAGCCAGTCTGGAAAAAAAGAGAATAAATTGTACATTCAAACCATTGATTTAACATCTTATTACAGACCTAGATTCATTAATAAAATACAAGCCTGCTGAAGACTGAATCTTGGCAGTTTTTTTGGTGCACACTTAAGTTTCATTTACCTGCATGAGGGGTTTTTACTTGTACCTCTCTCTAGAAAACAGCTTCCCACTGAGTAAAATTCCCAGTATAGCCTTGGTTCTACTCCAGACTTGGCTATTGTTGCCAGTAATAGCTTTGTTTTGCATCTCACAAGTTGACTACATTGCCTGAAGTTTATATGTATAGATCATATGGCTATTTCCAAATAAAATAAACATTGTGTTAATCAAATCTTAGCTTTGTTTCTTAGGAAAAGTGAACAAAGTGGTGACTTTGGACATTTCCTAGGATTACAACTGAGGTTCTAGAAATCTCAAAAGATTTTGCCTTAAAATGCAGTTTCCTTTGTAAGGATGATGATGAACTTCTGGCTCAGTAATTCCAAAGGGCATTATGTGCAAATCAGCATCACACCTTCCCTTTGTCCTTCTGCCATATGAGCACAGAGGTACTGATTTCACAGGCATGCACTGAAGCAGGGGCAGCAACTTTCCCAACGTTCTGGGCTGCATACACCAGGTCTGTAGGTGGTGAGACAGTCCTCAGGGAGCTAAAGAGAACAGGAGGCACACAGAAAAATTACTCTGTGACTGTGCAGACCCAAGGGTCCTATAGCTATGCTGGAGAAGAAGGTAAGAAAGGCTCTCTAGAGCTGTGGCCCTGTGCTGTCCCCAGGCTGGGGACACCACCAGCCACTGAGCAGCTCCTTCCACAGTCCTTCTACGTGCTACCCCCCAGCAGATACAGTTCCTGCTCTGCCTGTGGATGTGTCAGCACTAATTTATCTAATCCTGGTTCAGACCAGTTGATACAATTTGCCCCTATCTTCTCCTGTGGCAACAAGTTCCAGGAATGTCTTTACCTGGTGTATAAAGTGCTTTAACTGTTTCAAGCCGACCTCCAGCTAGCTGGAATCGATGCCTCCTGGTTCGGCTCTTTAGGGATTTGGTGAGTTTCATATTTACCTCTTTGCTGCCTTCCTGGGGGGTATAAACCAAAGCTATCCTAATTGTCTCTGGAGAACTGGGTTCAGCTGGTAGGCATCTGCATTATTGGGTGTGCAGAGGCCCTTTAAATCTCTTTCTAGACATTTCTCTCTCTGCTGCAGCTGGTAAAATAGGAATAAACCCCTGCTGTCATAAATACTAGGCAGCCATGAAAACGCTCCCATTGCAGCAGAAAACCAGCACAGCGGTGCAATCGTGTCCAAAGTGCCACTCGGCTCGGATTGCATTCCTGAAAAGAGGAATGGGAAGAGAGCTGCAGAGTCGAAGGTGTGATGTTTGCCTTCCCCCTCTGCGAGCACGGACCCCCCCACCCCAGCCGTGGGGCTGGCAGGGCCTGGGCAGAGCTTTCCCACTCCCCGAACCCCAGGACCGCTCGGAAGCGTTTGTTTCCATGTTGCCTTCTCTCTCCGACTCCTTCCCGCCCCCTCACCACCCCCTAAAACCACTGGCAGCCCCCCCCCTTCCTCACATGGCTCTCTTCCCGGCCTGGCCTCCACTCCCACCGATAATTAATCGACTTTTCCCTAGGAAACTAGAAACAGGGGCGAGTGCCAGGAACGTGTGAAACTTTTCCGCGACCATTTTGGACGTAAACAGGCCCCGGATCCGCCATCCCGCCCCCCTCCCAGCCCCAATATCCCATAGCGGAGGCAGGGCCGGACCGAACCGAACCGAAGCCCCGGCCACTGCGCCCACCCCCCTCCAACCCGCCCCATGGACTTCTTGGCCCGGCCCCGGTCCCTCGCTGTCCCCTCCCTCCCAGTCTCCCCAGCGCCCCCAGTGAGGACAGTGGTTGCCCCGGCACCCTTCCCCTTCCCCCCTCCCAACAAAGCGCAGTGGACGCCGAGCTGGCCTTCAGAAAAGTTCGATTTATTGACAAGGGAGGTTTGGGGGTTTCCCCCCCCCCCCCCTCAGTTCACACACACGCGTTTATAAAACCAGCCGCCCCCATGACAAAAACGCAAAGGGGTGGCTGAAAAATAAATAAACCTCTCCAACCCCCCCCCTCCGAGGTGGAAAGGCTTCGCGGCCGGCTGAGTTCTTACACCCCCCCTCCCCCGAAACCCCGCCAGGGTCAGCTGGACCAGCGCGTCCCTGACAGCGCCCGTCGGCGGCGTTCAGGCGATCCTGCTGCAGAATTCATCGAAGTCCCTCTCCATGAAGAGCTCGCTCTCCATCACATCGTTCTCGGAGGGGAAGTACTGCTGGCTCTCCTCCTGCGGGGGGTCCGCGCCCGCACCGCCCCCGGCACTGCTCGGGGCGGGAGGGGGTCCGGCCTCTCCTGCGCACTCCATCAGCGCCCCGCGTGCGTTCTCCAGCACCCCCAAGTAGGAGTCCATATCCAGCGGGTCCATCTCGCAGTCCGACCCGCCGCTTTCGGTGCCCACCGAGTCCGAGCGCAGGTGCATGAGCTGGTACTTCTCCCGCATCAGGAACTGGTTGGTGTTGCGGGGCGCCCGCATGCCCGGCGCCCGCCGGCCCAGGACATTGACGGGCCGCAGGGAGAGCAGCACCCGCGGCCGGGCGGGCCTGTGGCAGCGGCGGAAGGCGCGGCAGTGCTGCTGCTGCTGCTGTTGGGAGTGCTGGAAGTGGCTGTGCGTGCGGCTGCCCAACAGCTTCCGTGAGACGCCCGGGTGTCTTCCTCGGCGCTCGGGGGGCCAGCGCGACCGGCTGCCGCCCCGCCGGGGCTCACCGCCCTTTAGCGGCGGCGGGAAGGCTCCTCCCGGCACCCCCTCGCCGCGAGCGGGCTCCCAGGGAGGGCGCCGGGATCCGCCGCCGCACAGCATCAGCTCCGCGCGTCGCAACATCGCGGCTCCCCGCTCTCACATGCTCCTCGACGCCGGGAGAGTTGCCGGGACACCCCCGTCGAACAAATCCAGCGCCGTCGCCTCCCCGATGCGCCTTCTTCTTCCCCTTTCCCCCGGGCTGACCGGACGGTTCCCAAGAGCCCTGCGGCGTCCCCGCTCGCGGGGGCCTCCCCGGGCGCCTCTACCTTTTCACGATCCGCTCTGTTTTTTTCTTGAGCGGAGCCCGTTTACAGCGCATAGCCTGGCTGAAGGGCTGCGGGCTGGGGAGCAGCTTGACCGGCTCCAAGCTGCCGCCTCGGAGAGATGGTCTCGCCTACTCCCTGACCGGCCGCTACCGGGCTGTCAGCGCTTCGCCAGGGGACGGCGGGCCGGGACAAGGCCCGGGATGGGAGGGAGCGAGGGGAGGGTGCGGGGAAGGCACTGAGCCACGGAGCCTGCACAGCACCGACACCGCCCGCCGCCCCACACCGCCTAACGGCAGGCACCGACACAACCCCTATTTATCTCATCCGGCGCAGCCCAACTGCCACGGAGCAGAGGGGAGGCAGCGCGGCGGCTCCAGAGCGAGCTTCTCCTCTCCAAACCTCGCTCTCCGTGCCCGATGAGCCCGAGTGCTCGGCGCTAGGACGATCTGGGCCGTGCCGGGCTGCGCCGGGCCGCTCGCTTGTGCCTCCCGGGTAAATCCCGGGATCGTTCCCCCCGTCCGGCATTTTGGTTTGGGTCGGGGCTCCGGGAGTAAGATGTTGTTCATCCCTTATTCACGAACATCTTTTGCGCGCAGTTCCCTGCGCAAGCGCGGTTGCTCTCGTCTCTGTTGCAGTGGCAGTACGTAAACTGCTTAAGGTGCCCGTGAGGTAGAGAGGGGTGCTGGAGCTGGGTGGGTGTAATGGCTCCGGGTAGAGCCGGTATGCAGCAAGGGTGCGGGGAAGAAAGGGGTGGCCCGGGCCGGTATCAGTCTGGGATCTGTGACCAAGTGCTGTGTTTTGTGCCAGCGCCTCTGTTCCCCTTAACTCCTGACCAGGGCACCGCTGACTGTGGTCTTCCCGCCCGTAGCCCACAAAATGGTGCCCGGGCCTGAGCCAGAGGGGGATCGCGCCTTCACCCCTCAGGGCGCGGAGAGGGGAAGCGTCCTCCGCCGCCACGGCGAGAACCGCCCGCCTCACACCTCGGTGTCGGGGAAGGACACAACGCTGCGGTGGGGTTTCTGCTCCGACCCGGTGTCCGGGCGGGAAGAGCATCCCCTGAGCGGCGGTGAGAAGCAGCACAGCCCCCACGGCGGGGAGGCCAGGCCCGGTCCCGCCCCGCCATGGAGGCGCTGAGTGAGGCCCAGGGCCGGCTGTACCGGTGAAAGGAGCCGGGTGTGAGGAGGGCTGGGCTGGTGGTTAGCTGGAGGGAAGGGGAGTCCTGTCTTCAGTCTCTCAGGGGGTAATTTTTTCCCCTTTAACCTTTCCAGATGAACAGATGCTTTTTAAGCACTATTTTTGTGGAAAATGAGAGCAGATACGTTAATTTGTACAGTTTAGGGACCATTCTAGTTATTCATGCTGGGCTTTGATTCCTTTGCTACAAAATTCTCCTAGTTTTCAAATCCTTTTTTTTTGTTGTTGCTCTGTGTGTAACTACTGCATTACTAAGCATGACATTCCTATTCACTCCTTCCTTACAGTCAGTTTGTGAAAAACAAGCTCACTGTTCTGACCTAAATGGTTCAATTGAAGGCCATGCATGAGGAAGGATGGTGCAGGACTTTCATGTAGGTAACAGTTCACAATTATTTACTAGTGAAGAGCAAAGTATAAAATATACCAGGGGAGAAGGTGGAAATCTGGATGTGTGGTAACAAAAGTCAACATTGCCATCTGCAAATTGTAACACTTGTTGGTATTTCGTTGCTTAAAAGTGCATATTAAGCAGTGTTTGGTTTAAATGCCTTTCAGAGCTAGTAAAGTACTCTGTTTTAAAGTCAGCTGGCCTTATCACCTATATGTTTTACAGACTGAAGTCTGACATGGCAGGAGTTGGTGCTGGAGCAAGCACAAGTTACAGTTGTCTAAAAAATGCAGTCTCTCTAATCTGAAGGAATGTGAAAGCAGGGGGAGGCTGCAGTACTTTCAAAGTTGCTGAAGTGTATATTTATAAAGAAATAGCTCAAAATCCCCTGAACCCATTGGGGATTTTTTTTTTTCAAGTAAGCTTGGGGAAAAAAAAGTTCTAACTAAATTAATAGAAGCCACTGTTAAATTAAAGGCTTCCTGAAAGTAGTATCTGCCTGCATAGTGAAGAGAACTGGGTGTGGAAAATGTCCATAATGTCAAGATGAGTAAAATCTCTGAACTGCTCTTTCCTGCAGTTTCTTCCTCTTGTACCTACTGTCTTCAATCTTGTATCACTTTTATTAGATTTTCTTTATGAAAAAATGCAACAGAAACACCAAAACGTGACAAAATAAAACGCTCTGTTGCAGGAATGCTGCATCAGGTGGTAGAATTCATGTCCTTTCAGTTCTGAGTTGACACAGGCTCTGAGCTGCATCAGACAGCAGTATGGATTAGACAGATTTCTGCCACTTCCAGCTTCCCTCCTGGACACAGAGCAACCCAAATCCACACAGGCACGAATCCCTACCTGGTGTTTGTATCCAATTCCTGCCAAGAACCTGTGCTCAGTCTCTTCCTGTGGGTCAGTCTGCTTAGTCTGGCCTCAGTTCATGTTTTCTGTGTCATTCTTTCTGAGTTTGGTGCAAATGGAGTTCCCCTTTTAGCTATTCTAGACTGACGCATGAAATTCTGTGTAGAAAATGGTCTTGTGCTTCTTTGTGCAGGTGAGGATTCCATCTGACGTGGCACTCGTCACTGCTGGATCTGTCCCTCACCACAGGCTGCCACACTGCCCTCAAACAGTGAGTTGCTCTTGTACCTAGCCCTGAAAATCCAAGTTAAACTCTAGCTTTTATTCATTACCCA
This sequence comes from Heliangelus exortis, assembly GCF_036169615.1. NCBI lineage: Eukaryota > Metazoa > Chordata > Aves > Apodiformes > Trochilidae > Heliangelus > Heliangelus exortis. Next base: position 1,330,783 of record NC_092433.1, read on the forward strand.
CAGTTGTATTATTTTGCAAGTTTTAAGACCAATTGTAAATGGATACATGGTGGCAGCTGAACTATTCAGGTCATCACTGATATGAACTTCATTCCCCACCAGCTGTGTTGCCAAGGGGCTCAGGTGTGCAGTTGTGCAATCACCTCCCTGGTGATTAATTTTTTCACTGTCAAGAGCCTTTCCACAGCTGTTTTCAGCACTTCCTGTAGGTGGAAGATGTTTTGTATTTCCCCCATGCTATGGTTGCCAGCCACTACTTTTCCACATTCTCAAGTTTTCTTTAGCCTATGGGAACCCACCCACAGGTTTATTCTAGTTGGAGTGCAGTGCTAGAGAAGGGGAACTTGTGTTTACAGTCTGAAGAACTGATAACTCATTTATGAGTATTTCTTTAACGGAGGTAAGTTCAAGTTTCCAGGGTGTGTGTGAGGTGACCACCTGTGGCATCCATCCCCTTCCTGCAGGAAGCACAGAGCTCCCACTCAGGATTTCGCTCCCTCCCGAACCCCAAGTTCAAGTTCACTCAGTAAGACTTTTTAAGTTGTTCTGTGTTTGTGAGGGGAATCCCCGTGGCCTAGGCAAGACGTTTCCACTGGTGTTCCAAATCCAGAATACCACGGAGAGGGAACCCAATGCAAGGAGTCCCTCAGCGGGTGCCTCCCCCCGCAGCACCGCGCTCTGTGCCGCAGCGGCGGCAGCCACGGAGCCTCCCAAAAAGCCGTTTTGGTTTGTGAAGGACACGGGAGCCCTTTAGGCCCAGCAGGACGCCTCCTACCCAGCTGAGTCCCGGTTCCGGTGCCGGTCTCGGTCCCGGTCCCGGCCAATCAGTTGTGGCGGCGGGAGGGCTTTCCCGGGCTGCCCCGCGCCGCCGTGCCCTGGCGTCCTCCGAGGAGCGGTGTGGCCAATAAGAAGCCGCCTTATTGCAGCCTGAGTGTGCCGCACGCTGACTGGCTGCCGCCGGGTGTGTCTGCCGGCGTTTCCTGTCATGCTTTCCCGGGCGCGGTTGCATCATTGCGGGACGAGTGGTACTGAGGTGAGCGGCGGCCCGGTCCGGTTCTGCCCGGCCCTCCCGAGGCCTGCGCATCCCCATCCCCCGCCAGCTGAGGGGCAATGTCAGTGAGGCGGGGGCGGCTCAGGGGCGTGAGGGAGGGGCGGTGCCGGAGCCCCCTGAGGCCTTGCGGGGATTTCGGGCCGGAGCTGAGTCTTGGCATGAGAATGTGACAGCCTAGAACGTGTCACAGAAAACCGGCGACTCGTAGAGTGGTACCGGTGCTGCTGCCTGCCTGCCCCGCGCCGCTCTGAGTGGCTTCTGGCCCGGGTGGTGCCTCCTCTGTCACTGCCCGCAGCTTTGCGGCAAGTTCACGGGGAAGGAATCGGGCTGGCTGCTCCACGGCTGGGATGTGAGGTTCCTGGCGCCTATTCAGGCACTAGAGCCACTGTATTCTGTGTCTCTGTGTTTATATACAAGATATTTTACTCGTAGACTTCTTTAGGTGTTGCACAGATTATTTTCTTTTCCTAGAATTTAGTGATTTAATCAAGTACATAGTTAATAAAGGTTATTTCCATATTGGAGTTTTAAAAATACCCATCGAGGCTTAATTTCAGTGATTAGTTGAGTAACCTTTGCAGTGTGTGATATATCCTAAGCGTTACACATCATCCTAATAGAGGAAAAATTTTTGAGGAAGGCAAACTTTTGATTATGGTAGCTGCGATGCCTTTTGTATCCCAATCATCAAAAAATGATGGCTCCCCTGCTCCCTAGGAGCCTCTGGAAATGGATAAAATCCTATTTTTTCAGTTTTGTTGGTCGCAGGCTTAGGGAAGGGACTGTCAGGTGTCAGCAGAATTTGGTTGGCCTGTAACAGCAGCATTTTGCTATCTCAGTGGGCAGTAGGTTCTTGTTTGTTCATCTTTTTAAAATATGTGGTTGAAAAGTGTTTCAAAATAACCTAGATATTTTTTTGCACACTGGCAAATTTTGCACATTTATTCAGGGCAGCATGAAGGCAAAAGAAAATTGGCTCAAGACATAATAAGGTATTAAATCTGAATTATTGCCTAGTATGAAATATATTTGTGTCTAAGCATAGTGTTAGTTTATCATTCTGTTCACTGTTTTAGCCATCTTTTAATTGACTTTTCAGCATAAAGAAACATTTCTTTTGGGGGGGATGAATGGGCTACTGTCTGTATAGGGTAGTGTTTCATCTTGGGATAAACTTGACAAGCTTTTCCTAGCCCATCCTCAGGCTCTGCTTGAGTAGATATCATTTATCTGTTTAGAAATTAGAAACCATCATTTCCTTGTTTCTCAGTTTAGTTTTCTGGTCTCTCTTTTTTTCTCTTTGGGGCTCTAACTATTTGGGAGTTCATATAAAGTGCTAGTTAGAGTAGGGTGTGATTATTTCCTTCAGAAAGATTTTAAAGATATTTGTGCATGATTGGTTTGCTTTTGCTTGTCCATTCTCAGGTTAGATTAGTGCTGCAGTTTCATTCCCTATATAAGGCACTAGCACAAGGTTATTCAGAAGCAATGCTGTGTAGCTTAGCATATTCTTTCCATCCATCCTTTTATATTGCAATTAGTTGTTTCCACCTGTTCTGGAACCAAATGATTTGATTGTCAAATAGCTGAGGATATCATTACCCCAGAAATCCTTCTATCTCACAGCTCAGACCCTAGAAAGGCAGCCAAGGGGAACCTAGTTCTGTGTGTATTTAAAACACTGCATGGTTTAACTTTCTGCATCTTCAGATGGAGAAAGGAGGCTTCTTAAAAACCTTAATATGCAGAAATCCACATTTTAACTTGCTTTTATGGTTTTAATGGTTGTTTATTTTTTCTTCTAGATAACCTCAGCATAAGTTTGGGACTGCTGTAATAAAATCTACAAACTTTGACACTTTTCCTGTTGAATGTTATCTTTTAGAAAAAGTGAGTGTACTTAAAAAAAGAAATGTTCACTACTGGTGCATTGTCTTAACACTCTTTGTCAGCACAGAATGAATGAGAAACAAGAAAAAAAGAAACCCCTTTGTCTGTTAATCTGCATGTAAATTTGGAGTCTTGTCCAAAAGTTTTGTTTTATCAGATGTCTTTGTGTAATAATTTCTGTAACATCATTGGTGGTGTTTTCACTCGGTCTGTCTTCAAATTTATAACATGTCTCTGAAATTTCTTTTCTCATTTAAGATACCTAGATTGCTTATAATAATGATAATAATGAACTTTTTTTTGTTGTTTTAAGTGTGTGGAGTTATTCCTATCTGTCTATGAACTGATTAAGCATTTCCAATACTTGTTTTTTTTTGCTTTTTGCTCAGCTGAGGTTGAGCCATAGCTAGATTTTAAACGTGGTTTGTCTTGGAAGTCAATCTGTTTAAAATCCTGTTCTGTAACTTGAAAAAACTCACCTATATTGACTGTTACATACTGATTCTCATCAGTGATTATTTTTTTTGTTCCTCCTCCTAATTCTGACATGCTAACCTCTGCTCAGAGTGTATGAATTTGTGCCCTGTGGTTACTGGACACTGCTCTGTGCATGCAGTGCTTCAGTTGATAGAAAAGGGCCAAAAGTGAAGCTGTGATTTACGCATGGAGTCTGTGATGTGTGAGCAGCTTCCATAGCCCGGTCACAGGTACAGGCCAAGCCTTCAACCCCTGTTTCATTTATTAGATGGTAGGGACCTGACAGCTGGGCCAGAAATCTTTGAGGTTATCCCTAAATTGTGAAGACTGAGCTTGAGGCCTCAGGATCTGCACGTTTGACTTGGATCAAGTCAAGTGGCTTGCAGGAAATAAGCTTTGAATTGTTGTGTCATCCCCATTGTCTCTCCAGCTGTAGTCTTGGGGCTGGGATTGAAGTACTGAGCAGTGGCATGGCCTAATTAGTGCTTTGTTGGGTGCTTTGGGATAGGATAATGAAAAGTCTTGTGTAGGTTGCATGTGCTGTAACTTGCTGTTCTAAGACTGGTTGTTCCCTGTTTAAGAACACCTCCAGTCTGTGTCTGTGTGTTCCTTACCAGCTCCTGATTTCCCCTCCAGGTACTGTGTCACCTGTGGATCAGGTTGTGGGTTTCTCAACAAATTTCTTGTGGTATTTGATAATCTGGGTTTATCAGTGCAGAGAATGAGTTGTCATTTATACAAAAAGAAGTACAAATGGTGGAAGCTTTCTGTAGGTTTCATTCTGAGACACTTTTTTTGGGTGTGTGTTCAAGCATTCAACTAGAAATATCTGTGGTGTTCTGGGTTTCATTTGGGTAAATGGTTTGGAATTTCAGGGCTACCAAGCAGTGTCAGCTGTAACTTTGAAGTGTTGCTTTTGTTTATGATAGGTATTTAATTAAGCTTCAGTCAAGAGACTTTCTCCTAGTGCCATTCCTTTTTTTTTTTCTACAACACTTAGCAAAACGTGAGGCTAACAGAGTGTTCACCTTGTTCTGGTGCTAAGGAGCAGCAGCACTAAAGTTAGAGGTGGAAGAACCCGTTCATCTCTGCAGTCATCTGTTATAACTTCCATAACTAGTTTTCTTTTGTTATGGAAATTCTTTCTTAAGTATTCAGAGCCTTTGTTTATGGTTTGCCTGTAGCATTTTATTGAAATTTGCATTTTGGTAGCTGGTCTGGAACACCAGGCAGCCCTGTTGTCTGTTTCTAATGATGCTGAGAATTCTCTTCTCTATGTTGTGAAGAAGGCTGCAGTGATTTTCATTGAGTTATCCAGAACTACAGAATGGGTTTGAACCCACCAAATACAAAAGACCTTCAGCAAATGGCTGACAATAAATAGCCCCTCGTGGCATTGTGCTGTCATACTTTTATGATGGAAAAAAAATTAACATTTAGTAGTTTTGCCAGAATTCAGGAAGTTAGATCTTTTACAAGATGCATGGCTGAGGTTTTGAGCTTTTTTCTTGCCTGCTTGTTTGAATTTTTTTTTCACATTTAGCTTTCATTGCAATGTGCTTCAGCTGTGTGATCTGCAGCCTGGGTGGTGTTGGGTGTATCTGGGATTGGGGGCCTAGCTAGGTGGAAAAGTGCTGGTTTAAGCTTTTAAAGGGCAGGAATATATGCACAGTAAAAAGGTGCCTCTTTTCCACTTATTTGCTTAGTTCCTGCACATAAAGTCAGTCTTGCTTGTTCACAGATTGTTTCTGAAAAGTCAGTTTGGACATGGGAACTTTTCCTAAAAAAAAAACCAACGACAACAAACTTGCAACCAAAAAATAATTTACCCTTTCACTGTTATCTGTAGGAAACAAAAATAAAAGCATAAAGAAAAATTATTGTGGTTGAGTGAATAGAGAATCCTTTTCCTCATAGAAAACTGGTGCTAGTCTGTGAAAATTATTATGTTTTTGTGGAATATAGTGCTTGTTTCCATGTCTACACTTTGGAAAACTGGCATGTAGTTTGGTCATATGGATTTGCAAGACAAATTGTATTTGTGAAGTCATTTTTTTCTCACTTCTGTTCAATATGCATTTTCTTTTCTCTGCGTGATTGTTATTGGGAAAGAATGGTTCAACAAGTTCCAGAAAACATAAATTTTCCAAATGAGGAAGAGAAGATATTGGAGCTCTGGAAAAAACTTAATTGTTTCCAGGAATGCCTAAAGCAATCAAAGAATAGACCAAGGTAAGAATTTGCCAAAAGCTGTAGCAACTGTGTGTGACAATGCAAGGTTGGCTCAGCTGTAATTACTGTTTTTTTTTTTTTAAGTTGGGTTCTGTTAGCAGCAGCTGCTCCCTTTGCAATAGGAGTCTTGGCTAATGTTGCTGCCATGTCAGTTGCCATTTTTATTTCACTCAGTGAAGAACCAACAGTGTACAAACAGTAGTAATAAACCTGTAATGTCTTGCTCAGTGGGCTTTTAAAAAAATGCAGGAAAGGATGGAAAAGTCTTTCTGATGTCTGCCAGCTGTGCAGCAGAATGCTGTTCAGCAGTAGCAGAACTGCTTTCCATGGTAATGTTGGTAGAACCAGCAGTCAGTAGGAACTGAGGGAGTTCAGATGTTCCCTTTAGTCCCACTGCCAGCATGATACCTGTGCTGACTGATACTGGAAGAGGGAGAAATTAGCATTGTCCTTTTCAAGATTTGGTGCTCAGTTTTGAATTAAGAATGTTGCTTTGTGTTGTAGGTTTAACTTCTATGATGGCCCTCCATTTGCTACTGGGCTTCCACACTATGGCCATATCCTGGCAGGAACCATTAAAGACATAGTGACCAGGTTTGCTCATCAGAGTGGGTTTCATGTTGACAGAAGATTTGGCTGGGATTGTCATGGCCTGCCTGTGGTACGTGTAATAAATCTGCCTGCACATCTCTCTCCTGGTTCCTCTTTCCATGCCATTGCCTGCTTATCCATCATGGTTTTGTTGCTCATATGTTGCTCTTATTAGTGCTCTTATGCTCTTTGTTGCTAAAAAAGCAAAGGAGTTTATATTTCCAGTATGTTGCTCTGGTTTTGCATGTGTGGTGATTTGAGGTGCTTCCTACTGGTCACCTGCTCTTCTCCAAGCACTCTGTTCATTATTAGAAACATGTATTTATTTGGTATGTATTTTGGAAAGTATTTTTTTTCTTCTTCTAAAGCTAGAAAAGAAACAATGACATCAGGTTATCCCTTGAAATATCTGCTTAGTTCTGTTGCAGTGTTCAGGAAGTCTTGAAAGGATAAAGGAGGCCCTTTAGTTTAGTTAGAATGCATAGAACATAATTCAACTCTCCAAAGAAAACCTGAAATCTTTTATGACAGTGTGGGATTTTTATCTGGTTGTTTCCATTGCTTCCAGGAATATGAGATTGACAAGACCTTGGGCATTAAAGGGCCAGAGGATGTGGCAAAGATGGGGATTGAAGAGTACAACAACCAGTGCAGAGGAATAGTGATGAGGTACGCCAAGGAATGGGAGGTGAGTGAAGGCTCAGTGCATGTTCTGCTCTCTTCTGCTCTGTGTTTCTAAGTGTGCAGAAGTTTCTAAGTGTGCAGAAGTTTCTAAGTGTGCAGAAGTTTCTAAGTGTGCAGAAGTTTCTAAGTGTGCAGAAGTTTCTAAGTGTGCAGAAGTTTAAGTGTGCAGAAGTTTCTCAGCTGGGGCAAACTTCATCCTTCTGTCTCTTTTATTAAATACATAAATCTGGTGCCCTCAGCTACCATGTTTCTTACTGTTGATCCTGAAGGAGGAGTAAAAATAACAATGCTGTGGCTCAGCCCAGGGAGACTGCTGTGATGTCAAGAAGGTTACTTTATGGTGATCTGGAGCTCAGAGTCTCTTAACTAAACACATGGAACAGTGATAGATACATTGAACAAATCATCTCTTTCTTTGTGTCTCATCTTGTAGAGAAAACTGAAAGTGAGATCTGACTTCAGTTTTCAAATGGAACCAATAAAGGACATGAATTTTAACCTCCCTGCTTTTCTGCCCACCCTGCCCTTTCTGATTTTTTTAATTGCCAGTGTGCAGAACTGTGGCTTGTATTCCTAGAACAGCAGAAGTTCTAGCACCTGGTTTTTTGGTTTTTTTTTTTTTGTCAGAATAGGTGTGGGTAAGCCCTCAATAACCCTCAAACCCTCAAACTCTCTTCCAAGAGAATATTGGTCTAAACTTTGTATTCCATGCATCCAGTGAATGTATTCATCTGTGCAGTCCAGTGTGAGGTTGGAGAGCTGTTCCAAGTGGATGGGTTAGATGTTTTCTGAAGATGCACAGTGTTTTTCCTAACTCTTAATAATATTTGTCCTGTGACTAGAACCTGATGCTTCTTTTTTTTGTCCTTAGCAATGTGGCCAGAATAAAGTACACTTAGCCCAGCAGTTTGTATTGACTGTCAGTCTGCTGTGTCTGTGAAGTGATCATTCTCTTCTCTGGCTTTCTGGAGCTGAGGGCCTGGGTGCTTTCTGAGCTGTGTCCCTGTATTACAGTGGCACCAAATGCCAAAGGAAGAATGGAAGAACAAGCCATACTTTTTCAGCCTTTTGGGCACAGGGCCATTTTAGGCCAAAGGCTTTAGTTGTTTTTTTACCCCAAGTTTATGACCCTAATATTTTTTCCCCCTCATTTATTTCTCTAGCCACATTTTGAATCAGATGGCCTGTAAACAGTCTATCAAGGCATTCCTCTACATGAAGAACTGGAGCTCTTGTATAATATGGTTTCCAGTAAACCTTTATCTTCACCATCAGTTGTTTCTGTTTCTAGGCAGGCTAACCTTAATGCTTTAGTTTTTCCTCACTCAGAAGCTTTTCTACCTCACTGCAATCCTCTGTGTTCTCTAGCCCTCCTATATTTCTTTTGACTGAAACAGCTATTTCTTATTTGAGCATCACTTGCCTCTTGCTCTTGGGAGAATTTTGAAGTTCTGGCCAGTATCCAAAGAAACTACAGCTGCCTTTGTTAGAATAGCTGGCATAAATCTAAGCAAGTAGCTGGATGAAAAGCACAGAGTTTGTTTTTCAAATATACAATTATTTATCTGTATCCTGAAATTCTGTATTTCAAAAGTATTGTCAATGAATCCTTGTTGCTTTTATAAAGAAAAAGATTCATGCTTGTTCATGTGTTGTTTTACCAGTTGCTGTAGATACAGCTATGTGTTTTTGCAGTGTGGATTAGTCCAGTCTGTCTTTTGGATAATAATTGAATGTTGTGATTTTGGGGCATAAACTTGTGCATGTATATATGTGTATATCTGCATACAGACATATTTTAGATTATTAATAAAATAATTTAAATAACTTATTTGTGATTTGGCTGGTAACTAAAATACTTTTGGATAGTGTTAAGAGAGGAATTCCCAACATTCCTGTTAGAGGTGGTGTTTATTTTCTGTCTGAAGTGGCTACCAAATATTTGAAACTTATGAAAAAATAAGAAAGGTTCTTTGGATGTGCAGGATCTTGTAGTGCTGAGACCAAACGTAGAGCTCTGACTTTGTGGGGCCATGTACTGATCAGTCCTAGGCTTTGGACCTTAATAGTGGAACATCAGAGTGGCTTAAAGGCTGGAATCAAAACTAATATTTCATAGAATCATAGAATCATAGAATGGGCTGGGTTGGAAGGGACCTCAGAGCTCATCAAGTCCAACCCTTGCTCCACTCCCCCCGTGGTTCCCAGCCCATGGCACTGAGTGCCACATCCAGGCTCTTTTGAAATATCTCCAGGGATGGAGAATCCACCCCTTCCCTGGGCAGCCCATTCCAATGGCTGAGCACCCTCTCTGCAAAGAATTCTTTCCTAATATCCAACCTAAACCTCCCCTGGCAGAGCCTCAGCTCTGCCAGGGGAGGTTTAGGTTGGATATTAGGAAAAAATTTTTTAGTCCGTGCCCTCTTGTCCCACGGATATCAGCCCAACCCCCCCCTGGCTCCAACCTCCTTTCAGGGAGTTGTAGAGAGTGATGAGGTCTCCCCTGAGCCTCCTCTTCTCCAGCCTCAACACCCCCAGCTCCCTCAGCCCTTCCTCACAGGACTTGTGCTGGATCCCTTCCCAGCCTCCTTGCTCTTCTCTGGACCTGCTCCAGCACCTCAATCTCCTTCCTGAGCTGAGGGGCCCAGAACTGGACACAGGACTCAAGCTGTGGCCTCCCCAGGGCTGAGCACAGGGGCAGAATCCCTTCCCTGGACCTGCTGGCCACGCTGTTCCTGAGCCAGCCCAGGATGCCATTGGCCTTCTTGGCCACCTGGGCACACTGCTGCCTCCTCTTCAGCTTCCTGGCAATCCAGACTCCCAGCTCCCTCTCTGCCTGGCTGCTCTTCAACCACTCTTTGCCCAGCCTGGAGCTCCCCATGGGGTTGTTGTGGCCAAACAACCCCAGGGGTATTTCTGATCTATAAATTGGCATTTCAGAACTGATTTCAGGAGCTCAGATGTTATGTGGATATATAGAGGTGAGAGAATTAATTTGCTGTGTTTTCACTACTCTGACATTCAGTGTGGGCTGTGTCTAACAGTATCTGAACAGGTGTCTCTGAGCGTGGTTATTTGCAGAGCAGGGAGTTTTGGTAGCTGTGAAATGAGCAGGAGAGGACCACTTGTCCAACTGAATCCCATAGCTGGCTCATTACTCATGAGTTTTCATGTTCTGTGCCCATGGATGTGACCATAATCTGTCCCAAGACAGGGACTAACACCTGTCAGCCTTGTTGTCTTTGCCAGGTCTGTCACAGCTTTGGAAAGTCAGAGGAAGCAGCTGGCCCTGAGATAGTTTTGATAACTCCTTGTGACATATCAGTTTCTTTCAGCATTTCTTTGTCTTCGAATTACATCATGTTTTCATCAAACTGAAAGCTGATAGACTGTGTGTGTGTGCTGGATTTTTACTGTCTCTGCAATGAGTATTTTTAAAAATAGAAACAAGACCACTGTGATCAAAATCAGTTCTCAGACATTTGAACCTCAACTGAACCTTGAAATGATCCAAAAGGTCCATTTCAGTTTAGTAGTTTCAGACATGTTCATCTGTAGTGTCACCTGGTTTTTAAACAATTATTTTCATGATTTGTTGAAATGCACTGTTTGGAACTCTTGTCTAAAATATTAAAATACTTCATAGATATGTTCCATTTATATGGGACCAGCACTACAGTTAAAGATAAAGTTATTTTACAGCATAAGTATTAGAAATGTATCCTGAGCTTTTAATGTTAAGCTGTTTTAATGTTTTAATGTTAATACCTTTCAATCTCTGTTTCTTAACAGTTCAATGTTACCAGATTAGGACGCTGGATTGATTTTAAAAATGACTATAAAACTCTTTATCCTGAGTTCATGGAGTCTGTGTGGTAAGTTAATTTACATACATTGCATGCATACTGTATGAATTTGAAATGTTAAGATTATTTTAAACATGTGTTGGTCCATACATCACCAGAGCTGTTTTGAAACATGCCAAATTTGGATAAACAGCAGGCAAAATAGTTAAGGTGATGTGAAATGTCTTTATGTTGAAGGAAGGGAGTAAATTAACCTACTTAGTTCTTCAGGATAGGAAGGCTTTCCAAAATGAAGTAAACCAGTCCTGCTTTTAGTGAGCCCTGAAATCTTACTGCTCCATTTCAATGTAAAAGCAGTTCTGAAGGTGTATTAAATTATCCTTGCTTGGTTTAGAAAATTACATTACATCTCTCCAGTTCTTCACACTATCAGCTGCAAATGGGCAAACTCTCCAGACCCAGTTTAGCACTAAACTTCTTCAAGCTTGAAATTAGAGGCTGGGAATCTACTGTTGTCTTTTTTTTGGCAGCATAGTGTGACAGCTGTCTTGGACTCCTGGTGCAGAGCTTAGTAAAGTTTTGGGTATTTTGGCAACGTATTCAGGGTGACTGTTGGAAATGCAAAAGATGAGGCAACTTTAAGGGTTTAAGATAATTGATTTGACCTAAAAGAGTGAAGAAATGGCAATATTGAGTCTGTCAGGTGATATAAATACAAAGTGATTTTCTGGGAGAGGTTTAGCAGAGAATATGCTGACAAAAAGCCATTGAAAAGCAACTTATATTAATGTTAAAGTATTATTTGTTTTCTTTAGTTTGCTCATAACCTTTATTTAATACATATAGTTGTGATAGAGGATGAGCACAAAGCCTGGATGTCACTGAAGCTGTTGGTTGTAGAGGGCTGAAATGCCAGCAAGTTCCTAGTAAGCACCAAAAAGATGCAGGGAAGGGAGCAGCTGTTTTATTTAGCTGAAGACACCCTGTGTAATGATAAAGCTAAGACTGACAAGAAACCTTTCATGTCATAAAATATTTGGTAGCACCTTAAAGCCTATTTAACTGGCATCTTCCAAGGACCATGTGAAAAAAAAAAGAAGACAACTTGAACTGGCCACAGTGTTGCTCTTAACAGCCCCAGCCTTTTGTTTTGTGTTTTGTCTTCCTTTGGAAGAAAACTTAGTCTCTCACATGGCTTACAGAGGTTACCTCCTCTAGTGCTTGCCTTGGATACAGAGTCTAAAATACAAAAATGGAGTCTGAAATCTGTGTGGTATGAGATTTCAGGAAGTATGCAGGCAGACAAGTTTTTAATTTTGTACTTTTTTGCTTCCTGATATTATTATTTTTCTGTGTAGTCGTGTAATGAAAATGTTTTTCAAGTTAGCTTTTAAAAATTTGGTTTTCTGGAGTGTCTTCCAGGTGCTGGAGAGGCAAGTGTCAGTGCTATTGCCAGCTTACCTCTCACAGGAGGTGGAAGCAGCCACGGAGTGGATGGAGGAGGGGAATGGGAAAGGAGGCAGATGCCTGTTTCAGGGCTAAGGGGGAGAGTGCTTAAAGAGAGCACTGTCACTGCAATTACAGTACCACAGGAGAATGTGCAAGTCTGTAAATAAATCAGATCATTACCAAGGCAATCAGCACATTGAAAATTTTTGTTCCTGAAGGTGCATTTTATGGTCATCAGGCACGTTCATTTGAATGGTAGGTTTTGGTGTGAATCTCCAACAAGTTATTTGGATGTTTTTAATAAGATTTCCTTTTGAAATTGAAAAGCAAGTTCTAAAACTTCAGTGTCCAGCTAAATACAAAGAAAAGAGAAACACAAAATAGTTCTGCATTATCTGGTACCTGGTGACCATATTGGCCTGTCTGGTATTTTAAGCTTTTTTGGAGGGTTTTTTATTTGTTTGCTTTGTTCTGCTTCTGGGAGTAGAATGTTTCTCTTAAGCCCAGAAAAAGATAATAGGGTAGTGACCATTGATTTTGTGGTTAAAATATGGTAAGGATTTTGTCTTCAGTCTTTTAATCAGCTGAATGTATCAGTTTGAAGTTTTGGCTGAGTGGGTTTTTAGGTGGTTTTTTTTGTTGTTGCTAGCTCTTCCTGATGTTTGCAGTTCTACAGTGATCTCAACTAGAATTTGTAGGTTTCTGTGGAATGTGAATATAAATATGAGCATAAATAAATATGAACATAAATCCATGATATTTATGTTGAGTTCAGTAGAATCATAGAATTGTCAGGGTTGGAGGGTCCATCTCTAAGTCCATCCTCCCTGCTATGGACAGGGACATCTCCCACTAGATCAGGTTGAATGGGCTAGTAAGATAACATAATACTTTTAAGGTTGTTTGCAGTGCTGGCTGATTTTATCCAAATTATTTATACTTGAAGTAGTTTAGGACTCGGGCACCCAATACATAGTTTATCAATTTATTTGTTTTTTGAGATAAGTTTGGGATGCCAGAGAGCACTCTGATTTTATATTAAGTTTGTTGGAAATGGCTGCTTTGTAAGCATTTTGGTGCTGTGCCATATAATGGCTGATAGAGTAGAATTAATTTTCACCCTGCTAAATTCTGACTTGGAATAAAACTTCATCCAATGATAAAATTGTGGCATTCTGGCAGAATTTCTGGGGGGAGCACTGAATTTTGGTGTAATGAGTGGTGAGTGTACTTGTTTCTCATGTGAAGTTTTAACTAACTCTTCATGTCTTAAATAACTTAAGTAGGACTCTTACAAGTTCTACAGAATTAGAACCTGAATCCATCCTGCAGCCAGCCTGGATCTCACTGAAAATATGTACTTCACTTCAGAAAGTACCATGAGAATGGTGTTCTTGAGCTGGCATGGAGGAAACATTCAATATGTTCTTGCTTTTCACTTTTTTACAGCTTGTTAGTTGGATACAGTGAAATTTAGAGCAGTTTGATGTGGTCTAAACTTTTTGGAGATCTGCATTGGTCTGAAAGAAGTATATGAGCTTTGGGGGGGGAAAAAAAAAAACCAAACCCCAAAATATTTAGTGAGCAGTTGCCTGCAATGCCAGCTTGTTTCAGAGTTCTCAGGCTGTGAGTTTGTGCCTCAAGAACAGTTCTCCCTGGCCACTGAGGAACCTGAAGTGCTGAGGGGAGGAGAAGAATAGCTCTGTGGTCAGAGCTGTGGCATGTTTGGGAGGCTGCTGACCAGGGGTCTTAATTTCCTTCTTGGCACGACATGCAGGGTGAGTTAAACAGCTTTCTGTCACCATCTAATGGCTGCTTTTCCAAATTGCAGTCTGAGCGTGGGTCAGTTTGAGAAATATTCAGAAATGTGAGTTGTAAAACTCTCTTGTATGCTGTGAAACTACAGGTGGCAGAAGCACCTCTTGGCTACTTCTGTAGCTTAAGAAGATAATCTTGGATCCTTTTGTGGTAACACTAGAGAGTGGCTGGAGGGAGGAGGAAAAACATCCCTAGTTGTGGTCTAAGGACTGGTAGTTTGTTTGAGATCATGGCTGTTTGCTGGTGAAAACTGCACTGTTTGCTCTGCAGATGCAGTATGGAGCTCCCTTTGGAGATGAGGCTGTTCATCCATTCCTCTCTTACCTACATCAGGCCTATCTTGGCTGTTCCAGCTTCAGTTTTCCTTTCAGGTTTGTTATCAAGTGGGGACCTCTTGTTCCTTCCTTACCAGATGTGGCCTTGGGCCTCAGAGCCCTGCCCTTCCATGTTCAGTGGTTAGGGTGCCACTGCACTGCTTTTAGGCTGCAGCTGAAGAGGTTTTGGTAGCTCCTGAAACTGGAACATTTGCCTTGAGTTGCTTGACCACCTGTGTGTTCCTTTGCTTTTGTTAAGGTGTGAGGTTTTTTCATACTCCTGTGTTTTCAAGATGAGCTCTGTCACTAAAGTGGGGGTTTATCTGCCATAGTCCTTCTCAGTGAGAAGGTGAATGGGGACTCCCCTTTGAGAGGAAGACTGGTTTGTTGTAAAGATCAAAGCAACTGCAGTGTTATGTTTTGTTTTGTTTTTCTGTACAAGTAGTAAATGTTGTTTTCTGATTTTTTTTTTTTTCCTCCATGTGGAGTTTATCCAGCAGTAAAGCAAAATGATTCCAGAACAGATCTTTAGGTCCTGATAGGAAACACTGTGGCATTTTATGTATTCCATGACTCTTTCAAGATTAGTAGAGAGAGATTTTTCATAAGAAATCTGTTTTGTCTCTTAGAAAATAGAAATTGCTGTCTGCATTTTTTTTCATACTTTATTGTTTTGTGCATTTAGTGCTCTAGTCCCCTTCTTATTATCTTGTTACCATTCCCCTTGTTTCATCTCCTTACCTGTATTTTGAAGGAGGAAAACACTAAACTCTTACTCAGTTGGATGCTCTTTGGGGTAAGTCTAGGAGGAGTTTTAAGTATTTAAATATTTTCTCTTATGTGGATATTTTTGACTTGTGGCTTGATCCAGAATAATTCAACACACTGGTCCAAAGATGATATCAGGAAATCCTCTTATTTTTGCTACTTGAGAGCTTGAAGGGTAGACCTGGAACAGAGTGATCTGTATATATACACATTGGGATTTTCAAGTTTTCACTTGGAGTTGAACATAAGATTTGTCACCTTCTGTTCTTATGATTCCTGTGCCCCAGAACAAGTGCTTCCCCTGTCTTTCTTATGAAGGTGTCTTTCAAAGCTACCACTCTAGATAGGGGCTGTGTTATTGGACCTAATGTTCCTCTTATTTCATGCTTTTTTTTTGGGACTTGCATCCAGTGTTGTTTGAGTACTTTTTATTGGGTCTGTTTTTTACCCCTGTGCTTCTGGTTCTGCACATTGCTTTTTATTTTATTTCCTCTTGTCTTTTAAGCAGTGTTCATGTGTCACAGGAGAACCTTTTTCTTGGAAAATTCTGTTGCTTATGATGCTGTTTGTATGCAGTCTGCTTACTGAACTGTGTAGATGACAGGAACTCTTGCATCCTGTGTTGTTTGTGATTATTCTTTAAGTCTACAGAGCCTGTTAAATTGGCATTTTATCTTGACATGAGCTGATACTATGGCACAGGGCAATAATTCTGTTTGTTTTCTATGCTACCATGGCTGTTGTAATCATATCCTTCTGGATTCCACTGCTGTGATGTTTTGCCCACCTTACTTTTTAGTCTGTTGGGAAGGGAGTTTACAATTCTTGGTGGATTTTTTGTTTGTTTTTCATTTAAAAGGAGGGGAAAGCACTTCATAAGAGCTTGAAAGTAATTTCGCATTGCTAGTAGTGAATACTTTGATTTTCTGGAAATCTAGGAGTTTCCAAACTCTTAGAAAACACTGAGCTTCTGAGTCACTGGAAACAGAACCACTTGATCACCTGAAATCACTTGATACTCCAGAGAAATGGCAATCAGAACTGGAGAAGCTTTCTGTGGTCCATCCCTTCTGTTCACTATGGAGTGAATATGTGTGCTTGAAGATGGCAACATGATTTTTACATCTGCTAGAGGGTACTGGGGGATGTTGGATTCTGTGGGGGATGTCAAGGGAATTTCACTGGTTTATGCAATATCTTTTGAAAGCAAAAGCTCCCTTTGTGTGAGTCCTGTTGTGTCCATGTGGTGTTTGCGTGGTGTGTGTGTGTGAACAGTGAAGACTGTAGCAAAATTCTAATTTTTTGGAAGGATAAAGGAGAGAGTTAACTCCAACATTGTTGGTTACTGTTTGGGCTCAAACCTGTTGTGTCAGCCCCTCGAGACACTTTAGGGATAACAGATGTGTATTTTCAGTTTGTCATGCTTTTTAGAAGTTAAAACTCTGCATCTTTAGGGACCAGGTTCTCTGTTCATAAGTGGCTGAAGTATGCATCTTAGGTTCACCTTTTGCCTAACCAATTTTCTTGAGTAAAGGAGGTGGTTAAGTGCTGATCCTACAGCTAAGAGGATGCAGCTGAAGTTGTTTGTACTTGAGGAGAAATGTAGGAAAATAGGAGGACAAGGTTTGATCTCTAACATCTGTGAGTAAGCTTTGCCTTTTTGTCAGAAAAGAGCTCTGTGGTTCTTAGAGCTTATTTTTTTCAGCAAGGACTGCTGTTTCAGTTTTGGCTCACAAACCTGGAGCCTCTTTCTCACAAATTGTTACCTTTTTTCAAACATAAGGGTTAAAACATGTTTTGATGCATTATTGTCCATAATCATGTGTTGAATTTTTAAGCAAAGCATGTTGCCCACCTGTAATTCTTACTGTTAGAGGTAGGTAGAAGCAGCTTTAGCAGCTGCTTTGAAGCAGTGGTGCTAGCAGGAAGCTTTTTGGGCATCATCTCCTGTACACTTTGGCCACACAAGAACTGTTCTCAGAAGCCTTTTTGTTCAGGAAACCATTCAGGTGTTTTTCAAGATAACAGAAGAGCTTTTTGTTGTGACAATAAGGAATATTGCATCTGCTTATGTTGGGACTTGATGTCAGAGATTAGAGGTTATGGTAAACCACAAATAAAGGTTGTCATGAACTGTAGTGAGAGCTGTGGTTTGAAAGTTTGTATTTTGGCTCAGAAATGGAACAACTGTGGAGGCCTTGGTTTGCAACAGGGCAGGATTACCACAAGAGGGAGATGCTGCCTTGGATTTTTAAATTGCTTCATCTAGTGTTCACCTTTCCTGAAGTTTACAGTTATATTTACAGCTGAATTAAATATTCAGTGTTTTCTGAGTAGTTTTCTTCTAGGCTCTTAGTAGGCAGTGCTCTTCAGAAAGGAGAGAGATTTTTTCCATAGATATTTTAGTTAACTGGTTTTGAAAGGCAAGTAGAACACCTTCAGTATCAGTGCTGTCACTTGTCACAGTCTGCATTAATTATGCTTTGAGATGGTTAGCATATATTTAAAATATGTTGGGGTTTTGAAACTTCTATGACAACTTCTGCAATTAGCCATCTCAAATGTATATGCTGAAAGCTGATGAAATTATTCACAAATCTTTTTTTTAATATATTTTTTTTATTATTACTTTTAAAATAAAAGACATGGTTTAAATTGATACAGTGTCTGTTGTGAAACATGCCTGCACTGCTATGTTCTGAATTTGAGTTAAGGGTCAGGCAGCTACAGCTTGCCTGTGGGTGACATGAATTTCTTTAACCAAGTGCCATTTGAGGTGCATGTGAAAGGTGTAAGGCAGCTTTGCTGGGCTGCACAACTCTGAGAGACTTCAGGGTTTGGCTTCTTCGTGGCAGAGCTTTGTGCTGCTCAGGTTCTTTTAGCCTTTATCCAGATTATTTAATTTTCCTCATGCTAGTGACCACTCAAAGAAATTTCTTTGCTTTTTACTAGAGGCCTGTGAATTAATCTGAGTGAACCTCATGTCTTCACTGTATGAGTCTGTTTTTCCCAGCTGTCTGATCTGCAGGATAATAATTACTCTGAAGATACTGTATGACTTCCATGACAAGCAGTGTGTATGTTTTGATAGAAATCAGTGCAGTAATCTGCTGGATTTTGTCTTGTAGATTAGGATTTCAAATACAGAAGGCAAGACATTGACTTAAGTAAAGGTTCAGATTCACAAACAGAAAATGACAGCCTGCAGAAAAAAGTGCTGCTTCCTGGGGTGAGGTTGGTTGCTTAGCAATGAGCTATGGATGTGGAAAGGAACCCAGAAAAGTGATCAGGATGGTTTGAAAACATAGTTTGAGGAAGGGAATTTTTAAAGTTGGCAGTATTTAACAGTTTGGATTTGGAATTTGAAATTACCAGACTGCAGAATATCTGATTTTTTACTTGAATTTGACATGATTATGTGAAGGCTTGCCCTCTCCTGCCTTGATTTTTAGGGCAGCATCCTGCAGACTATACCATTAAGTATGCAGGTCAGAGAGACCTCATGAGCTGATAAATGTTGATAATCCTTTAGCAAACCCTGCAGTATTTAGAAAAAAAAAACCTGTGGGCTCTAGGCTTTTGTCCATCATGTGGGCACTTGATGAATTGCTGTGTGAAGTAAATTTCTCTTCTAGCTTTTGATTATCTTGAGCATTGGGTCAATTTGTCATGTAATATTTTGTGCTGTCTCTGACAAAAACATGTAAGGATCCAAATATGCTCCAGGCCTTATTGAAGATTTCCTAAGCAGAATTAAAGATTGCTGTGAAATTGTGGTCTTGAACAGGAACAGAGTCCAGAGTGAGAAGAGCCCTAATAAAGCAGAATATCACTGTAAATCCTGAGACCATAGAACTAAATTTGTTACTTTGCATAGTTAGCTGTGCTGCCTTGTGAAAAATGCTTTTCAGATTGTCAGGATGTACTTGGGTTTGGTTGCAGGTATCTACAACCTGTATCTGCCTCTCTCAAGCAGGATTGGTTGCTGTAGTAGGTGCTTAAGATGCTATGAGAAGTGAGCAGCCATGTCAATACATGTTTTCTCTCTAAATTAGGACTGATTTAAGCCTTATTAGTATTTTATATTTCAGGTGGTCTTTGTATTAAAAAGATCCAAGAAATATTGATCATTAATATTAATATGAATTTGTGTTTCATCTAAATAGAATCATAGTTGGAATCAAAGGCTATGTTCTGTGCAGCCAGTGCCTGGAAAACCAAACTGGTGGAATTGCCTAAGCTAAAAATCACCCAGAAATACAGTTGCAATTAATTTATTTCTTTTCTTAAGACTTCTAAATACTGCTATTCTGTGTTCCTTGTTTACTCCCAGGTGGGTTTTCAAGCAGCTGTATGACAAAGGGCTGGTGTATAGAGGTGTTAAGGTCATGCCCTTCTCAACTGCATGCAACACCCCACTGTCAAACTTTGAGTCCCATCAGAATTACAAGGTAAGTCAGTGTGTGTCTGCATTGTGTGTTCAGTCAGATTTCCCTGTCTGCAGTTGGAATTTGGAAAGCTTTAGTATTTTTTGGTGGTACATAAGCATGTTACTAAACTTCAAATTGGTAGTAAAATCTTAGCAAAATATAATAAAAACTAACCCATTTACCTCTATGTGTTTGGATCACTGGATCTCAGGCTTCTTCCCTTTTCTTTTTGGTTACTCCTTACAGATATATAAAGTGCATACTCTGTCTTATTCTAGTAAATTACTCTCACTTCTTCGTGGGCTCTTGGGATGAATATTGCACTGTTTTGGCCTTCTGTGGTGAATAATTAAAGTAGAGCTGCAGTTTTTGCTGTCCCTGCAGGTCTGAAAAGAAGAAAATCTTTGGCAGAGCTGAAATCTGTGAGGGAATGAATAATTGTCAAAGGCTGTGTTTGGTTGTAGGCACAGGAGCATAATAGCACTTCTAAGCATCATGAATTTAGATTGGGAAATAATAGATGTTTTTCCTAATGTAATGCATGTTATACTCTTTTATAATATGTTCCTTTAAAAGTAGGTATAGTGGGTGCAGCTTCTCATTTGCAACAGAACTGTGTTCACATATGTGAAGGCAGAACTTGTGTCCCAGTCTTCCAAATTTAATGTTGGTTTGTGGACAGAACTTTTGTATTCTTTCTAATCCCCACCCCAGTCTCCATATCCTTATATCATAAATCTTTCACTTAGGTTGTTGCAGCAGAGAGCTAGCACAAATTGTACATCTGCTCTTTTTTACATCTTGCCTAAAAAAAGACCAATTTGCTAGCCAAAATCACGTTTTTAAAGCAAATGTCTAAATGGACTTGTAGTACAAGGCAGTCCACAGATACCAGACCATTAAATATTGCTGAGGAGTGTTTGACTATGTTGAAGAACAAAGGTTTTGTGATTTAAGGTGAGACTGCAAAGATATATCAATGTTTGTGGCTGACTGATAAGTGGAATAATTACTTGTACATATTAACTGATACTTCATATAAGCTCAGATTAATGAGCTTTCTGTAGAACAAAGACTGGGTGGTTTTGTTCTGTGTTGTTTGGTTTGGGTTTTTTTTTGTGTGTGCCCCTTTTCCATAGAGGAGAGCTCTTTTCTTGAGTCTTAATGAATTATTTAGATGTTGATTTTTACTCCAGAACCAGCAGAGTGTGTGTGGGGTGTGCTGTTTTACCACTTCATGCAGAAATCCAAACTTATTTGTCTGCTAGGGGTGGTATTTGGAGCCTGAAATGTTGAGGGTTTGAGCTGACATGGTGTATTCTTGGCAAAACCAGTTGTTTCTGGGTGTAAGGCAGCTGTTGGATTTCTCACTGTGGAAAGCTTTGGCTCCTGCCTCTGAATCCTGTGAGAATCAGGACACAAAATCATGAGAAACAGGACACAAGAAGCATGTTTAGTAACTGAGTTGGGTGTCTGATGCACACTTGAGTCAACTGTGTCAGCAGCTGGTATTATATTGAAGAAGTTTTGCCCTCATAGGAAAGCAGGTGTAATTCTGTCAACAGATGAAGACATTTTACAACTGGCAGGGCAGCCTGGATGCCTGTTTTTCTTTTTTCTTTCTTTTTTTTTGAGTCTTGCCAGCTGTTTTTATCTACCTAGTCATCTCAGTGCTGAAGAAAGTGAAGGAAATAGCCTTCAGTGTTGTTGAACAATTGGTAGGGACAGAACTGTAGCTTGATTTTTGCTTGGTATTGAGCACTGTTCCAGAGTTATGTAATTTTTATGTTTGACTGCACCAGATGTTCACAGAAAATTCCCTCTGGAGCAGCCCTCAGCTCAGACACAAATAGCTGCCTGTCCCATGATGCTGGACAGGAACCAGAGAGCCTTGTGTGGGACACTGTGAGGTTGCAGGGCCTGTCCATGTGTAGGGTCTGTGTGCATGGTGCCTGGTTTTATGTGGCATTTAAAATTAAGAGTGAAAATGTCCTTTGCAAGATTAGACTTGCTCTTTCAGCCTTGCTTTTCATAATATGTGAAGTGACTGAATAGGATTGTACTTGTCTGCAAGAAAAACCTCTTCTCAGGGGATTCTTTTGACTGATTTGAAGGCAAAGTTTTATAGAGTAGCTGACAAAGCTCTCTTTCCCTTAATTTTTTTTTTTTTACTCTTGTACTCTTGTTTTTAAGTACCCTGTTTTTCCCTTGTTAACACATCATCTTAAGATTGCATCTTGTTAAGTGATGGCTGTTCTTCCTACTCCCTGACTCTAGAGGAAATGGTGGGAAAAGGCTTTGTCTAGCAGGATTGGAGAAACTGCTGTTTTTCTTGACAGTTGAGATTGATACTGTAAACTTCTAAAATGGGATTATAAGAAGTACTTGAGGAGGGAACTGGCACTCACTGGCAACCAATCCCCAAAATTGCCCTGCTAACCTGAGTTTTTAACCCTGTGGCTTTGTTGGGCTGACAGTTCCTGCTACAATGCAGGAACATTTTAACTGATGTTCTCTTCAAACCTGATGCTGCTGCTTCACCTCTGCTGAAGTGATGAAGCAGTCCAGGTGCAAGATAGGTTTTGGTAGAGGGCAGTGATAGTTACTACTCCTGTGAGTTGTATTTTCTTATTAATGCAGCACTCAACCTTCCTCCCCCTTTTTTTTTTCTCTTTTTATCTTGGTTTTAAGGATGTTCAAGATCCCTCAGTGATTGTGAGCTTTCCACTGGATGAGGATGCAAGTGTTTCTCTGGTTGCTTGGACCACCACTCCTTGGACCTTGCCAAGTAATTTGGCTCTTTGTGTTAACCCAGAACTGCAATATGTGAAACTGAGAGGCAAGTGTTAACTGAAGTTGACATAGAATGAACACTTCTTTTTATAGTGTCTGTGAATATACACTTATATTTTGTGTTTAGACTGTTTTACACTAACTTTATAGCACTCTGCTGGGGTTGGATCAGTATTATTTTGAACAATGAGATTTACTCCCTGTGTGGCTGATGATTTCCAGCTCCTTTGCTCTTTTTATTTTACATGCAGTATGAGGACTGTTACCTGGAAAATACAGGTAGCTGAAACACAGAACAAGGTGAAATATTTTATCTGTGTTCTTAAAAGTCACACTGTAATTGAGAGACAGGGAGGTGTGACTGGCTGTCCCTAGCTTTTGTTTTTTTTTCCCCACCTTCTTTCTTGGGGCTCAGACTTAAGAGCAAATTACTACTACACATCAGCTAAGTTGCAGTAACTGGACATTTTTGTACTCTTAACCCATAACAAACCCAAGATGTCATAGTCTTGTCTCCAGCCTGATTGCAGTGTGGTTCCTCAGCACAAATGTAAGGTGAGGTACAGACTGTGCTTTCCAATATAAGAGCCTGACCAAGTGCCTTGGCTTGCTCATGGACCAGTTGGTTGTACCTGGCTGAGTTGTAACCTGGGTTTTCCTCCTCTTCTTTCTGATTGAGAAGTGTTTGCTTAGTGTCTGTAGGGGGAAGAACTAGCTGAAAACTAGGGGTTGATCAGCAGGATTATTCTGGGCCATTTTGTAGCTAACATGATATCATCTTGCATGAATTGAAAGGTTTCATAATGGTGCAAATAAGGGTATGAAATTGAGATTTATGTAACTTTTTGTTTTATTTTACATTCTAGATAATGCCACAGGAAAGATTTACATTTTGATGGAATCCAGGCTGATAGCACTGTACAAATCTGACAGTGAATATGAGATACTTGACAGGCAAGTACATAAATTATTACACACTCGTTAGCTTCCAGTGTTTTTATAGAAAAGAAGCTGCATGTTTCAAGAAGTTGGATTTTGCAGTTATCTAAAGATGGGTTTCCCTGCATGGTGATACTTTCTGTGGATGTCTTTCAAAAATCTATAGCAGAGAGATAAATTTACTAGAACAAATTGGTCTTGTACATGAAGCTATGAAGAGAATGAAAATTTCATTAGATCATTGTATTTCAGTGGGAAAAAAAAGGTCCCTTAATCCTTCCTACTTTAAAAGTCACAAAAAAATCTGGAGATTGTCCAGATGCTGAACACCTAAAGATGATGTAAATACTTTAAAGGCAAAGAAAAACCATTGGCTTTGACATCAAGTGCTGCTTCTGTAGGATGGCCTAAGTTACATAGTCACTGGCAGTTCATGCTTTCTGAAGAATGCTTATTCATCTTAATTTAGTGGAAAAATATTAATAAGACAAACAAATCTTATGTATAAAACATAAACCTGTTACAGAGGTAAAATACAATTAGTATTTATTTGCTTGCTTTATTCAGTCCTGTGCAGTGGGTAAAAATCAAACCAACCAAACCCAACAGACAAACAGAAAAAAACCTCAACAAAATCCCCACACAACACAAAACCACAATAAAGCAAAAAAAAAACTGAAGATTAGAAATTTTTTTGAGAATGACAACCCTTCTTCACTGGCATCACTTTTTTATTTTTATCTTTTGGCTTTTTTACCAAGCAGTTGAAAGCTTTACGTGTAAAAAACATTTTAAAAAGGAGGATACAGCTTATTTCAGCTATGCAGTTAAATCTGGTCACTGAAACAGGGAATATAGAACTAGAATGCTTGCTTAAGATGTTGTCTGTTCTGATGCTTCATACTGTGACAGCTGAGTTCTGAGTTCCTGAGACAGTAATTTGTATTTTTTATTTCTGCATCGATTTCTCCCCCTCTCTTCTCCTCCCAGCTGAGTTTTCTTCATCTGTCACTCTCTAGCAATTTAAGCTGGACTCAATTTATAAAGATGATTTTTAGTGCTCTCATTCTTCAGGGCTGACAGAACTTCTGATACCCAGTTTTTTTCTTCCCTTAAGAGTCATCAGTAAAACCACTGAATAACATCAGTGTTATGATAGTTTCTGCCAGGATACCACTGAAAATTTTCTTTCAGCCTGATACTAGATTAACAAACACTCTTTTCCTCCAAGTGGTTGTGGGTCCATGTAAATGTACAGTCACCTTTCCTAACATTAAGACTTAAATCTTCTTCCTTGCTGTGTAAGCTGGTTCATCTGCCTAAAAAGAAATCATTTGGCTTGGTGTGATTTGTTTTTGACAAATTGATATTACATGTTCTTCAGCACTTAATTTTTTAAAAACCATTCAGTCACTTCAAGTTGAATCAGGTTGTTACTCAGGTTGTTCCAGGTCCATCAGTGTTCTATTTCTCTCTTGAAGGATATGTAATATATTCCTTTCCAGTCTTGTGAAAATGTCATGTCTAAAAATCAACATTTCTACCAAAATCTCTCTATTTTCTTAAACATTTTGAAATTCCTTTAGACTTTAAAAAAAAGCAAGGTAGGTCTTTTGTTGATCTATTGTCTTTTGGTTCCAAGGTTCTCTTAATGCAATACTGCCAGTGTAATTTCAGTCTGGTTGCAGTTGTTCTTTGTCCAGGAATGCATTGCATGTTTTTGCCTTTTTTTGGCTTCTATCAGAACTGTGAGGTAACTGCTCTGCTCTTTAAGATGATGGCACACAGGTTTCAGTTGGCATTGTTTATGTCCTGTGTTTCTTCTGTCTCTGGTTATTTTTCTTGTTACCTCTCTGTGCCTACACATAAGACAGCTAGGAATTTTAATTCTCCTTGCAGAGCAGTATATTTTTGTTCTTTCTGTGTCAGGAGTACAATCTTCTCAAGCTGGTAGCTTTTTTTTTTTTTGGCCATGCTCCAATTTTTATGTTTTGTAATAATTTAGTTCCCTCAAATGCTAAATGTGAGGTAATAATTGAATGGATTTTGTAAAGATTGAGATTTATGAGTAGGTAAGCTCATGGAAATGAACTTTCTTCTTTCTGCTCTTTACTTTTTTCTTTCTTTAGCTCACTTTTAGATTCTCAGGCAGTTAGGTAAGTGGGGGAGAAATTCATGATACTTGTTCTATACCAGGTGGCAGACTGAGGTAGGGAATGATCTTATTGGAAATTTTCTGTATCTGAAGTCATCTGAACTTCCTAAGTTTTGTCAGCCTTCCCATTTTCCTTCAAACCTGATTCTTCTCTCCTTCTCCTCCCAGATGCAGATGGTAGGTTTTTTTGTGAGAGCAAATGAGAATACTTTGTTCTTTCACTGATGAAATAGCTGCCATCCCCATCAGAATAGTTTTGGCTGCATTGCACAAGTTGATTGGTTTTGGGATATTGCCCTACTTCTGGCCATTGATTGGCTTGTTGCTTTATTTAGTAGTGGTACAAGTGAAATCATTGATGATCATTGTTCTCTCCTGTTTGTTACATTTCAATCTATTTGCATGTTAAGCACTTAATTTCTTGACAGTTTTTTCCACTGCTGCTTCTTTCTGGATTCTAGGGAATCCCAAGACAAGATTTCTGATCTCCTGAGACTGCAGGATTACTATAATCATGACTAGAATGATTTTAAGAGGCTGTTATAAGTTAGGTCACAGGAAGGTATCACTGAATAAATTTTCATTTTCTTTGATAAACAAAGTATTTCAAATCTCAACAGAGAAAATCAGGAGTGTGATACTCAGCCCTTAACATTCACTGACTTGCATTAAAAAAGATTTTAACTACTTTTTAAAATCTTTTTTTTTAAAGCCAGCTCTAGTGGTTCATGTTCTGTGTCTGAGCATTCCCACATCTGTGTGGCTGAGCACTGGGATGCTTTTCTCTCATCTGATCCTGATTAAGCCCCTCAAACATTCCTAAGGCTGCTTGCAACATAAAATACAGAAACCATCCACAAAGCTGTGGCTTTAAATAGAAATCTCCCCTTTTCCTAGTGGATGTTATGGATGCTGAGCTGAGGAGCCCTGCTCTTGAACTTGGCTTGAAATTCTGCTTGAGTTCCTTTCTGTGCAATGAAACAGCTTTGAAGAGTTCTTCACTTTGAAGCAGTCAAGTGTTTTATGGTTTAACTGTTGTTTTGGAAGATGTGGATCAAGAACAGTGTAGGGGAAGACTACAGCTGTGACCCATTGAGAAAGCTGTCTCATCTGTTAGTTGAAAACTAACTTCATCAAACCTTTTCCTGAAATGGATGATTTAAGCACTTTAAGGAGAGTTCTGAGCAGTGAATCCCAGCCTGATCACTGTCTTTTTCAACTCTTGTCAGAAGTCTGAAGAGAGCCAGATCCACAGGCTCTATCTCTGCATTGTATTTCTTGTCTGGCTCAGCTGGTTCTTCAGTCTGTTTTATTTATTTTCTCTGAGAGAAAACCTGTGGAGAGTTTGGGTGCCCAGCTTGAGAATAAGGTGTGAGACATCCAGACTGTATTGCAGTCTTCTGTGCATGGAACTTGTAGGTGTCTGGGATCCCTGTGCTTAGTGCTGGTGAACATGGTGAGCTTATAGAGCTTTGTCATTATGAATATTAAATTGAAATTGTCTTTTATCCTCTTTACCCAGCTTTACCAAAAATTGATTGTTATTAATGCTTAATTTCTGTACTGATTACAATAATTACTTGATTGAAAGACTGTCAGATACAAGTGTTCCTTTCAACTGTTGCAGATGCATTAAGACATAATATATTTTTTGCTTAAGTTCAGATTGCCAAAGAGTTGTTTCTGTTGAGAAAATACTTTTTTTTCTTTGCCTTATGAAGTCAAATTCTGTCAGGGATAGGGAAAAGTGAAATAGAAAAAACCACAGCATTGCTACCAGCTGATTAAGCAATTTCTAAGTTGTTAATTTGGTTCATGTAAATCCTTCTCCTCAGGTTTCCTGGCATTGTTCTTAAAGGCAAGAAATATAAACCAATCTTTGAGTATTTTATTCAGGTAAGGTGAACATGTTTGGTGTTTGATACAGGATGCAAAATAAAAGCAATTCCCATTATTCCATGTTTATATTGTACAAATCTTGTGTCCAGGTTGAATTAAAGTATTTTGAAACCTATTGAAAGGTTCAAAAACGAAGTTGACTTTTTTTCTGTATTTTTCTCTTAAGTTTTAAATACACCTGGAGTAACAATTCAGTGATAAATAATAACTAGATTGCATATTGAAGAGAAATTTCCAATATGCATGAATAAACAGACAATATTCTCTTACCTTTTCATCTACTGAGCTTCTGTTGAGTCTACAAACCCTGTATTCATAACAATGTGACTTTGACCATAGATAAGTCACAGACATGCAGTGCTTTTCCCTGGATTTAAAAGCCTTTGCTAAAATAACTGCTGATATGTCTGGCTTTTATGGATATCCTCCTGTGCAGCACTAAGTCCAGTGTAGTTAATAGCACCACTGATGATAGTAGAGTATAGAGCAATAATAGAGTGGGTAAAAAACCTACATATATTTTTCCAAAAAATTCTGATTAAAAATGGATTAAATTTTTCAAAGAGTTGAAGTGGATTACAGTACTGCTGGGCAAGCAGCTGTTAACTCCCATGAGGGATTTGGTAATTTTGGCTACCATCTGCTCTGAAGCATGTGCTGATGTCAGCAAAGGTGAGAAAACCTCTGTAGGAAGCAGGATCTCTAGAGAAAGGTCAAACACAGCTGAATCTGAAAAACAGGACTGCAAGTGTAAAGGTTTGGAATGGATAATTTTTTTGAGTCCTGCTGTACTTCTAAGGAGCAGATTTATTTTGTTTTTTAGAATGGATGTCTTATCTCAAAATATCCCCTCTTCAGAACAACCCAAGTCTAATATTTTCTAACATACTGGGTTTGACTTTGATTGCAATAATTTTTTTTACTACTTTGATATTAAGGAGTAAAAATTATCTGTATTATATGTTATTTTTCATTATGCATATAATGAACCCACTGAAAATTGTCAGTTCTTTTCTTGTGAATTGCTTTTATTGTGTTGTTGTTGTTTTGGTTGTTTGTTTTTTTTTTACCATCTTCTCATTCTCTGGAGGAAGTAAAGAGAATATATGGGCTATAAAAGCAAAGTTGTGTTTTGAAATTAGAAGGCATAGTGGACACACAAAAATGCCCAGAGACTTCTGTATACAGGATCCAAGTAGCATTCTTGGTTGTATCCTCCCAGGAGTGTATTAAATGTCTGCTAAGCTGAGAACTGTGAAGATCTGTGGCTTGAAGAATAATTGACTGTGAGGCCTTCTGGAGGGGTCTTAGATTTAATCACATTTGTCACTGTTTAAATGAAGTACACAATCTCTTAGCTATGGGAAATTACTGAATAATGTTGGGAATGCCACATTTTGTGTCACTTACCCTTGATGGGGTGGGTAGTGCCTCTTCCAAGTTCTTAAGGCTTCTGTTTTGCTTTGTATATGTGTTCACATTTGTATGGAAAACAAACTTCTGTGTTGCAGTGCAAAGACAGAGGTGCCTTTACTGTGGTGGTTGACAATTATGTCAAGGAGGAGGAAGGCACAGGTGTTGTCCACCAGGCCCCCTATTTTGGTGCTGTGAGTATGAGCTATGTATCTGTAATGTCATTTTGTTCCAACACACATTGCTTGCCTTTGCAGCTCCTGGGGACCATCTGACAGGGTGACTGTGGTATTTAACAAACCTCCCATTTACTAATTACAAATGTAATAATACAGTGTAGCATTGCTTCTAATGAGTCCTTGTCCTTTGTCTGCTAGACTGAGGATTGGAGGTGACACTTGATTTGCTTGTTGCTGTGGTATGTGGAATAAACTCACACCTTACCTTCTGAGTGTCATTGATGGGAGCTTTTCTCTAAGTCTAAGTTTACAGCTTGAAGAAGAAATGATCTGTTGTATTAGTAGTCAAAACTGGCTGTGCTAAGTGTTAATTTTGGATGATAACAGCAGTTCTGCTCAGTACTCTGCTCCTCTTCAGTGTTTCAATGTCATTACTCATTGGGCTTTTAGAGAATGAAAAAGTGCTTTGACTACTTTTGTACTGAGACTTTATCCCTTGGTGTGAAAGGATTTTGTTGCACTCTATTCTCTTTTCCTGTCCTTATTGTCCTGTCTCTGTCTATTCTTCTGAAGGTTAAGAGGGATAATTTTTCATGGATTTAATCTTTTCAGTTTTTAGACACACGAATTAAATGGCCGGGTTTGGACGCATTGTCCTTTTTGTGTGGTGTCCTGGCTCCAGCCATTATCCAAAGATGCCCTCAAAAAACTTCCAATAGAGCTGCCAGTGCCTAGCAATTAGCAAGCCCTGGACCACGAGCTCTGTCATCATATCCAGAAATTGTTGGCATTAGTAATAGGCCTCTTTGTACTCATATAAAATATCCCATCCTCTTCTGTCTTTTTTTTTTTTTTCTGAGTTTTTCTGAAGGGTGGATCCATTGTGATGGTGTTTCCCTTGTCAAGATATGAAAAAATGTCCCAGTTTTTAATACAGCTGTGAATAAGGAAAATTAAAACTGGACTGCATGTTATCAGTTAGTAAATTTATGGTGGGTGGTAAAGTGTTTTAAGGAGTCTAAAGCTTATCTACTTGATACCTCACACACTCAGTGGATCTCAGTCTTTCAAGGCCTTGCTGGAGGGGTTAGGGAGCAGACTTGATTTTGAGTCAGGAGCTCTTGTTGTAGGAGATGGAATAAAGGAAGGCAATAGGCTGCTAGGACAGAAGAAGCTCTGGAAGAAACTTTCCCTTGGCCTGCTGTCTTGTTCTGTTGTGTGTTTGCACAATACAGTTTAGTTGCTGGAAGCTGTTGGAAAGCCTGACTGGATAGTTAGAGCAGGGATTATTTGCCCTCTTTTTATCAGATTTTGTTACAAGCCCACAGAGATCTGTGTAAACATGGAGGGGAAGGGAATAACTTTTGTCTCTTGCTCCTGGCAAGTCAGCAATTATCTTTAAACTAATTTTTTAAGAAACCATAAGAGCATCAGCTAAATGCATTGCTATGAAAAAAATGCATAAAATATTTGTGTGAGAAAAAACTGCTCTTACATCACCACCAAAACTTGTGTTCTTTAGCTAAAGAGCAGATTGACTTCAAAATGCATGAAGCACAGACTTGAGTCAACTGGCTGTGCTGCCTTTAGAGGGAAATTTCATAGCATACATTGCCCTTAATGCTACTACCTTTTATTCTGGGGTGCATGTAGTTCAGTTTTTACAGCCCACTGATTATTTTTGTTCAGAAATACTTGCAAAAGGCCTGGTTTAGGTTCAGGAATCCATGGTATAGTAGGTAGAACCCTCGAGTGCTCCATGTGTTAGCATTAAATGTTTGCTGTTGGACAAAATTTAGATGGAAGGGATGGAATTCATGGTTGTAGGCAGGACTGGCTTGCTAAGTAATTGACTTCTTTGCAGCTTTCTTCATTGTCATGTTGCAGGTGAATAGGACAGGGTCAGAGGAGAAGAAATAAAGCACAGTCCTTCACAAGCAGTGTCTTACCTTGTCTCACTCTATCCCTTCCCCTCAGTATAAGCCATTCTGTTTGATAAATATAGATGGAATTAAAATTCTACTTAGTAATGCATATTCTGCTTTGCTGATAGCTTAGAAATACATCCTTTTCCAACAAAACTTAAAGTAAAAATGCACATTCACTTGGTATCAGGATAGGAAGTTCCCTTGTCTTATGTGATGCTTTTGCCAAATGCAAGCTGCTACACAAATCAGAGCACTATCAGTTCAAAAGATTTCAGAATTAAAGCTCAGAGAACAAGACAGACCTGTATTAAAAACTCTGTAAACTCATGGTACCCCCAGATTAACATGACAGTAAAATTCAGGTGCTCAGGCATTTCATCAAATGTGGATATATCTACAGTCAACTCACAAAGCCTTAGCAAGGTCTTAATTTGCACACAAGCCCTGTTGTGCCTGAGTCCCAGAAGTTTCATAGCTATGTTTCTGTTGCACTTTCTTTTTAGTAAATTGCAAAAATATACTTGGTGCTTGTTGCCCTATGCTGAAGGTAAAGCTTTTGACTAAACCTTCTGACTCCCATGTTTTGTTTTATTTTGTTGTATTTTTAAATTTCAGATAAAAAGGCTTTGTGTTCACGTCAGGGAGCTCTTTAATGGCTTCTGTTTCATTCAATTGGTGTATTACAACTTTTATTTGTAATCTTTTGAGAGATTTAATCATGGCAGGGAGGTACAAAAGTGAGCATTGACTTTTCTCCTGAAAGAATTGAAAGTTGTCTCAGCTTTCCAGTGGCACTCTGTGGATTTCTGTATGTACCTGGTATATTCTTGGTTTGTGGTTACTGGAGCAAATCTTCATTAAATCAAATGGCAGGTCAGCCTGGAAAATTTTTACATTCAAATTAGAGTTCTTCAAAGGAAAGGAGCTCACTTGGTAGAAAGCCAAAATAGCAAAGCCCTTTCTATATCATCAGCTCCATCACTGATGCAAATCGGACCGAACCACCTCTTGGCCTGCAAAGTGGAAGGTTTGTTATGATGTTCTGGCTGCCTTGTGAGCATGCCAAGCTTTGTAGTCTCTGCTGGCTGCTTCTTCAAAGCCTTTTACAAGTCACTGCCAAATCAGGGTTGATGTTACTTGTGTCATCTGGCCTACATCTTAAGCACTGCAGTATCCTTGCTGTATCTCAGCAGTAAGAGCTGATGAAAGGTGACCATTCTCATGGGCTTATCTCAGTTAATCTGTGACTGAAGAAGCTGGTTGACCCAGTGGAGGCTGAATAATCATGAGGGCTGTCTACAGCTGCTGGAGAGAGCAAGGAGGCAGTGGTCTAGAGTAAATGAGTGCTGTAGCTGCAGTGGTTTCTCATTTCTTTGTGTAGTGCCTTGGTACATGAAGTACCCAACTTCACTGTCACTATGGATTAGTTTCATCACTGTAAAAAATATCCTGTGGATCAATTGGCAGCAGCTGTTAGCTGGGGCTTTGAGGGAGCTGGTAACTGCAGAGACCTGTGGGTAGGGTTGGAAGTGCAGGATGCTGGCCACAAAAGGGATGTAGAAACCCTTCTCTTTCACTCTGGAGTTGCCTTGCCTGTGTTGGTTGTACCTAGGCAAAGAGAATTCAGCTGGCTCTGGGACATTTGCTTGTTTCTACTGTTGCTTCTGGTGGGATCTCCTTGATGAAGGTGTACAAACTGCTTTAGAGCACAGCTCCTGTGGAACAGCTGCTGCCTTTTACAAGAGGTCAATGATCTCCATGCCCAGAGGAGGGCAACAGTTCAAATGCTGCCAGTTCTCATGGGCAAGGATGCTGCAGCTTCTGTTTCATGATACACAAAACCTCAGTTTTGTTCCTGTAGTGTGGGGTTTGCTCCTTTTGTCAGAGCAGTGATACAGGAACCTCAGAGACTCAAAAAAAGCAACCTGACTTGATGCAGGCCTCAACAGGGCCTTTTTCTTTGAGGAAAATGAAGTGATTCTGTGAATGTGCTGAGTATCCTTATCCATTCTTCCTCCACCCCCAAGAATGTTCTCTTTCTTTCAGGCAAGAAAGTGAAAAATCTGGAGTGATAATTGATTGAGATACAGTCTTTGACTTCAGGCTTGAAATGAAACATCTGAACTTTTCTATTCCCCTTATAGTTTTAATATTTTATAAGATACCATTGTTGTTCAGTTCTATCCAGGAAAGTCTGAAGTGACCCTCTGTTTTTTTTTTTTTTTCCTCACTGCTACACTAAGTTAACAATTTAAATAGAGGCTTGCCAGGAAAATAAACTGTGATGATGTCCATGTGTGGTTCTTGGTCAGTAGTGTTGCCTATGGGCCAATAAAGATTGTGAAATACAGATTTGAAGGCTTTGGATCATTAAGACATTCAGAAAATGATGTTTCATAGGTGGAGTTCCAGAATTGGTTTGATTAAAACAACCTGTCTGTTGCAAACCACCCTGCAGGCTTGTGTGCTTGACAGACACAGCCTGGCTGGTGCCAGGGGCATGACATGGAGGCTGTCAGTTCCTTTACTGTAGCCTGAAGCCTTCAGGAGTAGCCTGGAGCTGGTGATGACATGTATGTTCCTGTGTATCTACACACATAAAATGTGTGTTCACATGCACACAGATGCATATTTGGGATTAGCAAAGGCTGAATGTTTTGCTGTTACTGTTTTCACATTTTTCTATTTGACTTATTTTTCCAGGGATGGATATTTTAACCAGTACTTTGTAATTCTATAACTTGGCAATTGTCTTTTTTGTAGGATGATTACAGAGTCTGCATGGATTTCAATATTATTCAGAAAGATTCTGTGCCTGTTTGTCCTGTTGATGCATCAGGGTGCTTCACAGCAGAAGTGACTGACTTTGCTGGGCAGTATGTGAAGGTCAGTGTTCTTGGAGAAAGTAAACTAAAATTTTCTAAATGATAGCAGTGTTCCTCCTGAGTGGCTTGTCTTCAGTGTGGCTTTGCTATCTGGAAAAAAAAAGCCTCCAAATGCTTATTACAGTGTCTGAAAAATGAAGACTTTGAAACTGAAGTAATATTGTGTATATAGCAGTGAAAGGGACAAGGAGGATCTTCTGTTTGCATCGCTGCAGAAAGGCTCTCACTTGTTTCCCATGGAAATGTTGTGTATGCAGTGTGTAGGTGAGTGTGCAGAGGCCTCCTTTACCTCTGGATGACTTCTGACTTCACAGATGTCATCATTAAGTTCATACCATCCCGTTGGTGTAACATGATTTCTCAGAGGGGAGAAATCCAGCCATTTTTCCCACGTGTGGGATGTGTTGCAATGTGAATTTTCTTGCCAATAGATGCAAGAGAATCCCCCACAGAACTCCAGATTGCTGCAGGCACAAATCCATAGAAAGGAGTGCTACTTTAGTTCTGTGTGCTAAGAACACAAACTGGTTTTAGTTGGTTTCCTGCTGGTCCAGTTTGATAGCAAAGTATCTTCCTGTAAATGCAATTTACTTGAAAAAGACTTAAAAATCTTGTATTGCATTTGAATGCAAACAGCTGTTGTTGCTTCCTGCTATATATTAAGGCAAATAAAAGAACACTGGAGGCTACACGTTTGTCTTCTTGCTGGTAGGAATCTAAACTTAAGGCTCTTGGAATATATTCTTATGATGCTGAATTCTTAGCTTATAAATATTGCTGTATCATAAATCTTTGTATGTTCTTTTTTTTCCCTTAATGCCACATTGACACCTGTTTGTTCAGTAGTTTGTCTTGAATTATTAACATACAGCTTTCACTTCCAGCTTAGAAGGCAAATCCTTTTTAGTTAGTAAAGAATTGTAAAAGATGCATCAGTTTCTGTAACTTTAGTCTCATTGGAGCAGTGTGTTATAGTGAAATCTAAATATTAGGTGAGAAGCACTGTGTGGCTTCCTGGCCAAAATCAGAAGACTCAGTAAAAGATAAAAGATGCTATTTAATATCTGCCTTCTATTGTGTTGCAAAAAAATTGAATTTTATGTACAGCTGTGTGTATGTGGGAACAGTTGAGGGCAAAAAGGGACTGATGCTGTGTGCTGGGATTTGAGGAGCAAATAACTTTATACATTCAGTGTTTTGCAGTGCTTTTGCAGTAAATGTATAAATTGTATAGAAGCTTTTTGTGTGTGTGTGAACACTGGGTTATCTGTAGGTGTTTACTACTTGTAGCCTGCTGAAATAGGGAAATCTTGTATTCCAAGGGAAATTTTTGTTCTGTCTTTTTAGGATGCGGATAAAAACATCATTAAATTACTGAAAGAGAAAGGCAGACTGGTTCACAGCAGTAGTTTTAGACACAGCTATCCCTTCTGCTGGAGGTAAGGAAAGAAGTGCATATGGCTTTAAGATTGAGGCTTCTAACTGACTCAGGCTTGTCTCATTTTTCCTCTCCCTTGACCCACTTAACTTTTTTAACAAGACTCAAAGAAATAATCAAGAATATTGAATTAGGAGGGCTCCAGTTGAAAAAAAGTAAATTTTTTTGTCATAAATATGGTTAAGTGTGGTGTTGAAAATTTTTCTATTGTGCTTTTACATCCATGTTTTTATAGTTTGAACTCCCTGTTTCTTAGTGTTGCATTCTGTTAACTACCTTTTGAAGGTAAGTCTGAGAATGTTAATTTTCTAAACAGCTGAGTACTGAGTAGCAGAAAAGGACGTTTTGGTACCACTTGAATTCTATCCAAATAAGTGTATCACAGAATGTCTTTATATGTTTTTGTTTAAAGTTTCCATGTTTTGGGTAAATAGTTATGTTACAGAGGCTGAAAGAGGGCTCCATGGCCTTCAGTGTCATAAACTAATGTAAGAAGTCTTTTTTATGAGAAGTACAGGATTGACAAACTTAATCTAGAAATAAAGGTTTTTTTATTAGTGTCCTCTCTGGCTTAAAATCTATTGCAAAATAGAGAAAAAATAATCATAGGACAATGTCAATTAAAAAAAAACCCAAAAAACAAAGAAACTTCAGTAATCTTCTAGTGGGAATATTATTGAACTCTATTACTACAAGTAAAGACAGTTCAGTAAAATATCTAATTGCATATCTGCAGTGGCTTGAGCATTTGAGGTCATGTCTGTGTGTGCAGCACAAGGACTGAAATGACTGATAAAAGCTTTCTCTCTGCCTGGCTCTGGTGCTACCAGGTGAGATGTTTTAGTAGTGTGCATTTATCTTTCATCTGTAGCAAGAATAGCCTTTACTTGCTTAAACAGCATGAGTGGTTTGTTTCTAACAGCTACATAGAGAAAGAAGGGAGATGACCCTTGACAATTTGGGACACTTTTTGAAAAGTGGCAGCCCAAAAGCAACCAATGCTGTTCTTTTTCTTATGGAGCAATTCAGATGTGCAGTCATGGCCTTCTGAGACAAACCAGTAATGTAAAAATGCTGATTCTGGGGAACATACTTAATCCTGCCACTCTGTTGACATTTTTGTTGATTGATGATAAATTGCAGGCAGTAAAATTATCTGGTGGGAAGAAGAGAATAATGGATCCTTCTTGAAAAGCTCATTTCACTGCCATCAGAAATCAAACCATAATTGGAGTATTCTAAAAGTAGACTAGTTCTTAACTTTGAATATAGTTATAAGTTATTTTGATTAATGTAAGAAAACTTTGAAATCAGACTTATACTTGATGCACTACTTTTCATGCTTTTCCCTGAAATATTCTCCTATTGTGATACCTATTAATTTTCAATCAACTAAACTTGTTAAAATCTGAGAGAGGAAAAGAGTAATGACAGTAAATGCACAGTAGAGAGTCTTCAGTTGGAAGTCCTCTTCATTGGAATTGTTGAAGATGATCATTGCTCAAAACCACTCTTTGTAGATGTGAGATTTTGAGTCTGTGGTCTAGGCAGCAATTTAACCCATCTGAGAGACAGCAGAGGTGGCTCACCTGGCAGCTACTGTGTACTGCTCTGTGGATGAACATTGTGGGGAAGCTCTGCCACTGACAGAGCTTTGCCTTTCCCAAGCCAGTGGATGCAGAACAAAAGGAGGTTCTCTTGTAGCACATGGTCAGTTGTCATTTGTTTCCTATCTTATGAGAAAGTTGCATCAGATTAACTTGTTTGAAACAGCTCTGCTGTCCAAAACAGGGATGAGAAGACTGCTGGTGGTGTGTAGTGTCCACAGAGGGTGGTCTGAAGATTGCTTTTCAGAGAATGCTCATCTGTGGCACTGCAAAGGGATTAACAATTTGCTCAGATAATTTGGTTTCTCTGATACAACTCTAAAGGGTGTATTTATTAGGGGAACAAAACAACATTCAGCTGAGACAGAGGAATGTTTAGGGAGGAATTTTGTAAGCATCATTCTGTTTTTAAGGTCTCTCTGTGTGGTTTTTCCCTTGTATTGTATTGATGAAAACCACAACCCATTAATGGATATTTCTCATTTGATTCTAGAGCAAAGAATTGAATCTGGTTTCCTCAACCTTCTCACCAGTCATGAGTGTCAGAAATGTGTAAAATGTTACTGGTTGGGCAGATTTTCAGCATATTGTTCTTTTTTTGTCTCCTGCTGAGTTGCTGCTTGGCAGTAGAGCTAGAGAAAAGTATTCATGAAAACTGTGCCAGCTCCCACTTCTTACTACCTTCATGTAGGTGGAAGCAGTGTTCTGTGGGTGCTTTGGAATGGTTATCAAGTGTTATAAACTTAAAATGAGAGGTTGAAAGCCTGGGAAGTGATGGCAGCTTCATCTTCTTGTCTGTTTCATAGATCCTTTGTGTCTGAAGCTACTTCTGCACTAAAGCTTGTCTTCCATCAGCCCCATCTCTCAGGTGCTTACTCCTGGTAGAAGCTGGGTACCAGTTTGTTCCAGCATTCTTACTGCAATATGTTAAGGCCATGTGAGAAACTGTTATTAGCAGGTTCTATTCTTTTCTTTTCCAGTAGCTCAAGATCATCTGTGTAGTGACAAATCATCATTCTCCAGCACAGCTAAAACAAGAAGCTCAGTGAAACTAAAATGCCTCTGGAGTACCTTGTAGCATGCAGAATACTTTCTTTTTAATGGGATCTTGCTGCTGCTCTGTGAGGGCTTAACTGAGCTGCTCCTGGTTTTAGATTTTAGAACTGAAATTTGAGAAGCAGAACCCCCTAGGTTAGTACACTTGCATTTAATAGCTGGAGCACTGCTACATTTTTATTGCTTTCCGTTCTTACCATTTCCTGTAAGGTTAGAGACACTGTAACTCTTAAAAGTTAGTGTCAACCCAGATTTAAGTGTATCACTTCCAGTTAAAAGGAAGTATCTTCTGAAACACAGTATTAAGAGAAGTGGTCTGCTTTTTCTTACTGGGATTTATGCAAGGTGAGCTGCAGTTTTTCACATCTGAACAGCCTTTGCTGTGGGTTTCTTTTCTTTTGTTGATTTAGGCAGGTGTAGCTTTAGGAGATGCCTCCACAGTAGCAATTTGAATTGACAACATAATCTCCAGAAGTTTGTGCATTTCAAATGAGTCCTTGCTATGGATGTAAATAAAACGAATTAAATGTTTCAGATGGGCTGCTTACACTAAGCTTCATGTAGCAGATAATGGTGTTTTCTCAGGGTCTTTGCTTGCAATCTATTGTTGAGCAAGAGTATTTTCAAGTTCTGAGGCCAGGTGACTCAAATATGGTAAGAAACTTTGTGGGATGGGTTCATACTAAGGGAGAATGAGCTTCTTGTCCCAGTGTTCTTGAAGCTGCTCTGTACCCATAGATGGATTTAGGGCTCAGTCTCCCTCTACAAGTTGGAATAATGGAAAGGATGTGAAGGATTAGAAATGTCTCAACTCCCCTTGCAGTGCCTTTTACACATTCTTTTGATTACTGGATCCTTCAGAATGATGCATGGGACTTGATCAGTCTCTCAAGAACTTGCATAGTGATATTATGGAACTGACAAATAAGAGACTGAGCTGAGACACAATGCAGAAAGATGCTTAAAGATATTAATTTCACTAGATAATTTAGGGAACTTATCAGGCCATACTCTGTCTTATGGTGTTCCCATTTCTAAGCAGTCCCCAGTTCTGAATCTGCTTCCACCTTGTATGGGTGTCCTGTGACTTTTATTGAGTGTTGAAGTAAGCAATATACTAAGATGTCTTTAGCTTTTTACTTTTATATGTTTCTCTTTCCTTCTGGAATGGGACACTCTTAGTTAGCCCTGGGTACTGTTACTTCATCTTTATGATTTATTATTATTTTTAGATATATAAATAAAAACATGGCATAATGTTTTTTGGCTGTTCAGATTGATGTACACAGTATGAACCAATGTAGAAGTCTTAAATATGACTCAATATTTACTGAATTTCATATGAATGTAATATGTAGGAACAATAGTTTCACTGTTCCCATTATTTCTCATAGAAATGACAACTTGCTGGGTTTGCAGGATTTTAAATTGTTTTTCTAGGGGGTTGATTTTCAAATAGTTGCTCATGTGAGTGTAAGTTTGTATAACTTGAAGAAAAAACAACACAAACCCCAACATTTGAGTGTGATAACATTTCAGGAACCACAACTAATCTGGTATGTGCAAAGAGAACTGTCGTGTATGAAAAGACATTTAAAAGTGTATTTTATAAATCATGAAGAACTGAAAATGTTTTTGTTTTTTTTTTGGGGTTGCTCCCTTCCTCACCACCTTCCCTGAAAGGTCAGATACCCCGTTGATCTACAAAGCTGTGCCAAGCTGGTTTGTGAGAGTGGAGCACATGGTGGAGAAGCTCCTGGAGAATAATGCCCAATGCTACTGGTAATGTCTCCTGCATATAATTTGTTTCTTTGTCTGAGTTTGGGTGGTGGAGTGTGTGTGCCAGAACTCTGCAAAGCTCTTATTTCACTGTGCACTAACTTCATTCTGTCTGGCTGAGCCAATGTTACTGGAAGAGGGCTGCTGATCAGTTTTCAGTAGTGTTTTATCTCAGGTTTCCCAAATGTGCCTCAAACTGGTAGAGCAAAGGGAAAGTCTTCCTGGCATGAGCAGAGAGAACCTGCTTACTGCACATCAGGCCATGTTCAACATGTTTGTGCACTTCTCCTTCCTCCTGTTGAGAAGATGCCCTTTGCTTGTGTGAAATCCCAATGAGAAATATCTTTTAGGGTGTGAGGTTGAATAGACACTAATAATTTACAGTGGAATACATTACATGTGCATTAAAAGTACCCTCAAATCATGTTATACAAACCCAAGAAATTGAGCATGAGGGAAACTGTAAAGGAAAATCAAAGTGTGGAAGTATGGCAGTGCATAATTAAGCCTTCTAAGATGTCCACTAGAGAGAATTTGGCAGGTAAACTCTGGGTATTTATTGTTCCAAATTAAACTAATCTTTAGATGAAGTTGGTTTTTTTCTTTCTGTCTAAGTATTACAGATCAGAGTGATTACTTTGCCATAGGTGCATTTGGAAAAAAAAACATAACAAACCTACACCACCCCCACACTCCCCCCAAAACACCCATAAAAAAATCCCACCCCAGCTGCCCTAGCTTGTACAATAGTTGTAAGTAAAATCACTTTCAGAGGTTTAAATAATTTTTTTTTCTACTAGTGGTAAACGTATGTTTAAATGCCTCCTGGGAATGTGAAATTTATGTAGAAAAGTTCTAGATCATTTAAATACACTATTAAACTAGCTGTAAAAGAGAACTATAGGCAGTAGTAGCTATTTTGAGTCAGTCATGGGTTTCTGATGCATTAGTAACAAAAGGACCCAACCATCTCTACCTATATAACCTTTATCTCCCTTCCTCTCATAAATAACTTGTGCCTGGGAAGCTGAGACCAGGTAAGAAAAATGTGGAGATGTTTATTCTGTCCTTTGTTATGAAGGCTGTAGGAGAATTGGGTTCCAGCACTCTGTGTCTCTGCTTAGGAACTGAAATGGTGCTGAAGAAGATGACTCCACTCTCAGTGAACAAATGCAGCTTATGCTGTGTCTTTTCATGGGCAGTTGTTGGCAATTAAGTTCTCCTTGAGCAGCCTTTGCATAGCTGCTTCCATGGTACAAGCACTGTAAATGTTGAAGCATGTGGGGAAAGTCAGTGATCCATGAGACAGACTGCCCAAAACTGCTGCAGGGTTGGCTTGGTGTCACCACATGCCCAGTCTGGATAGGTAAGATCTTGTGGGTTACTAAGTTTTTGCTTCATGTTTTCCATAAGAGAACATACTGTGATCCTTCTTTGGAGGGAAAAAAATAATCTGGAGAGGGGGTGAAAGTGTTTGTTCTTGGCTTTAATTAGCTTTCTCAAGATGCTTTTACTGTTTTGATGACTGACAGTAGGTCTGCATACTTAATTTTCACATGAACAGCAGAAAAATGTAACAATCCTATTAAGGAACTGTTGAATGGTTGAGGTAGTTTTGCTTTTCCACAAGCAAAGCTTCAAGAAGAAGCTGCTAAGGGACCTCCACTCATCCAGGAGACAGAAAGAATTAGTAAACAGCTTGAACCCCACCTCATCTACATGTTTGAGTTCTAAGTGATGCTTTTTCTAAGTGCTGAGTACTGAGGGTGGAATCAAACGTGAGAGCTGTCAGAGCAAAGGAAGAGCAAGCTATTGTGTTAATTGGTAATGTTCATCCTGAGTGGAATTAATGTAACCATTTGTCCTTTTGGCAATTCTGGAGTCTCAGCATAATTCTGTCAGTGACCATCAGACTGAGTTGGCTCAAAACAGTGCAGGCTTAGAGATTTTTCAGAATCTTTCTGTAGAGAATATGGCCACAAGTAGAGTTATATTATCAGTAAATGATTAATAAAATTATGTTAATCTGTATTTGCCATATGTGATTTTGTAA
The DNA here is from genome assembly GCF_036169615.1 of Heliangelus exortis. Lineage (NCBI taxonomy): Eukaryota > Metazoa > Chordata > Aves > Apodiformes > Trochilidae > Heliangelus > Heliangelus exortis. The sequence continues at coordinate 1,372,417 of NC_092433.1, forward strand.
TTACCAGTTTGAATACTCAATGTCTTCTGTTACATAAAGATGGCTTTTAAAATCTAGTTTTTTTAAAAAAGAAGCAGGCATAACTTCTAAGGCTTTCTTCCTATGTTCTCCAGTGGTGTCTGTTGTGTTTAAGGTGTAGTTTCTTAGGCTGGGGCTCAGAATGCTGGCCTTCTTCAGTATGCATTTATTTAAATTCTGGGGACTCCATCCTTCTCAAAACCTACTTTTTTGCTTTGGAAGAGACTCGATTTCTGAAAGAGTCACAGGAATAATACCCAGCTTTTAAAAAATTCTATTTTTGGACTCTCTGGGGCTTCAGCATGTCCTGAAAAGGAGAAGATTTGGGATAAATGCATTTCAGACTATATTAACCTTTGCAAAATGAGTTTGACTGCATTGCTTCTTTTGTTCCTATAAATGACTGATAGGTATATTGTCCCTTAAGAATAGGTGTACTCTTTATAGGTATCTTTTTTTATTAAATAGATTAAACATAGTTGGACAACCTTTGCAACCTGATTGCATATTTAATTAGTTTTTTAATGAATTAGCCTACTGGTAAAACCATAGTTATTCAAAATATATTAAATCCAGTGATTATCTTCATTTTTCAAAATGAACTTAACTTTAATTTTCCAGAATGATGACATGAGAGAATGTGCCAGCATTCTTGTAAAACTAAAACAAAAAAAAAACCAACCTACTCTCTTTCTCCCAACCTTTTTCTGATTGGAGTGGGAAGTAGCTTGTGCTGGATGTTGCTGAAAATGTAAAAATTGGAACAGTATTTAAGAGTCTGTGTTTCAGTCTTCAAGATCCTTTGCTGAATGTTCTCTTCACCACACAAAATAGCAGGAGAGATTATTAAAAAATAAATAAAAGATTGTATTTTGAATTCAGACAACCTACTGCTGTGGTCCTTGAGCTAGAGGGGCAGATTCAGCTGCTGTTCTGCTCAGGGCTGTCAGACCTTGGTTTCCTGTTCTGGAGAGACAAATGCAGCACCAAAGCTGATGTAAATGGTCTGGATTTCACCCTTCCTTGTTCATCCTATAGAATAATTTGCTGAAAGAGTGTTTTGGATGTAAGTGCAGACAAGCAACAGAGCCATGCCTTAGGCTCTGTTGTACAAAATAAGACTAATTCCAGTTATCAACAGTTCCAAGTTGGTATAAACAGCAAATTCACAAGTTACTGTGAAGAGTAAATGAGTGCAATTTGTACTTCATTTCTGAACTCCTGCAGCTCATGCTTCTGGCAGTGCATGTAATACTTTCATACTTGCATGCACATCAGTAGAAGAGGTGCTGCAGACTGTAGAGTTTGTATTTAAATATGAGCTTTGAACTCTTTATTTTTTGAAAACCTGCTTTGCTTCAATTTCTGCTTCAGTGACTCCTACAAGATTTGTGTGGAGCTAAGACTCTAGTGTTAGAGAACAGGTTTTTTTGCCATTGTTTACACAAGATGTACAATGCCAAGTGTAGTGGAAAAATGAGCATCAGTGGAAGGGAAGGGATGGAAGACAATAATGGACTTGAGAGAAGCCAAGCCTTGTGTTCTTGTGATGTCTTGGCATTGAAAAACTGAAGCATTGTTATGAAGAGCTCTGATGTGTAGGCCCTGAGTTGAAGGTATCCTTTTTTTGACTTAAACTGTTAGTTCCCATTTGAAAATATCACACAGAACATATCTGACAGGCCTTTTTGCTAGAACTGAGTTTTCTGGATTACAAAGCATGAACACAGAATGCACACAATTCCAGCTGTTCCTGTATGAGTGCTGTAAAACCAAGTGGTTTTTTTTCATGTGCATCAAGCATACTGATCTTTTGAGAAACTTTTAATTTTGGTCTTTCTAATCTTGCACCAGCCACCTGCTTTGCTGAGCAGCAAGCTGCCTCCCACCTTTTGGAAGACCTGATCATAAATTATATCCATCTTGTGGTGTAGAGCCCATCTTCAATAGAAAGCAAATGTTTGTTTCTACTAAACATTTATTTTTTATGCAGATGAGAAATCTGACTCTGTGCAAAGGCAACAGAATTTTGAGTCATAGCAGATTTATAAAACAATGGAGGAAAATCAGTTACCAAGTCTCTTGTTTTCCTTTTTTTTTTTTTTTTTAAGGTTATCTCACAGCCTGTTTTCTTTCCTAGTTTGGCATTAATAAATAATTTCATCTCATCTGGACAGTTTTAAACGCATCATGTGCTTGAGGGAGGATTTATTTTTTTTTTTTCCCTCGTATGTGACTGCAATTCTCACTCTTGGTTTTGAATCATCAGTCACACTGCTTTTAGTCAGGAAACGCCAATACATCCCATGTCTCCTCTCCAGCAGCAGCAACGTGCAGTCAGTAGGTGGCAACATTTCCCGAGGAAAAATTCAAACCGGTGTCATTGCCTGCAGTAGGAAGGTGGAAAAAAAAAATTGCTGCAGGGTTAGCCTTGTGTTTGTCTAATTTAGAGCAGCGTCAGTCAGAAGATTTTATTACAGGCTGTTATCAGATGCAGCTGAGGATTAGAAGTGAGTTTTGAGGCTTGTGCCAATTGATTTTGGTGGCTTGTGCTCTGCTACATCCTAATTTTGATGTTTGCTCCCAAAGCTGCTTGAGCAGAGCCTGACAGTTATGTACTGGATGCAGCAGATACCCTTTCAGTCCCTCTGGATGCTCATCAAAACCTTGTTCTTTGGTTCAAGGAGCAGTTTACTAAATAAAACTCCAAATGTCTGTTCACTAAGCAGTGACAGTACCTTGTTCTTGGGTAAATCTAGCTGCACATGTTGAATGTCTGCCACCCTCATAGGATTGCAAACACACCTGAATGGAAATATCTCTGACATGGTAATGCTGTTTAAAAGTACTTTGTGACTAAAAATGTTAGAATATTTGAAAGGAGGCTCTGCAGAAAGAAGAAAAGAGAGAGCTTGGTTTCTCACTGCTTTCAGGATGCAAGGATTTTTGCCCTCATTGGTAAGATTAAGAATTTTAATAGCAATTAGCGTGGTGTCTGGGTCATGCAAATATAATATCTCAGGATTTGATGGTGCTGAGTGGAGCTGGAAGCTGGAGGTTAAGGCTCCACTTAATCTTGAGCTGTGAGCCAGCTGTAGGCTGCTGACAGCAGGGCTGTGATGCAGTCTGCAGCAGCATTGCAGTCTCAGGCTGAAGTGTTTGTTGCTATGGGAACCTGGATAAAAGAGCAAAGACAAACATTGCTGTATCAGAGTGATTGGCAGCACTATTCATTTAGCAAATGCAAGCTGTGGATAAGGAGAAAATTCTTTTGCAGTGGTAGAGGCAACCAGGACTTGTGTGGGGTGTGTGGCTGTTCTAATAATCTTTTGTGAGGAGAGGAGGAGAAAGGGTCTGTGCTGCAGTGGAAATTCTGTGTGCTTTGCAAACACCTGACCTTTCTCTCTCCCCCTTTCTTCTCTTCCTCCTCCCCCAATGTTTAATTAGGTCCCTGATATGGATTGGTGCTAATTAAAGTGTCATAAGGGCACAAGTAGTTGCTTATTTTATCTCCTTGAATTAAAAACCATTAAAAATCAATTTGAGGGCATGTGGAAGGAGGCTTGTCATTAGAGTAAATTAACATAATGGAATTTTAGACTTTGTCTTCGAAGGATTGGTTAATGTTTAAGAAGAAAAGCAAATTCTAAACCTAAAACAAAAAATCAGATGCTATGCTGTGAATTTAAAAATCTGCAGACAGTTAAGTGATGTAGGAAAACTACTTAATCAGCTTTGATTTTGCTGTTACAACTCGCTTATCTTTCCAGATGTGATTCCTGATTTCAGGTGTCATGTCAAATTCCCAGCTCTCCAAATGAAAGGGGAGATCTTCTGAGAACCAAACAGATCAGATGCTGTCTGCTAATCTGATATTAGATTTCCCAGTTCACACTGGTTAAGCCAATGCTTTGTTTATTGGCTTTATATCAGAACTCTGTTGGGACTATTTTTGAAATAATTAATAAGCTAAGAGCTTCCTTCAGTTAGTAATTCTGAAGCAAATCTTATGCAATTCATAAAGTGTCTGTGGTTTTTCAAAGAATGTCCTGAATAGCTGATGAGAATGATGATGAAGAGTGAGAAAGGATTATTATATCTTTATGTAACATCTTAACAGCTTTTAATGGCAAATTGGTGATAGAAGACGTGAGGCTCTTGCTGTGGCAATATTTGACAGCTGTTTTCAGCAGTGATGTTTGTGTTTACAGAGAAGAGGGACAGTAGTGCTTGGAAACAGAAGTCCTACATCCTGTGGTGAGCCAACTCCCAGAGTCATCCAGAGCACATCTGAGCTTTGAAATGGAACAAGTTGAATTCAGTATTTGCAACTGTGTTATGTGCACAAGAGGGGGACTTCAAAATACATGTGCAGAAAAGGAATAGATAAAATAATCCTTTCTCTTAAGTTTCTTTCTGGATTATGTAACAATTATTGATGCCTTGCACATCTCTCTTCTGGAGACAAGAGTCAAAAATCAAATAGATTAATTTTAATTGATGCTGTTCCTTGAGTCTCAATTGATGAGTATCAAGAGGGGGACTTCAAAATACATGTGCAGAAAAGGAATAGATAAATTAATCCTTTCTCTAAATTTCTGGATTATGTACATTTTTTATGCCTTGCACATCTCTTTTCTGGAGACAAGAGTCAAAAATCAAATAGACTAATTTTAATTAGTGCTGTTCCTTGAGTCTCAGTTGATGGTGGGAAGACACTGGGTCAGCAGCTGTGTTAACTCACTGTTAGTGCACCCAGTTGTGCTCTGGGATTGAAGATGGGCACTGATTTGGTGTTTTCTAATCCATGTCCCTGTTACTTGAGTGACCTGGATGCTGAGGAGTACATAGACATTGAAGGCAAAGCAGTTTCTCTTGTGATAAGCTAATAAATGTTGTTAAAGGACAAGCTGTAGTTTTGCTCTTCGTGGGGTTTCTTTCCTGTCAAAAGGAATTTTTATTTTAGACACTATGTGAGTAGCTACTGAGAAAGGATGTGGGAGTTCACTGTACAGAGGTCTTAGCAATGCTTGAATTTAGCAAAACTCCAAATATGCTTCAAAAAAATAGGAACAGTCAAAAATGGATCTACCAATGTGGAGCAAATTAATAATTTTCATTGTTATGATTGAGGGTTTGATAGTAGGAGAGTGAGATGGAAATTAGCAGTCAAACAGGTTGAAACTGGTGCACTTTGAGTCCAAATCCTTCTGATTTATGATTTGACAAATCAGTGTTAATTCCTCTGTGTTCTGAACTTCAATTCCCTGAACTTCTCAACTGCTAAAATGAAGCTTATTTAGTGCACTGTCCTGGGTGCCAAGGAAGTGGAAATAGCTGCTCTCCCACACTCTTCTACAGGCATGAATCAAGAGGTTCCCAACCTGCCCAGACAGCAGTCTCTGTAACCTTGCTAAATGTTTGAAAAAGAGGTATGAAAAACTATCTGTGTCATTTTGCAGAGAAATTTGAAGGTCAAACCCAACACAAATTGTAGGCTGGCTGGGAAATAAAAATAGTGTTTTGAGCAGCACAGTTTTAGGAGCTGCAGCACTGGTTGCCTTGCTTGTCACACCCAAGTGCAAACTCAGTGGTCACCAGCATAAAACTGAAGGGGATTTGTTCCAGATACCTGGTTAAACATGAACATGAACATTGGTGTATGGGAAAGGGCTTTTTTTTTTCCATACACCTTTGTCTTGTAAAATAGGAACATTTATGTGGGTGGTCTTGCTTTTGTTTTTGTTTCATTCTTTTCAAAGCTTCTCAGTAGCCATGCTCTGAGGACAGTTTTGATGTGCAGATGTCAGTGCCTGGCCAGTTGTGCAGCCCTTGACTTTCAGGGGACTGTTCCAGCTTTTGGGCTTAGGCAAGCAGTGCTTAACACAGCCCAACATTTTCTGAAAGCTACAGACCAGCATCATTCATGCTTTTATTGCAGTCTTATCAGTGTCACAGGTCTGTTTGCAATGCACTTGGGAATACAGATGGAAAAATTAACAGGGGATTATGAAGGACACCAGGGGCTGGCAGATGAAATGCATTATTGTGTAGTCTCAGAGTGAGACAGTCTCTTCAGTTACTTCACAGGAGAAGAGGAAGCATTCCTCAGGCTGCCCTCATTCTCCTTAATTGAAGATTGTTTTAAAGCTTTTGCAAACTTAAGAAATCATTATTTTGGGTAAAGGGAAGACTAAAAAAAAAATGCTTCCTTAATTCGTAATGTGTACCTATGGCAGGATGTTACCTCTGTTAAAATTTTGCAAGAGATGTGCCAAGAGCACTGTTTAAGAGGACAGGATTAAAAAGAAATGGAAAAAAACATCCAGAAACACTAGCCTGGAGTTGGTATAACATAATGATCAGGTATTAGTAAAAACACTCTTGAGAATCCTCTGTTCTGTCGTAGTGAAATATTTAAATAGATAAATAAATATTTTCTTTTTTCTTATGCTGTGTAGGTAAGTCAGATCTGTCAGACTGAGGTATCCATAGGCAGATCTAGTGAGACTAAAGAAAAGGAGCAGGCAGTAGTCTTGAACTTGATGACTGGCAAGGCTGGTCTCTGCTGCAGAAACTCCTCCAGCTTCCCACCTGGAGGCTGGATCTGTATGGGCAGCATCTCTGTGGTGGTAGGAACCAATTTTTTTTTAAGTGACAGTGTGAGTGATGGGCTCAAAATGTGTTTGAGTTCTACAGGCTCTTACTTGATGGCTCTGTCCATGTTATTCCTGTGTCATACCTCTTAAGTGCCTTAAATCATTGTTGCAGATGTAGTTCCTGGTAGATGAAGTCGTTTGTGTTTTATGTTCCACTAAAAATTGGCAGCAGGGTCAGACAATTTTACCAGAAGAGGTAAATTATATGCTTTCATAGCTCAGAGAAAGGTCACCCCCCTCGTACATTTTTGTGGTTAATGTCCACTTTGGGGATAAAATTAATTTTTCATGCATGTGTTGAGAAGGCAGGGTTGAAACTCTTAGCATTTTAATGTCATTGGGGGATTGTTTCAGCCTCTAGCTATGTTAAATGGGACTAATAATTTCAGCTAATCAGTGTCTAACAACTTCTGAAAAATGGAAACTAGTTTAGGAGTGATGTAAAGAGAAGTTTTCCACATTACTGGAATGTTAGCAAATGCTAATGATCTTGGAACAGTTTCCACTTGTGTTTGGAGAGAGGGTCTCTTAAGGTCACCACAAAAAGTTAATGAGTCCCACTCTAAAACACATAGCAAAAGCCTCTATACTTCTCTAAATTTAAAATCAGGGATACAGATGTCATGTGAAACATTAGTCACTAACTTTGTTTAAAATTTTATATTACATTTTTGCTTAGGAAATGTTACAGAACAAAACCTTGAAACCAAAAGTGTATCTAGACAGGACTAGTGAAGCTGTGGAACTTCAAGCTGGTGTCTTTTCACAGAAATTTTTATCCACCTCAGACAATCTTCAGATCTCCAAATTGTGTCATCATGGGTAAAACTTTTTCAAAAGACAGTAGCTTTCATTTTTATCAGTAGATTTTTGGGGGGATGTTCATGTTTACTTCTAAAATCTCCTCCTAAGGGCCAAATCCTACTTAAATGTGTCCTATGAATCCATTCTTTTATTTTTCTCTAATGGATTCTTTAGTTTTTATTACTGTTGGGGCTGATCTGTGATTAGATGGCATTCTTCTTATTCTTCTTCAGAAAAATATATTTGATAGAGAACCAAGAGCTCTGAGAAGAGAAGAAAGAAGGGACTCAATGTTTTCTGTAGTTTGGCTGCTCCTTTTGTTAGGATCACAGGGCCTCTAAAGCCAGGTCATACTTTGGGAAGGGTCCTTCTAGTTGTACTGGAAAAACAAACCCAGAAAAACTTGCCATGGTTTGCTCAATAAAATTGTAGAGTTCTTTGTATTCTTGTTCATTCACAGCTCCTGTGAATCTGTGACACAATCTCAAGGTTATTTATCCTATGTGTTTCATTTAGTCTTCTAAAATTCACCTTTGGGCATGAAAAGGGTACATGGTTGACATCAAATCCCATTGCTTTTTCTTATCTGCTGTATTTATTATAATATATGTATATATATTTATTACAATTCATGTACTAGTTGTGTCAATAGTTAACTATTTGTTTACATCATAAGAGAAAACAATTGGTTTCTAATCCAGCCATGAAGCTGTTTGTTGTGTCCAGGATACTTGGTAGGCATCAAACTCTGTTAATATTGGAGCTCCAAGACACTTTCATATGATGAGAATTTGTCTTTAACATCCCTCAGAGACAGTACTTCTCAGAATGAGTTTTTAGTAAGCATTGGTATGGTTTGGTGTTTGGTGGAGGTGGTGCTTTTGGTTTTTAATGGGAGGATTAAAAGGGGAGATGATAAACAGCATGAAAAGACTTTTTTGTAGGATATTTCAATATGGGATTTCTTTATTCTCCAAGCCTACAGGTAGCATGCAGAAACCTGGATGCCCATGGTTATTGCAAAGTGCCTTTTGATGCTGTTAGTCCAGGCTTTTGAAATTTGGTAATTTTATTCAGCTCAAAATCAGTCACTGGTATTGTATCTGTTTGTAAAAGAAAAAAGTAGTATTCTTACCCATGCTTAGCCATAATCCTCCAATGCTGGACTGTCCTGAGGATTTTTGACATTCTTTCATTCTTAATTAATCTATTGCATGTTGCACATATTTTTACTGGGTTATTTTAGAGTAAAATAAACATGGTAGGTGAAAGAGAGGCAGAAGAAAAGTTACATCTTTGGTGGCAGGTCTGTAGGCCAGGACTGTAACAGGAATGTGCAGTGTGCTGACATGAACTTGTTTTGTGGATGAAATAAAGTATAACCATTCTTACCAGCTTTCTTTCAAGTGGAATGTAGTGCTAAAAGAATACTTTTATTTTTGGAACAGGGTTCCAGATTTTGTGAGGGAGAAGCGTTTTGGGAACTGGCTGAAAGATGCCCGAGACTGGGCCATATCCCGGAACCGGTACTGGGGAACACCCATCCCTCTGTGGGTCAGTGAGGACTTTGAAGAGGTGAGTGGGGAAAACCAAGTTTTGTACTTGACAGAAAAGCCTATCTGTATTTCTAAGACCAAAAAAACCTATCTGTATGTGTTGTTTGCTTATTTTGATAGCCTGTTTCATCTTTGGCTGCCACAGTCCTAAGTTCTACTGATGTTTTAAGAGTGTAATAGGTGATGGATTTGTGCATTTCTGTGCATGGATTTGTGTCTCTGTACAGTTCACTATTCACTGTTTCACATTTTCTTTACTTTTGCTTGAAAATGGCAAGGAATTTTTCTTGTTTTTTTAAATTAGAATCAATTTTATCTTTCCTGAAAGAATATGCAGTGTTGGTCGATCTAACGGAAATAAAAATGCAATGAGAAAAGGGCAAGGAAGACTTTTTTTTTTTTTTCTCTTTCAGCCTCTTATTAAAATTCTGATGCTCAGTTACTTGGAGCCAAAAGAATTGCTGAAGGCTTAAAAGCAAGACCACCAGATTAGAACAGTGAAAATAGATACTAGTAGGGCTGCAAATGTGAATGCAACAGACTGTAAAAATGTGAATCTAGTGGAATGATGAAAGTATATAATGGGAATGCTGGAAATGAAGGGGTTTTTAACTTGTAAGGTACCCTGCATACCATTGGTGGCATGAAGCTAACTGCACAGTGAATACAATTTTGGGGACTGCTGTTTCCTAAATGTCAGAACAGCCAAGTTTTAAAACTGCTTCTGAAGGTAGTTGTGTTTTTCTGTGTGGGTCAGTTCCACCAGGCACATCTGATAAGTGCTTCTTCATGCTTAGCAACAGGAAACTCTCATCAATGTCAAGATGTCCAGGGCAGGTAAATAGTGATGTCAGCACTGCAAGCCTTGGTTTTCAGCTCCCTTGATTTGAGCAACTGTTACTTGTGTTGTAGATGTGGAAGACCTGAAACAGAAGAGCAGATACAGGAGGAGTATTTCACTACCTTTAGCTGCACACCATAAAGCATGTTTTAGAGATACCAGGGGAGCAAGGGAATTACTCCTTGCACTTGAGATTTAAGTTTCTAAGAAAGTCTTGGCATTTGTGTTCTGTTCTATGCTATGAGTGTGTTTGTAAATTAATGGGAGAGCAAGTGCTTCAGTCTCAGAGTAGTTAAATTATAACATTTATTCAGAATTTTTAGATATAAACTCTCAGCCTTCAAACTAAACTTTTAAGTCCCTTGTTTGATATAAGTTTTTTTAGATAGAGAAAAGGCTTTCAGTTTTGTGCTGAAGTATTTCCAGACTTCATTCTACAGCTGAAAAAGATTGTGTAAAGATTACATTAGTCCCAGTCCTTGCTTCTAATAATTCATTTTCTGTCCCAATGGCTGTATTCCTGTGTGTTCAGGGTTCTTTGCTTTTTCAGGTTCAGTTTGTTTGTTTTTTAATAACCCTGTGATGTCTAGCTTGAAATATTGACCTTTCCTTTCAAATTAGTGCAAATATTTCTTGGAACATGGTGTTCTGAATAGTCATAGGAATAGCAACAGATCTCTTGTTTTTATCCATAGATGTTATATACTTTTATTCACACTTCTATGTCATGTTTCAGTAGTCCAGAATACCTTCTGGACCATGCTAAATTTCAAGTCAGGGTTTTTTTTAATATTCACTGTCTCTTTATGCATGTAGGATGTAGCATAAAAGCCCCAAACCCTTGGAAGTAATGTGGAACCTAAGGTGTAAGTGACATCTGCTCTCAGAAAAATATCAAAATTTTCTTAGTTTCAGAGCAGCCTAGTGCTGTGTGAGACTGCAGAGCCTGCATATCTTGTTCTCAAAAGTACACTTTGTCACCTGCAATTCTGCTGCACATAGTAAATTCTGGAGAAGTACTAACAGATCCTTATTTAATATACAAGAAGGTGAATTAATTGTTACTGAAGTGGCTTCTATTAGGAATCAATATCTGGGTTTCCAGTTTTCTTTTAGCTTTTGTTTTAGTCTTGCTTGAGCAAAATTACCAAGTCGAGATGCATAATGGAAGTTAAATTTTGAAACTTGTGTTTATTGCCACATTTTTGCAGAAGGTTGATAATTTTTTGTTCTTGAATCTCAGTAATTTACTCAAGTGGAGTCATTTGGATTAGATAATAAAATAATAAAATTCTTTATATCACCCAAGCTGGTAAAGCAGGCAGAGGTTAATTTTATAGGAGTTGCATACAAACTATAATATTAACTATTCAGTGATTTTATGAAAATTCTGATTGCTTCATTGTTTGCCACTTGTGTCACCTCACCCTCCACTGGTTTTAGTGAACCCAGTCTTGAGTAAGATTTGGAATGAGAGGACCCTGACTGTGCTCTCCTGAAGGGTGAGCAAATTTCTTCAGTCTGTTTCCACTGTGCTTGGAGGCTGTGTTAAGAATCCTACATCTACCTGACCTTAGCAGTCATTTATTTTTCTAATTACTATTCAGAACATACATTCTAAAGATCCCAGAATTTCTCACTGAAACACTGCATGGACTTTTCTTTCTGTGAACAATCATCACTTTTTAATTATAGGTACTTAAAAGTCCTAAAATAAAATTATAAATATAATATATAAATATAATTAAATTATAAATTATAAATCAATGATAGCAAACATTTGTACTTAATTTGTGCAGAACTGTGTCACAGGAACATTGAGATCCACAAATGCTGCTGGATGGCTTTGTTCTTGTATTTACATGGATAATCCTGGATATAATGCAAATGTTAATTTTGTTAAGGGTATTTTAACTTGACCTCTGATTTCACATCATGTCTCAGTGATGCTCAGTCCCAGCCTAGGAATCTCACTCTTTGCTGTCCACTGGCAGGTGTTGATACAGCTGGTTTTGTAGCTGATGTGGCAAAAAAATCAAGCAGAGGAGGAACAAGTGACTGGGGCATGGGGCCAGGCTACTGAAGTAGTCTTTGCTTTTGAAGAAATGTAATTGAAGGCATTGCTTTGATTTGAGAGCATAAAGCAGATTTTTTTTCTTGCACAATGACCTAATGAGGGGTCAGATACTTCTGCATTGTTCTCTTGCCTTTCAGTATATAATAATCTGCCCTTGGGGGAACATCTGGCTAACTTGGAGAAAGGCAGTTGTTTGCTGGTCATACCTGCATTCCTCTGGTGCTTGTTAGGTTTCTCATGTGGATTGGGAGTTATTTCTTCTATGAATGTGTTCTGCTGTCTGCAGTTCTGTAAATGCAGCCAAGATTCAGGAGCTCACTTGAGTACTGAAATTCTTGCTTCAAAAATCAACAACTTTTAACCCAGAGCATAGTGTGAAGGTATGTTCAAATATATAGGCTAGCAAAGATAAGGAAACAGTGGATGTGAGGGCATTTTGTGCCTGTACTGCTAATAATACCTTTTTTTTTTTTTTGCTCAGCACCTGCTGCCTCCTCACTTGAGCTTGGATGGTTGCTCATGGGGCCACTCAGTGAATGAAGAGCAGATCTGGGTTAAAAATAGTTGGTTGATAAAGGTGCATTTTTAACTGGGATCAATCCCTCAGTGCAGATTATTGTGCTTGATTTTCATAAACATTGTAATGCTTCCCTCTCTGTAGAAAACTAAGGTAAATAGACAAGTTTTTCATTAAAAATTAGATTTCCAAAGTACGTTGCCCCCAAAAGATGGTGATTGATGCAGATGCAGAAGATGCAGATCAGTAGTTGAATCAGCCTGGGAAAATTGTGGCTTAAAAACCAAATCACACTGAGTTTCTATCTGTAATTCCTAAGTTTTTTTGGAATTAAATACACCAAAACCTTTTGGTCAGTCACAGTTGCTGGGTGTATGCATATGCATATATTTAAGACTAGCTTCAAGAATAGACTGGTACTCTTACTTACTGTAAGCTAAGAGCAAGCTATAAAGTTATTTTATATAAAAAATGCCTTCTCACAGCTTCTCTGCTTTGGTACATTTAATTCCTTCCCTGTCAGATCAATCAAAACCAAATTTTTTGGTGTTAATTCTGAATTGGGCTGATAGCATGTGGGACTGGGTGGCCAAAATCCAGACCTGTACTGCAGCTTGTGGCTTGTGAATCTTGCAGATGGGAGAGGGCCACAGGGCTCTGGGAGGGATAAACTTGATTAAAATGTAAAGCAAAGAAAGTTTTGCTTTTCTCCTTCAGCCCTACACACAATTTCTCCCTATCATTTGTTTCATCAACATTTCATGATGTTGATGTAAGTGTATTGCTGAAACCTTTTGCTTTCTAGTGTGTTGATGTAATAAAATGAAGAGAATTCTGTACCTTTCAGAACAACCACTGTGCTAGATGTGACACTTCATTTTTCACTTTAAGTAAGATGCCATTAATCTGAGCAGTTCAGTGTACCTGGGCTGGAACACTTACACACAATTATGAGCAATTTAGCTGCTTGCTTTAACTTCAGAAGAGAAACCCATGATCTGAAAGTCCTGTCTGTTCAAAAGTCAGCATCACTGCATTTTCTGAAGTGATGGTGGTGTGGGTTGTTTGAAAAAATCAAACACAGACAAGAAAACCCCACCTTTTTTGATAGCTGGAGAATATCCTACTTCATTCTGTTCTCCAACTATTCTGGCATTATTTGTTTTGAATCAGGGCAGTGGTCTCTAAAATAATTTGCTGTTCTGTTAGTTTCAAGAACGGGACCTTGCACAAACTTTTTGTTGTATTTCAGCTCGATCAGCTACCTCAGAAGATACTGGCTCACCTACAAATCTCCTGTCTGATGTTATAAGGAATTGCTAAGGATTGCAAATAACTGACTAAATTTTTGGAGTGTCTCTTACAGGTAGTTTGTGTTGGTTCAATAGCAGAACTGGAAGAGCTGTCTGGAGTGAAAGTCACTGATCTCCATCGAGAAAGGTTGGACATAGAGACTTTTAACTCATTCCTAAAAATGGTTGAGCAGACATAAAAATTACTGGTTTTCTTTGCCCAAACCCTGTGAAACAGAAAAGAGTAGGAGGACATTAAATTAACATGTATAAATTTTCCTTTCTCCTGCTAATAAAAAAAAAATTAATCTCTAAAGAAGCTTCGAATTATAAAAATTGTTAAAGGAAATGCTGACAATTTTGAGGAATCTTTAAAATTAACCCCCAAACTCTTGTCATACCTAATGTTAACTTTTTTTGTGCTAATTCTAGGGTTTTTTTGTTTAGAATTTGTCCATCCTTTTCTTTCCCACAGCATTGACCACCTAACTGTCCCTTCACGCCGTGGCAAGGGCTCGCTGCGCCGGGTGGCTGAAGTGTTTGATTGCTGGTTTGAGAGTGGCAGCATGCCCTATGCACAGGTCCATTACCCTTTTGAGAACAAAAAAGAGCTTGAAGATGCTTTCCCTGCTGACTTCATTGCTGAAGGCATTGACCAAACCCGAGGATGGTAATTTTCTGCCACTTTGTTCTGGGATATTATTGCCTTGCATCTAACACTATTATGTGTGTGTGGTCCTTTAATATTGTAGAGATCAGTGAATGTATGATTTATTTATTTTATGTTCTTCCTCTCACTAAAAGGCAAGGTATTCTTAATAAAAGCTTAGTGCCAAAATGTTGCAGAAAGTCAACACATTAATAAGCAATCTTCCCTCATGAAAAACATTGCTAGGTAATAGGGCAGGTCTTCGGGCTGCTCAGGAGGAATCTCAGCAACTGAAATATCCCAGAACTTTCAGTTAAATACTTGAAACAGAACAGCAATTGAGTCAGCCCAGCTGGAAGTCAGTGTTTGGAAGAGCTGAAGCCAATGTACAGGCTTGTAATTCTTGCCCCCTAGAATTTGAATTTTTGGGTTTATATTCGTGGGGAAAAAGAAATTTGTCAAACCTTCTGTTGTTAAGATCTATTTACAGGAACCATATTTTCCAAGTGTAAGCTTTATCTGCTTTTTTGATTCCTCTCTGGTCAACTGCTCTTCAGTCATTGATGAAATATTTTCTCTGAGCTCAGATTTTCTCAGGGTAATGTTCTCATACTTAACATGCATGCACACATACACATAGTTTTAGCTTTGGCATTTTTAGGTGTTTGTTCTCTTTTTAGAGCTTGAGATTGGCTGTGAGAATTGACAGATTTTTAAGATGAATTGTTCTGTTTTCTTGATTAGTACATTTCACTATGTACAAGTTAGAATTCTTCCACCCAGCACCTTGAGCTATTAATACTAAATAAACTAAATTCCCTTGGAGCATAGTTGCCACCTAAGGGCTTTAAAAGTAATAATACTAATTAGTATTTCTGTAACATGGCTCATTATGGCCCAAAAAGGAGAGTTAAAAACTTAGTTTCCTCTCTTAAATCTGAGAAAACAGAGGAAAAAAAAACCGAACCAGCAACAAAAATAAAAATTGTGGGGATGTTGTGTGTTGTTTTTTAGTAAAGGAGACAAATGAAGAACACATGATAAAAACATGTAAAAGACATGGTCAGAAACTCATTTTCTTCCTCATATTTTATAAAGATAAAAGGGCATTTTGGCCAAAAAATGAAAGTGAAAGAGCAAAGGCTTAGATGTTTGTGTTTAAGGGTTTTGTTAAGAAGGCTAAAAATGAGCAATTTTTAGAAAATGGGGATTTACTGGGCACGTTTTTGTGTACAGGTGGAGGAGTGTTAGAGTTCATGAATTGTCAGTGCAAGTTAATAAAGGGAATTTGTATCCTACAGTGTGAACTGAGGTGATTGGGAGAGTTAAAAGCCTGTCTGAGAGTTGTCATCAAAAGCATCAGAGTTGTCATTACTGCATTTATAAACCTTTACAGAGCTTTGGACCCTCAAGTGTCAGAGTAATGCTTTTACACTCATAGGCAGCTTTTGGACAGAAACTACTTTGGAATATGCAGGTGGAGTGTTGGGTTTTTTTATTTATTTTTTTCACTGAAGAGTTTCTCTACTGAATCTTCATGCAAATTGCCTGGTTCTGAGGCACAGCCTCCTGTGTTTTATTCTAAATCAATTAGCTTTTGTATAATGACCTGCTCTTTTAAGGTTGCTAAGCAATCATCAGTGTGCTACTCCTTTTTAACCAGGAAAGCTGTGCCTCACCTTCCAGTTGTTTCCTTTAAAATAATTGCTATCCATGCAGTTACAGGAGCTCATATATAACCTGCCTGGTGAAGGTTCTGACTCCTGAGTATGGAATAATCACATCATCTGGCACCTCCATTTCATTTTGCAGATACCATTGTGTACTGAGGTACTGAACAATGGGTTCCTGTGCTGCTCCAGCAGGGATTTCTTCAGTGTCCTAGAGATTTATGGAATTACTTTAAACACATCAAACTGGGTGGGGGCAAACCCCCTGCTGCCCTTTGGTGTGGGAAGCACCTACATGTTTTCCAGTGATGGAAAAGGACATGCAGACTTAGCTTGATATATTTAGAAAGCCAAGTTTCTGTTGCTGCTTGTTTCAGGTTCTACACTTTGCTGGTGCTGTCCACTGCTCTTTTTGGAAGGCCTCCTTTCAAGAATGTCATTGTGAATGGCCTCGTTCTTGCCAGGTTGGTGTCTTTGTCACTGCTTTCCTGAACACATTTTTAGCCAAACAACACTTCATACAAGAATCTGCAAATTGTGAGTTAAATCAGAAGGGGACTTCACAGCTCTTAGGGCTTGTCAGAATGATAGCAGTGTTACAGGAGAGGCACCTGAGAGCATTTATATCCCAGCTATCTGTTGCACTTGTTTATTTCCAGCAGATTTAGTCCTTCCAAAAGAGAGAGAAAATTAATAACAAGTCTATATAGGAAATAAATGATACTTGATATGCAGTGTAAAGGGTATTATAGCTATTGACTTAGATGCAGTTTTAAATAAGTTGATTAGATTTGTCTCCCTTTATTTTCAAAACTAGCTTTGCCAATTGCTGGACAGACTGATTCAAACCAAATGCATCTTCCCTCCATTTTTGTAGAAAAGAGATTTTTCTGCTTGGATTTTTAACATAGGAGCCTCTTGAATTTTTGTTGGTTTTTTTTCAGTTGCTTTCATGGGTTCAGCAGTTGTACTGAATGAAATATGTCAATACATCATCATGTCTATGCTACCAAGTACATAGTAGGTCAGAAAATGAAGCTAGATTTGGAGGACCTTTTAAAATCCATTTATTACAAGAATTCTGGAAATTTATGCCTCCATTCTTCTATTTTCTAGTGACGGCCAAAAAATGAGCAAAAGGAAGAAGAACTATCCTGATCCAATGAATATTGTAAATAGTTATGGAGCTGATGCACTAAGGTAGGATTTTTAAAATTAATTTTATGTGTTAGCTTTCTGTTCACAGCAGACATGTACTTGGAGGGCTGCTTATGGGCTTTTGAGGATTTTAGAAACTTCTAGACCACTGTGGCAGCCAAATATCTGTGAGTGGATGACTCAAAAGGACTGGCAGTAGACTGAATGCCTGGACTTTCCATGCCCCCATCTTACCTTCCCCAGGGCTGGTAGCAGCCAAAGCTGACTGGAGGCCCTTTGTCAGAAAATGGGTGTCCAGTTTGCACAGAATGCTTCCACTTCAGTGGCACTGCTCAGAGCTAATCCTCTGAGCTGACACAGTGAAAATTTGAGTAAAATCTTTGAGAATAATAAAATTAGTTCACTCTTCAGTCATTGTGCTGGGTGGGGATTACAGTGTAATGCACAGAAGTGTTTGTTTGCTGCTTATACCATACATTTTCTAAAGGAAGTGTTTATTTTTTGTTGTAAAAGTAGATAATATGTACTAATAGCAGTGAAACTGGAGAAGCTGCAGTGAAGCAGCCTATGTATATATAAATAGTCCTGGTGAAACAGAAGTTAAACACAGATCAAGTGTTTCATTAAAATTATACCAACGTATAAATGTAATTATGCAGTTCCTAATTGGTTGTTCAGCTAGATGAACTTGCTGTGTGGATGAAGTGGTAGCTTAAGGTAAGGGTACAAGGAAGACATTTTAATAACTGCATGAGTACACTACTTACCCTTATCTCCAGAGCCCTGTAATTCTTGCTATACACAAGAAAACCTTATTACCATCACACACATTGAATTGTATGTTACAGTGATACAGGATAATGATTGGGCTGAATAAAAGCTTAAGGTTTTTGTTTATTTTATTTAATTTTTTATTTTGTTTTGTTTATTTTTAGGCTTTTTGTTTATTTGGGAAAGGTTCTGTATAATTGCTTGTCCTTTGCTTGTTATTTTGCTTGTTCTACATAATTTCTTAAAAATATAGATGTGAAGTTCCTTATTCTTTCATGCTTTAGCATTTAAATGTTTACAGTGGAGAATTGGGTGGATTTCATAAATTTAATCAATATTGTTCCCTAAAAATAATCCAGGTGCATTAGAATAATGTTAGAATAACAGTGGATTGGTAGCTGAAACAATATGAGTGAAAAGGGCTGAAGTCACTCAGATTTTTAAATTGCAGGTGATGTTTCAGTTGGAAAAAATGTGCCTTTTTTGTAGAACAAAACTAAAATCTCAAGTACCAGAAGTTACACTTTCATTATTTGTCATTTTTATGTTTCTTAGAAGCTAATTCATTTTTCTGCCTCTACTCATTGCTTAATCTCACATTTGTTTATAAGCACACCCACAGAGAGAGTAAAAAGCATTGTAGAGGAGGTCCATTTATGGCAGGAGCTCTGTGATTCAGTTGTCTCTGCTTACTCACTGAAGCTCTTGATGTGTTCTGTTTATAGAAAATCTACAACTCATTTTTTTCTCCTTTGCACTGTTTCCCTTTAGAATTTCTTTAGCTTTTCCAGAACATATAGGTGTTTTTTTTTTAATGACAGCTTTGAAGTATTCTCAGCAGTAGCTTGATAAATACACCAGCACAAAATGTAAATGTAACTTGTTTAAATGAATGTGGGATTGAATGGAAAGGGCAAAGAGAAGAAATATCAGCACAGTTAATTTTAACAATCCAACTTCAGACTAGCTGAAATTTGAATCCTGTGTGTTAGCTGTAAGAATTGTTCAAAGCAATTATTTCAGTACTCCTAAGATGTATGATTTGGGTTGGATAAGTGTAAAACTTGAACTATGTCCAAAAGAGAATTTACTGGTTGTAGCATTTCCAAGTGCTCTGCTTTCCTGTGTCCTGAGCTGAGCTTTGCTGTTAGAAGTGATGTGTTGCATCTCTCAATCTGCTCTTAAAAATGCAGCAGGAATACCAGTGCCACAGAAGAGTGTTTTAGGGAGGTTAAAAGGATGTTACTTTGATCCTCCTACATTGTTAGAAAACTTAATAATGCTGGTTTGATTAGAGGAAAGTTTTAGCTTTGACTAGAGGAAAGTTTTAGCTTTGATTAGAGGAAAGTTTTAGCTTTTAAGTATTGTGTTCTTGTTTTGCAGGTTATACCTGATCAATTCTCCTGTGGTGAGAGCAGAAAATCTGAGATTTAAGGAGGAAGGAGTAAGGGACATCTTGAAGGATGTCTTCCTGCCCTGGTACAACGCGTATCGCTTCCTTGTTCAGAATGTTCAGATCCTGCAACACAAGGTACAGATCTCCTGAGCATGGGAGAGCCCAGGGGAGGGGGCTTTGTGCATTTCCCTCTATTAGAGTGAAACAGTACCACAAAGCAAGTTAGATTGGAAGAGATCTCGGGAGGTCATCTGAGCTTTTACACCCTTGTTTGGTGCAAGGCTGACTTCAAAATTAAATCAGGTGCTGAGTGCTTGCTGTTAATTTCTGTGTTATTTGCAGTTTTGTAGAGCTGATCACCCTGCTTATTTCTCTTCCTGACCAAACATTATTAAAGCAGGAGTGGAAGGTAGGGGGCTGTCAAGATATAACAACTGTCATTTCTCAAATTAGGGTGTTCTCAATTCCTTTTACTTGGGATAAATGCTATTGCATTCATGCTGTAGCAATCAGAGAACGAGATAGAATTTCTTTCTGGAGAGGGTGCTCAGCCATTGGAATGGGCTGCCCAGGGAAGGGGTGGATTCTCCATCCCTGGAGATATTTCAAAAGAGCCTGGATGTGGCACTCAGTGCCATGGGCTGGGAACCACGGGGGGAGTGGAGCAAGGGTTGGACTTGATGAGCTCTGAGGTCCCTTCCAACCCAGCCCATTCTATAATTCTATAGGGACCACCAGTTTGTGGGGTTTATGCACACTAAGCAATTACCTGCTGCTTCTTGCCTTACTGAGAACCCCAGTTAAAGCCAGGAACTGCTTGTGCTTGAGGGAACCCTTCTGGAATGTCCACACTAAGCCCTGCTGGTTTTCTAGTAGCTGTCTTCCCAGTGTTTGTGTCACAGCTTCGAGGCAGCAGGAGTCACAGGCACTGCCTTGGCTGCTGCCACTGCTTTTTCTTTGCTGTGGAGTCAGGCGTGGCTGCACCACAGGCAGGATGCTGTCAGAGGATGGCATCTGGGCTGCAAACTCCCTTGCACTGAGAGCATTGCTTAATAGCATCAGATTTAACACAAATAGAACTGCAAATGAGTAATGAAAAGAAAGTTATTTTCAGTAGTGTCTGCTGTGACAATTTCTCAAGCTAACTCATTTACTGTGACTTTAATTATGAATATGCATAAAAATGTTTAAATTGGGAATACTTGGTACTGAATACATTACCCACAGCAAGAAGATTGCCTTCTGTAACATGACAGTTAATTCTTTAGATATAAATTTAAATGCAACAGGGAAAAAAAGAGGATGAAATTAAATGGAAAGGAAGGTAAATGATCTGCAAGTGCTTTAGACTTGTAGATTACATTTGAAGTCTATTAAAAAACTCTGGATGAGCGACACGAGTTTCCACACTTTCATAATGAGAGCAAGAATAAATCTTTTCTTACAGAAATTTTTCATTTAAATTGAAAATTTTATGTGTACATTCTATAGCTTCTGTTCAACCTGATTTCAGTCTTTCAGCTGAGTGAGAGGTTACCACTTCATGCACACTTCTGTGGAAGAGTGGGAACTAAGCAAAAAAGTCTGGACCTTACAGGATACATGACACTGCAGTAGCAGCTCAGCCACTTGAAGAGCTGCCATTTGTAGCAATAAAGGCTGCTGACTTTAAGAAATAGTAAACAGCTGACATAAATAAATGGTTTTATCTTTTCAATAACCCCTTTTGGGGAGGAAGTCTGGTAACTTCAGAACCTAATATTTAATGAATCTTTTCTCAGGATCTCTAGACATCTTTCATTAGACAAACTTATCCATTTGCCCCCCAAATTATTTCAGTTTTTCCTGTTTGAACTTTGAATTATCTGCCATGTGCTTTGAAGCTTTTTGCTGTAATCCCACTGAGTCCTTCAAGATCAGCCAGGGTGTGGGGATGGAAGACCCCAGTGGAAAATCCAAGTGCTTAAGCATAGTTTTGGTAATTCAGCAGACATTATTTGTCTTCCTAAATAGATAGTGAAATCATTCTTAGGCACCATATTAGGCAAAAAATGTGCTGCTGGAGGTGGTAGTGCTTAAATTAGATTTCATATGCAGGCTTAAACAACTGTTTCATTGAATTCTGCTTCTTGCAAGAGAGAAACTGCAATCACAGTGTCCTGGATTAAGTCTAATAATAATTTTATGCTTACTGTAATTATCACAGTAACTGTAGTTGCTTAAGTGATTGCTGACCTCACACTGGGACTACTGCACTTCTGGGTGTGCAGGTGCATTTCTTTCCTAAGAGTTTTCTCCTTTGCACTGAGTAAGTGGATGCATAATTACTGGGTTGAATAATCAAACAGATTTCTTGCCTGGACTCTTAAGGGAAGGGGAAGTCCACAGACTCTTAAAGCCAGATGTTGAATGCTGTTTATAAGTCTGAAAAAAAAAAATAATAAAAAAGCCCCCTGTTCAGAAGAAGATTGTGCATATGGAGAAGAGCCAGACTGCATGCGCTGACAAGTGCACCTACTGGTGGTCTTGCTGTACAGAATCAGCAGAGTGATATGACATTTTTGTGAGGGGTGCAAACGTGGGGATTCTAGAAAGCAACAAAATGCACTGATTGCACGTTGGGTGACTGGAAATTCCTCCTGTTATTTTCAGTGGGGGTTGCTACCCTCTTCTGTGGTTTTAATCTGGTTAAATTGTCACATGCCCTTAAAAATAATTGCATTGTTTATATGCCCTTTCTCCCAACAGAATTCATCTTCATAGTACATTTCTTGTAAATGCTTCAGATCCTCCTAGATGAAAGAGCTATGTAAATCCAAGAGTCCTTCCCTGTGTCTGGAAGCTCTGACTTGTGTTGCCAACAGGGAAAGAACAGCTGCATACTGCTGTGTGCTGTACTACTTCTTGTCTGTTTTAACAGCTCCAAACACCTGACCTCCTTTGGAGCTGAAGGTACAGGGTGGTGGAATCAAGAGCAGTGGGACTCAGGTTTCCCTGAGCTATTTCTCTTACATGCATATTTTGGGAATTTAATGTTCTCTGGTAGGAAACAAGTGCAAACAGTGAAGGTGACAAAGTATTAGTGGCTGCTGAGTGGACTGATGATGCAGAGGTTTCACTGGATCCCCTTATGACTTACACAATGTGGTTTTTTGTTTTTATGTTAATGACAGGATGAGGGAAGAGAATTCCTTTACAATGAGAACACAGTTAAGGAGAGCAATAACATCATGGATAAATGGATTCTTTCTTTCACCCAGTCACTCATTCAGTTCTTCAAAGCTGAAATGGCAGGTATGCACCTTTGCTTGGTTGTATGTATGGATGTTCAATTTTTTATTAGAGGACTTGTCTGTTCCTCCAGAGATTTCCAGATTCCACATAAAATTCTGCATTTCAGATAAAAGGAAGGAAATCTTGAACCAGCTCCCATAATACATGGGAATGCTGCTTTCCTGGGTGTTAATACAGATCTCACTATGCTTGATGGAGATTTCAGAAATAGATGGGGCTGCTTTTTTTTTTTTTGTCATAGCTAATCCTATCAGCTCAGTGATGTAGGTTGTTGCTGTAACAACATCTTCTGCAGTGCTTGGAGCAATTAATAATATTGCAATAGCAACACAGCACTGAAAATGGAGCCAAATAGAATTTGGGAAAGCTGTAAAAAAGAGAGGTAAAGTGGGCAGTGCTCTTTTCAGCTAAAAAAAAAAAAATAATTTTTAGAGGTACATGAGCATGAGGAGTAAATTTTCCCCTGCACAGTTCTGTGGAGAGGGTTTCTTTGTAATAATTCTGAGAGTGTGTACAGCAGGACAGAACAGCACTAGGATATTGCATGGCTGTAAAAAGATGCTCTCCTGGTTTTCCTTAATACATGTTGGGTTTTTTCATCAACGCTCTTGTTGTATTAAGAGAATATTAATTGTAAAGAGAAGGTGCTGCAAGAGTCCCCTAGAGCAGTTAATCTTGACCAGTAAGCATAAAGACTTGCAATGAAGCCAGAATGGGATTTTAAAGGTTTTGGTGCCTCAGAGGGTGCTGGAAACCTGGATATCAGAAAGAAGGTGGCTTTTGCAATTGTATACTCTGTTTATGAATAAACAAACACCACCCCACCCCATGCCCACGATCTTAAGTTGCACTCTGAAAAAGTTTTAGAACTTTAGAAAGCTTTTTTTTTACTCTTCAGATGTACTTGGGGTTGGGGAAGGAAAGTATTAGTGGTGTAGTAGATAATGAGGGAATGGCTGGATGCCAGATCTGAGCTGGAGGACACAGTCATCTCTTAGAGTTCCCCTCTCAGACCTGCCTGCTCACTGGCACCAACACCACCAAGATGCATTTTTTTTTGCTGCAGCAGATAAAGCAGCTCACTTTGGTAGTAACTAAATTCACCTGAGGTCATCTAAGAACATTTAATTAAAAAAAGAAAGAATCCTCAAGCTACCAAACTAGGAATAGCCTAAAAGCTGTCGGGAGTTGGTGAAAATGTGGCTTCTTCCCAGAACTTTTGTCTTAGAAATTTGGTGGTGGTGTGTGTTGAGTTTCATGTGTTGCCAAGTGGAGGTATGCAGAGCTATGCAAGTTTAGGTGCTGCATCTGAAGAAGGAAAATATTTTGAGGGACAGTGGAAAGTTAATTTGTGAACATGTACCTGGGATCTCTGATCACTGCACAGTTGAAACAGAAATAGTGTTTGTTAAGAAGATGATCATGGAGGCAGAAACTTGAATTCTCTGCTCTGTATTTCTAAGAGGAAGATGAAGCTACTGAAAAGGGATGTGTCAGCTGACATCTTTATAGAGCAAGAAGATGCTTCAAAGCAAGGGAAAAAGCTGTTGGAAATGACAATTTAAAACTGTAGTGTTGTTATTAAGTGTTAGTGACTTGTGCTAGATGAAGATAACATGATGTGCTCATTGAGCAAGTGACACATCTGGCTTGGAAGTGATTAAGAAGCATGATTTTTCAATTTATTTTTCTACATAGACTGATTCAGTCAGACAGATAATGAGATGCACTAAGTTTGTGTACTGTGATGTGACACTCTCATGCTGGTCCCTTGAAAAAAAAGTAGTTTGGGGTTTTCAAAAAAGACTTCCTATTCCATATGATTTGTTGTAGGAAAGACATCAGGAAGAGGCAAGGGAAGGTTATCATAGCAACTGATAACTTCAAATGATGGGTAAAGGAGAGAAATACATTACACAAGCTTCATTGTAGAAGCCAAGATTTTGAAAATAACAATGATGAAAAAATAAATGCAGAAAAGATATAGGTAGGGCATGATAGGAGAAAAATTAAATTCTTGGGTTCCCCAGTTAATGCCATACAACTCTTGGTACCTGCAACATGCATAAAAAAATGTTGTCTCTGCCATGTCAAAACCATAGGTGAGGCATGGATGCTGAGGGCATATTTGGGCACTGCCTGTTGAAGAAGTGGCCCAGTCTGCTCTGAAATGGGCTCTTCCTGCACCTGGGGTGTGCCTGTCAGTAAGAACAGATGATTGGGAAACTCAAGATGGCCAAAAGGCACCACAAACCTGAGAAGTGTTGCAGTTCAGCTTAGCATCTGCCATTTGTTAAATCTTGTAGTGGAGCTAAATTTCCCACCAGTTGCCTGCCTCTTGAAAAATGTTTCCATGAGGTAAAACTTATGTTAATTCTGCCCCAGTTTCTCCTTGCAGCTTGAATAGCCAGCAGTATTTCAGCTGGAATGGAGTCCCTGTCAGTGCAGTACTGAGCTCACTTGAATAGGCTTTGGTGGGGAAGGGGAGTGTGCCTGTGCTCACTCCAAATTCAGGATGCCTTGGAGAGCCTGGAAAACTTTGGAAAGGTCTCATCCTGACGTGGATGGGAGCTTTTGACTTCCTACAACATACACAATTGGAGAGAGGGAGACAACATGAAACAGAAAGCAGTGTCATGTCCATTACTGATGGAAAATTACCTGCACTGAGCCAATCCATGTCTGTGTTTGTAAGAAGGTTTTTGCTGTTGTGTTTTACCCCTTGTTTAATGTGTGCCCAGAACTGGAGCTGCATTTGGGCTCTCCTCAGACCCAAATGGGTTATTAGCTGCTCAGTAGTAGTATAGTTTCTCCACTAAATCATCATCTTTTATGATGGAAACTTTGGGGATTTGGGCCCTTTGGTGAATAAGGCAAGTAGTAAGAGTTGGAAAGGTGTTATGGGAAGCAATAGGGTAAACAGTCATTTGTGTTTTAAGGGAAGATTAAAATTCTTTATTTAAAACCAGTAAATCTTGTTATGCTTTTTTTTTTTTCTTTTAAATTAATGCAAGGTATTATTTTACAAGGAAACTTTTTTCATTATGACTGCAATCTGTGTGTGCCTGGGGATGTGCACATTTCCTTTTTCCTTGAGTCATGAAAAACTAAGATTTCACCATTTGGTTTATGACCTGGGCTTCCAGTTTTTGAGGGGAGAACATGTGCTTCCATGCTAACTTGAATCTCTTGTTAAAGATATATTATCCCTGAAAGATGGGGCTGGGGTTGAGCTCTTTGGCTTGGTTTCAACCAGTCTCCTAACTAGAGATAACATGCAGCTAGAGGAGAGCTGGGAATTCTTCAGGAATACAAGTTCTCACATAAATAATGCTTTCCCTGCCATGGCATGAATCTTCTGAGCATTTCCCTTTCAGCTTTAAATACCAGTACTCTGCCTTTATAAGGACTTCTATTTTAGAAAATGGAGTGGAAAGCATGGTGGAGCTTTTAGAGTGAAGATCCATTTTATTCAGTAGCTGCTTGATTAATGAAACTGATTCAGAATAGAGATCAAAAAGCTCTCTGCTTTTAGACAACTTATATAGAGGCTTTTCCTTAGAAAACCAAGTCCTGTTTAAGGTCCATCATCACCCCCTCACCCCCTCCAATTCTGTCATGAGCACCTGAAATGTTTTGCTGGTTGCATGGTGATGCCTGTGATGACCTTTTCATACTGGCAGTCCTTCATGCTTTCACAGAACTTGAAAATACAGGGATGTTTATTTTTTTACCCCTTCAGGCTTGCTGTTACTTTGAGAATCTTTTAGCCTACTGTGTTACATAAAAAAATAATTAAGATTGCAATTAATTCAGGTAGAATTGACTAAAATAGGTGGTTTTTTTTTAAATCTGGCAAACAAAAAATAGAAAATGTTGGCATTAATTAATGCAATTTTACTCTGCTTCTACAATAATTCGTTAGAGTTCTAGGGACTTGGCTGTATTTACAGCATGTGCAAATCTAGGATTTGCCAAATCCCTTGAGATTAATAGTCCCTTATCCACTATCCTCTTTCTGAGTCAGATAAAAGCATAAGGCTCCCATAATGCATGGTGCTGTAGGATTAGGGAAGCAGTTTGGTGCTAGATGTGTTTGAAGCATGAGAATTGATGACGTTTTTTAAAATACAGTTTTAAATTTTAATTTTAAAATACAGTTTTAATATAATAGCATGGCTAATGACTTTTTGGGCCTTCCTAACATACACGCTTCTGCTCAAGTGTTATGTTTAACACCAGAGCTACAAATGATAACGTGCTTTCTTGAGAGGAGCTTGAGAAAGAGGACAAATCTTAACTCCAGTAAACATTTTCCTTTCTAGCTTACAGGCTGTACACTGTGGTGCCTCGATTAGTGAAGTTTGTTGATATCCTGACCAACTGGTATGTTAGAATGAATCGCAGGAGGCTCAAGGTGGGTGCCTGCTTCTCTGATCCTGCACTCTAAACAGACTCGTGGTGGGTTGTGGTAACTGCATGCATGGCTGCTTTGTGGTGGCAGACAAAATCTGTGTGCAGCATTTGAAATTACATCAGTTTGTGCCTTGTAGTGGCCATCAGGTGTTAACTTTTTATTCCTTCTCTTTATTTTATGAGGAAAACCCAGCAAGCAAAATGCCCTGTAATTCTGCTTCACTTGCTGGGTGAGGCTGAGCAAGCTGAATAAAGTTTGGAAAAACAGTTTATTGCTTTACCATAGGAAATTTTTAAGATTTTATTGAAGTGTAGCTACTGTTTCTTAAATGACACTTGTTTTCTTGCTAAATTCTTCAAATAGGGTGAAAATGGAACTGAAGACTGCATTATGGCCTTGGAAACCTTATTTAGGGTTTTGTTCTCCATGTGCAGACTTATGGTAAGGGAATTTCATCCCACTTGTGGTATTTTTAATATAGGTAATTAAAAGCATGTGTCTCTGTGTCTGGGGACACAGAAACTGAACACAGGGAGAAAAAAGCCATACTGCTGCTGATAAGTGTGGCACAGTTTTTTTCCACCTCCCCCTTTATTTGCCTGTCTGCCCCATGCAACTGTAAAGAAGGGAAATTTCACCTGCCTTTAGAAGACTCTGATTTCTTATCTGATGCCCAAAAGTAACATGAATAAATACCAGGAAGGAGGTGAATAAGTAGTAGCAATTTCATTGTTTGTTTCAGTCTGTTTTGAACATGAACAATTCTGCACTGAAGATGCTGTTTAAGCATTATTTTCACTGAACTCTCTTTATGCAATTTATAAGCATTACTGATTCATAATGTACAAAACATTAAAGATGATGACTGAATGCAACATTACAGGCACCATACACTCCATTTATCACTGAGCTGATGTACCAGAATCTGAAGACACTTATTGATCCAGCCTCAGTTCAGGAAAAGAACACTGAAAGCATCCACTACCTCATGCTTCCCCAAACGAGGTAACAGAAAGCTGTTACATGGCAAAATGGGGTTTTGGGTTGGTTGGGTTTTAGTTGGTTGGTTTTGGGTTTTGGTTTGTTTATTTTCTTTTCACAGAATATGCTCCTTCACTTATTTGTGTTTAAAATGGTTTTGCATAACAAGCAAAAAAGCTGCTTTGATAATAAGAATATTCCTTTGCCTCAGGAAGAATTTTTGTGTGATAGTTAATGTATGCTTTCATATAAGCAAAAAAAAAAAAGCTAGAGTTTTGATTGAGCTCTGATGAATGCTGCTCTCCTGGCTGTAGAGGAACATTTCATTAGGACAAACTTTACACTCCACTCTTAATGTTGCTAGATGGGAATTCTCCCTCCATTTTTAGGCACTACACTTGTGCTGTAGGCACTGTAGACAGGAGTTAGAAAAGTGTTAGAAGGGATCTATTTTTTCATCTCAGCATGGGTTTTTTTTTTCTGGCATGCAGTATCCTTTATACTCTTCAAAATGTGTTTGCTAGAAGCTGTGATGCCTACCTGTGAAAGGCCCAGAAGGATTATAAAACTTACTTGTAGGCCCTACATGTGGAGGAATATGTGCATCCCCCATCTCTGGGGTTTCTTGGTGAACACTGGTTTTGTGTGGACCACATACAGAGCAAGCAAAGAGTTGTTCTGGCTTCAGATCAAGAATTTAGACTTAATGTCCAGAGTTTGCTGCTTCCTTGTAAGAGGATAGAAGAAAGAGCTTTCCAGGCAGATCATTTCTTTGGATGCTGATGAGCAAGGATTTCTTTTAAGTTTCAGTGTGCCTCAAAAACATTTGGATCCGTGGTGGTTGTACTGGACACAGGCTTCTAGTTAGCTATCCAGAGCATCAGAACATGTGAAGCTGTTGTTTGGGTGGTTTTTGTCCAGCCAGAGGAGACACAAGTACTGCAGCAGTCAGTTGCTCATTTGTGAGAGGGTTAATTAGTGCCTGCACTGCAGGCATCTGAACAGGAGATGCAAACTCCTGTTGCATTGCAGCTCAGTCTGAAAACCCCCAAGGACAAAGGAGGTGACCTTGATGCTTTGCATGTTGGTGCTTTACATGCCAGTTTAAAACTTTAAACCTTCTAGTACTGTTGTTCCTTTCATGGATATGGGCAGCATCTCCTTTGGGGAGGGTGTATGTTCTTATCACAGCTTTAGTAATGAGGGTTATTGCAGTGAGGAGTTTGGGACTGACATAATGATGGTGCTGATTTTCTGTTCCCTGGGAAAATGCTTTAAAGAATATGTAATCAAGGAGTGCAGAACTTGTCAGTGAGCTATCAGAAATGGCTTTGGGCTCCTACAGGATGGAGAAATGGAAGGACAGCAAGGTACTTGAAGGAGCTCAGTTCAGGCATGGACATTTAAAAGTGACCTTATTCTTGCTAGTTCTAACTGACTTGCTGCCTCATGCCATCAGATGATGGGTTTGAGTGGCTTGTGGGGCTTTCTTCTTTCTCATGTCATTTATTTGGATTTTTTTTTTTAATTTTTGAATTTTTTTTATTTGGATTTTTGTTTGTGTAATTTACTGGATTGCCTGTGCATCAATTGATACCTTGAGTTGCTAAGCACATCACAGCATTTTTCTTTGAATATTTTTCTGATGACTGTGTAAGGACAATATTGGCAGTTAATAAAGAGACTTCTAAAATGCAGTTACAGAAAATACTGCTTTATCTATATGATGGGTGTGAATAGATAAAACTAAGGGACTTGGCCACTTTCACAGCTGAACTTTATTCTGTACCTGCTACAAACCACAGGGGGGTTTTACTTGGTTGCTTAGTGTCTGAACACACTATACTAAATGAACCTTTCTGGGAGCAAAATCTCCTCTGTCACAATTTACCTGTTTCCAGGTTCTTGGAGTACCATCCTGGAGCTGGATTTTGGAAGAATTACAGCTTCAGAGTAGATAATGGCAGCTTACTCAAAGCCCCAGCACAGAACATGGGGATATTTCTGTTTTAAGTTTTCCTTTACCAGTAGTTTTTGGGTTTTTTGGGGCAGACAAGCCTTACCAAGTGCATGGTTTTCATTCCAATACTTTCCCTACTAATATTACAGCAAAGACCTTCATTAATTTTATTCACAACTGTCATTGGAACCATGAAACTTGTGTGGTTTCAAAGGAGCTACTCAATTTATGCAGCAACTCAAGAAATCAAGAAAGCCAGATTTCTGAATTTTTGGCTGCCAGCACACTTGAAACAAGCTGTGAATGTCAGCATAATCAAAGGCAAAAAAAACCCCAACCCACCAATCCTGCTTTGACACAAAATGGAAGGGTATTAAAATGGTGAGGCCAGGAGGGACTGTCTAAAACATCCTGCTGAAATATTATAAATTGAGATTCAATGATGATGGTTGCATTCTGGGTATTTCATTGTCATCCTAAATATCCTATTTATATCTCCTTGCATGTTTTATGGCATTATTGATGTAAATCTTAGTTTTATTGAATATTAATAGAATAGGTGGTATGACCGAGTCCATCATCTCCATCTTGTGAGAGCTGCTAACAAAAGATTATTTTAAAATAGATTTTTGTTTGGTTTTGGTTTTTTACAAATGATTTCCTCATCTTCTGCACAAAAGAGAAGAAAAAACCTGTTTGTTCATTTTTCAAATTGTCCCAAACAGGGCATAATTGAGGCTCTAGTAGGAATTCTCAGAGAAGGGAGTAAAATGTTTTCAATTTGCTCAGATATAATGAAAATGAAGCAATATAATAATTTTTTTCTTTTTAATCCAGGGAGGATCTCATCGACAAAAAAATAGAAAATGCCGTTTCTTGTTTGCAGTCTGTTATTGAGCTTGGACGAGTAATCAGAGACAGAAAAACTATTCCAGTCAAGGTTAGAACTCTTTAACACCTCTTATCAATACCTTGGAAATGTGCAATAGCTTTAACTTTGGGATAAGCCTGGGAACATTGAGTAATTTAAGTTTGAAATTGCAAACAGAATTCAACAATAAAATACTTCAAATGATACATAATAATCTGAAGTCCATTTTTAGCTGGGAGGACAAAACTATCTGTTCTTCTGTTTGTTTTTTGTTCTCCCCAGTATCCTTTAAAAGAAGTAGTTGTTATTCATCAGGATCCAGAGGCTCTGGAAAACGTCAGGTCTTTAGAGAAGTACATACTTGAGGTAAGAACATCATGAACAAGATGCTTAACTGGGGTAGGGATTTTATTTACCTGAATAAATGAAAGTTAAGCCTTCCATGGTGACAATATTAATAACTCACTAGGGGAAACTAATCTGAAAGAGAATTGTAATGAGAGGGGATATCAGTTGGCACTGTGTAAAGAAACAAAGGTAAATGGGGAATGTTCTTAAGGCTGTCAAAATTGACCAATGGTTAAGTAGTAATTCTAAATGTTCTTGATTAGTAAAAGGAAAAAACATTTCATGATTGAATATAAGACAGTGTGCAACTACATCTTGTCATAGAGATGGGCTGAAAACTCTGTGGTCCCCTTCAGTTGGAGGACATTAAAACCAGTTTGGCAGCAGATGGGTTGTTGGAGAGAGAATTCCATGTAAGGGAAAATGAGGGACTGGTCAAGTTTTTGCAGGATACTGTTTAAGATGTAAAATGGCAAATAAAAAAGATATTAGTGCATATGATTTCTTACACTCATGTGCTCCTGCATGCCACTGCTGTACCCTCTTAATGTGTGTCCATTAAAGAAACACTACTTGTTCTGCTTCTCAGTCTTTGTTTGGATAAAAGCCCCATCATTGTAAAGTAACTCTGCTTGGATTTTTGAGGGTAACTTCCTGAAAGTGGCTGCACTTTCTGCTTTTAGTCAGTCATGTACTGAAGGCACAAAAGCCTATTGCTTTTTGATTGCTGAAAAGGCTGCAGAGTGTGCTTTTTTAGTCTATGTTCAATTAAATTTCACCACAAATAGACTTTATGCACATCTTCTTTCACTTCTGTGGTGTACAAGAGAAATCAAACAGTAAGAGGGAATAATGAGGAGTGTTTCAGGCACAGTGATGAGCTGTGATGAGCCATGGTGTTCTGATTCAAAACGAAAAGAGAAGAAAGCTACCAGGTCAGTAATGCCTGTGAAGGTGTTAGGGCCTTCAAAACATCTTGCAGAGCAGTGGTTTTCACCACTTAAACCAGTTGTGATCATGCATTTGATGTCATGAGCTATGCTGTGGGGAATTTCTCAGTGTTAGAAGCCTTGGGGTTTTATAATTACGTTCTGAACAGGGAGTTAGAGGGTATAATCTGTCCCTTACAGGACTGGAGGCCTTTTAGAACCACTCTGGAAGGCAGTGAAGGAAGGAGGACTGGTTATCAATACTGTTCTTTCTGAGCAGCCTTCATTTCCTCTTGCTGCAGTAGTCTCTGATAGGGATGTTCAGTTTTCACCCAGATGTTTCATTGTGTTGCCTGGGGAGTTATTGATGACTTCATTTTTTGAAAGTGTGTATAATTTGGGGAGGAAAGAATTGCATAGCAACTGAACAGCAGCTCTTTGCTAAGACAGCAGAATTCTAAAGGAACTGATTTGGTGTTGGTACTGGGCAGAATGCATGCCTTAGACTTGACTATAAATTGGAGATTGCTTTATGACAGTCATTTCTGTGTATTAATCTGTGTTTATGTTCACTTGAATCTTTTCCTGATGCAGTCTTGTATTTGTCTGTGGCTTATAACTCAGTGAGGCAGTATCCCTGCCAGCTTTGCTCTCAACTGAGAACTAAAGGAGTGGTCTTACTAAACAAAATCACCTAGGTAGTTGTTCAAATGATCTTCTCCATTCAAGACCTCCTGATACAAAGGGTTTCTGGGGAGGAGAAATTAGCCTCATTGCAAAGACCCCATTAAAGAAGTTAAGTACAATGTAATATAAAACCTAACAACTCCCTGGAATAGTGACTCACTTTGGAAATGCAAGAAATTTAATGTAGAAGTCTTCATGCAGTTGCTGGATGTCTCTGAACTACAAGCTCTGCCTTCTTGTGTTCTACCCTCTCAAGTCCAGTACCAGTAGTTTGAAACTATCTTGGTTTAAATAAGTGAAGAAAAAACCCAGCAATGTAGTTGTGCATCTGCACAGCTTATGGAAGACTTGACTCCCCTCCTGTGATACCTGCCCTTAGAACTGAGGGGTGCACTCTGCATGATCTGCTTAGGTCTGTCCTCTGCCTGTATTTTAAGTGCTTGTGGCACATATCCTAAAATCAGATTACTGTTAGACTTAAGTCTTCAGTTTCTCTGTATCCAAGGGCAGTAACCAGGGGGAAGTGTAGGGACTCTCCACAGCTTGGCACGATTCCTTTCCTTCAGCTCCATCCACAGAACTGAAGCTTTGAATCTGACACTGCAGAGGAACTTTGTCTCATTTCTGTCTTCAGGAAGTTCTTACTGTGTTGTAACACTTTGGGGGCTCTGTACATCTTGGAGCTGATAGAATATAGGACAGGGGGTTTCAACAGTCTGTCTTTAGTTTGGATTTCTGTTCAGTGGCTTCTGGATTGTTAAATAAAATGTATTTCTACTAAAAACTGACCTTTGACCTTCCTGTCATCTTTCATTTGTCAGAATCTGTCCCTTTTCAGATGGGTTTATGTAGGTCCATGACAGAGTCAGTTCTGATGGTTGGATGTGATGCATAAGGTTACAATGCTTTACATTTAATGGATTTTTTTTCCTTCCAAGCCAGTGAAAGGGGTCTTCAAACATAAGTGAAATAAGTTCTTTTTCTATTATAACAGAAAAAGTAGAGTGTCTTAAGTATCTTTTCATTTGTCCAGAAATGGCATGGCCTTTCTAACACATCTGTCCTTGCTAGGCTGAGGATTTTCAGGAAGGTATCCACAGGGGGCTCTGTCCCAGTAGATCCAGTCAGATGCTTAAGTTGTGGTGGAACATCCTTAGTTCAAGTTGTCATTGGCAAGATCAGGTGCTGTGCCTTGACAAAGAGAACAAAAATCTGCATCTGCCCAAGCAAGAGCAACTCCCTTGTCTTGGGGTGGGCAAAGAGTCAGTCAAAGAATTCAAGAGCTGACTGAAGCAGCAGAGAAGCTCTGAAATTAATTATATATTACTCCAGCAATATCATCTTCCCCCAAGCATAGATACCCCTCTGAGGAAGGCTGCTAAAAATGCTGCTGGGGCAATTGAAGAGCACTGACTTAGGGAGTTATGGCTCAACACACAAAACTTACAGATTAGTGATGTCTGCTGCTTGCTTTTAGGTACCATGGGACTTAAATTCTTGTATTGTAAAGCATTGTGCATTAAAAGAATTCTAAGGAAAAAATCTGAATTGATTTGCAGGTGGAATTGTAAGACTTTTCTGTCTTGTTAACATATTAATTATTTCTCTTAGACTTGGCAGTTGCACTGTTTCACTGCAGAATTATTGTTCTTGGTAATTTCAGTACCCAGGTCTTTTCACTAGCTGAAATCTGTGAAATTTGTTAGTGTCTATCACATTATCTTGAGCTGAAAACCAGATTTGTGGATTTCGCAGAATCCAATTTTAAGGAAGATGAGTTTGCTTCCTCAAATTACTTCCAAAAAGATAGCTGACAGAATTTCCTGATAAAGTAACAAAGCAACATAACAACTTGATAAATTCTTACAGAACTGATCATACAAAAAATGTTTTAATTCATATTCATTTGCTAATGTGAATAAAATTAACCTTTTATGGGAGTTAGATTAGTTACAATAAACTCAAATACCTTTACGGGAGCACAAATTCAAAATACTGTCTATCATCCTATTTTTTTTTAATCTTAAAATTCAACAAGATGATGCTGAAGCTTATTGTGTGTGTTTTATTGCATTTCATAGCAATCAATCTAGTTGTGTGCTGGGGTGGTTCAGAGCTAAAGGGGTCAACATATCCAAGCAGGCTGGGTAGTAATCCAGGAGCTGTATTTCCAGCTTTGTTCATCAGTCACCTACATATTCAGAGTTATAGCAAAAAAAAATGTTTCTGTAGTAAATTTGCAGGTGCCAGAGGTAATCTGTGAGAAAAATTACACCACTCTTGATTTCATGCAGTTGCTGACAAAAGAATTTGAGAAATATACTTGTCAATTATTTGAAAATTTAATTCCTGGCTTTCTCAGAAGTATCTGTATGCTGTGATCTGCAGTCTTAACTCTACCATCAGAACATAGAAAATAACTGAAATAAATGGATTGTAATATTAGAACTGTCCAGAATATAGACTTGCAGCTGTCATGCAAAAATGGCCAGGCTCACAAAATGAAGTCAGTCCAGCAGAACACAGTTGCATTTTACTCATTAGGAGTTGGGGCTTTTTACTAGCCCAGTTCAGGACCTGGCTTTCTAACTACTCCCACTGAAAGGCTTTCTCATAATAAATTTTACTCTATGGGAGTAGATCCTATAGGAATCTTGTTTGCATCCAGCTTTTGCAGGTCCTTCAGCTCCCACTCCTGTGTATTGCAATAATAAGACAGAAAATTGACTTCAGCAATTTCAAGGGCCACCAAAATTCCCTAACACAGATGGTGTTACAGTAATGCAGTAGATTGAATGGGCTGGAACAACTTGACCCTTGACAACTTCACCTCAGGTGAACTGGGGTGATGTGTGCTCCTTGGGTATTTTATTTCTTACAGGATTA
The DNA here is from genome assembly GCF_036169615.1 of Heliangelus exortis. Taxonomy (NCBI): domain Eukaryota; kingdom Metazoa; phylum Chordata; class Aves; order Apodiformes; family Trochilidae; genus Heliangelus; species Heliangelus exortis. Next base: position 1,408,198 of record NC_092433.1, read on the forward strand.
TGGAATCTGTGTTTATTTTCCATTTTAGAATGCTTGCTTAGAGAGCCCCAGCCAGCAGTGACAATTGTTTCTCTGGTGTCAGAATTCAGCTCAGTTGGGTTACTGGTTGATCTGACCCTCGCTGGCACTTGGTATCAACTAAAGACCCTTGTACATAGGCTGCCTGAATGTGCAGATGTTCAGCTGCAGTGGGAAGGACTCTTTGCCTCTCTTTGTGTCTATGGGATTTGAAAGTGGTGTCAAGGAGCTGATTTTGATTTATTGAGAGGCTGAGATTAAGAACTGTTCTAAGCCAAAACTCTACACTGAGGCAGATAAAAACAAACCTAAGATACTATAGGCTTGCTTTTTTGAAGAATCAATCTGTTTTATTATTAATAATGTATACACAAGAGTGGTTTTCTAATCTAATTAGTATAGAAAACTTGACCTGGTTGAGTTGGCTTCTATGTAATTTATCTAATTAAGCCCAAAGTCATCTTTAAATTTGTGCTGATTTTTTGATTATTATTTCTTTTTGACTATGAGGTTGTCATTTACCACTCGTGGGCTCATTTCCAACAGCACCCCATTAAAACTGGATTTCTGCAGTAGGTACTTTTCATTACATTTCCTGAAGGATGTCTTAACTAAATTTAGATGCAGTTGTATTCTTGGCTCCTTATGTCAGAGTAGGACTTCCCAGGGAATCAGACTGCAGCTCAGAGGTTGGATCTAAGCATTACTTCTCAGTCTAAATGTTTGGCTGCTTGCTAGGCCTGTCATGCTGACACTACCATTTACTTCTGCTTCCTAAATGACTTGGTGTAGCCTGACTGCCAAGTGCACCTGGTGCTTCTGCAGCATCTTGTTGTAAATTTTAACAGCTTTCCAGTGGAGTTAGAAACACAAAATGCTTCAAGCATTGGGCAGTCTGACAGACAAAAACTGCCAAATTACAGTCAAGTGTGCTCCAGATGGGTGCAGGTTTGTACCTGTAGAAGAGTTACATGTTGGCAATTAAAACTCTCCAAGGTTTGTCCCTAGTGTGCTACAGCAAGAGTAAAGAGACTGAGTAAAACTGGAAATAGAAATATCAAGTCCTGCCTTCTGTGTGTTTCTTACTCAGCTTTACAGAGCAGGGAAAAAAAAAACTCTCTTGAAGGCCACAAAATAAGGTTGAGAAACAGTGCTCTCATTTACAGGGGGTAAACAAAAATGTTATTTCTTTTTTTTTTTAACAATATGCATTATTAATACATTTTTCATTGGACAGAATTAAATGTGGAGCAGAGAGGTTGCATTTTCAGATTTGGCATTGTATGGTGGTCAGGTCGTGTAGTGAAGGGTTTGGGTGTTTTTAATGTTGGTTTTTATGTGTTCATGTGATGAGGAAAATGTTTATAATTAACAATGTAATTAGACTCATGGCTCATCTGGCACCTTGTGTTAGAGTCTGGAGAAAGCACCAGCATCTGGCTACTTCCTGCAGCAGATTCCTGACTGTCAGCCATCAGCTACTTGAATAAAGATATTCAAAGGCATGTGCCTGCAGATTAACTTGAACTTCTTTTCAAGTCCCAAGTTTTAGAAGCTTAATTCCTATTTAGAAGCTTAATTCCTATTTGGACTTGCTGAGACAAAATGAGGCATATATACAGTCCAATCCAGAAACCTGTCAATTGTAGTTTTCTGGCTAAATGCAAACCAAAAAGAGCATTTCAGCAAAGTTTTTCTTTCTAGGTCTTGTCACACCATGTTGTAATGGCATCACAAACAAAGGCAGCAGTTTTATGTTTTCAGACAGTTGTAGCAGTGAAGCAAAAAAGGCTTTTGATAGGGATCTGATTTGAGCTGAGAGCTGATTGGTGTCTCAGTAACAGAGAATGTCCACCTGAAGGCTGAAGAGGAGGGCAGGATCCCTGCTGTAGGGCAGCTGGGTGCTGCTTGGGTTTATTTGCTCTTGAAGTGTTGACAAATTGCTGACTTCATAGATACAACCCTGGAAACAACTCCTAGCAGGAGATTTAAAACTTCCCTAGTGCTGTGGCCCCTGGTGTTGTTGCCTTTCTTCAGATGTCAGAGGTGTCTGGGCTTTAGCTTCATTTCTTTCTCTTTGTTTTTTTTCATAGGAGCTTAATGTCCGGCAAGTGACATTATCCACAAATAAAGATAAATACGGGGTCCGTCTGAGAGCAGAACCAGATCACATGGTGCTGGGGAAGCGCCTGAAAGGGGAATTTAAGGTTGTCATGGCTGCAATCAAAGAGCTGAAGAGTGAGCAGCTGGAGAAATTCCAGGAGACAGGTACGGAGTGGTACAAAGCACTGGAGGAGGGCAATGTTGACCGAAAAAAAAAAAAAAAAGATCATCCAAACCCGTTTGTCTCGTCAGAAAAAAATCAAATAATTGCTCTTGGTCTGTGTAGATTAATCAAATATTTGCAGGACAGATGCAAAAGTGTTCCTGTGTTCTGAAGTGACTGCATTTGAGTGAGTCCTGCTGCCTGCAGAGGTGCTTTATGAAAAATCTGAATGTGGGGTAGTTCAGCATTTCTTACTAGTGCTGTTTTAATTGCATTGCAAATCTACTGCATTTCGTGTGTTTGTCTGATACTTGTTTAAAGCTTTTGGACTTGGGGACATTTTTCTTTCCTTCTGATGGTAAGAGATGCTCTCCATCTGTCAATCCTGCAGGCAGCATTGTTGTAGAAGGACATGAACTTCATGGGGAAGATCTTCGCCTCATGTATACCTTTGATCAGGTTGCAGGAGGGTCTGCCCAGTTTGAAGCTCATTCTGATGCCCAGGTATTCTATTGGATGTTTATTTAATTAATTAAGGGAAGAATTCATCTAGGAATAGCATGAAAATGGTGAGGTGAAAGCTGGGGTGGCTTTTTTTGTTCAGGTAATTCAAACAAAAATCCCAGGAGCTAATTTTTGGACTTTTGTAGATGTTAAAGGTACTCACTTCAGTGTGGTGTTTAAGTGAGGAGATCTATAAAAATGTGTCTTGAGTTTCTGAGAGAGTTAATAGTAACATCTTTCAAGTTTGTCACCTGTTCATCTGTTGTCTGTGTGTTGCCTCAGGTTTTAGTTCTGCTGGATGTTACCCCAGACCAGTCCATGGTGGATGAAGGGGTGGCCCGGGAGGTGATTAATCGCATCCAGAAGCTTCGCAAGAAGGTCAGGAGGGAGCCATCATTTGGAAGAAGATACTTAATTTACTTTTAAGAAGTCTTTGGGCTATATGCAGCAGGAACTGACCTTTTTGATTACACATGAAGTGAAACTATGTATTGTTTACTCCTAATACCCAGTTTTCTGATTGGACATAAATGATTGCAAATCATTGTTTTCCCATTGAATTTCCCCATGACCAGGTAGCTCGAGTTGAGCAGTGAGCTTGCTGTGGTCCTCAGCCAACAAAATGACTGAACCCCCTCTTGCTCTCCATCTTCAGCCACATAGCAGTGGCTCAGGCCCAGCTAAGCAGCTTGTGGTGATTATGTTCTGTTCTACCTCAGTTCTGGGGGGTTATGTCTGCTGGGCTGCAGAGCTGAGACACTGAGCCTTGGGCTGCTAAAAGAAACAAACTTGTGCCTTAGCAAATTGCAGGAGGCATTGCTGGCACTGATTTGTGTGTCTGAGTTGTTCTCATCACACAAATGGTGCTGTCTGACCTTTATCTTAAAGCACTCAGAACCAATGTAACTTGTCTCTGCAATACTGATTCAGAAAGCACTGCACCATGTCCATGCTGTGCCAGGGAAGCCTGGTCACTGTGGAGCTAATGACAGCTCTAAAATCCATTAATCTGAAGAGAACATTCAGTAATATTTAACTTGGTACAAAGAATTCCAAGCCTTTCAAAACCTGCACATTCAAAAAAACCCCACAAAACAAAAGTGTCTCACATCCTCTCGTGCACACAGACACTGTACACAGGGACCATGTTGTTTGATGATAGGGCTAGGGGGTTCCTGCTTGACAGACCTGGTGGCAATGCACTGGAGTTTGAATCTTTTTCAAACACCTTGAAGAAGTCTTTCAAGAGCTCTAAATAAAATGTAGAGAAAATTTTCATGGGACACGTTTTTGGGAAGAGAGATCTCTACAGTTAGGACTGTCTGAATTTTCAGTATAAGTATACATGAATTATAACCAATCTGTACCCAGATAGTTCTTAAATATATAGATATTATAATATATATACATATAAAAAACACTATATATATAAATGTAAACACTATATATATCTAAACCCACTATATATATATAAAACGCTCTGTATGTGTATATATATATGTATATATATATTATATATATATAATTACATATTTATATTTATAAATATATATACACACACACAGACACACAAACTATAGAGATTCATATATGTATAAAATAAAAATCTGTATTTTATCTGTATAAAATAAAACCAGGAAGGAATATGGCTATTAAAACAATGAAAATAAAACTCATATACTTAAAAATGATAAATTTACTGCTGCAGTGACACAAAGTCAAATTTTTTCCACTTAAATGAATATCAAAATACTAAATCTTGCCTAATAATTACCCAGATGCTAACATGCATTTGTTCTGTCATTCTTTCATTCAGAATGTTGTTACAGAAGTGAACATGTAATAAAACACTAACAGACTCTGGATTCACAGTAACTGTTGTTGAGATGGCATGAGGGCAAAGCGTTGTTTTTAGCAGATTTTAGAAATAATTTTTTCTAGTGCTGCAATTTTTTTCCCCATGAATCCATTTTCTTACTTGAAGCAGAATTTGGCTATAATCCAGCATAAATAAGAACACCATTCAGATTAATTGCTCTTTTTCTGAACTATATTTTAGAATGCAAGTAGCTTGAAAACTTAAAAGCCTGGTCACCACCTTCCAAAAAAAACCCTGAATTTCTTTAGAGACATTTTGAGGCATTGAGACTGCTCAGTATTAAGAAAATGTCACTGACTGAGCAATTGTTGAATAAAGAGCTGAAGGTTTAATTTCAGGCTAACATGTAAATGCTAGTAAAATTCTTGGCCATCAAGAAGAGTTTGCTAATAAATTTATAGCAGGCTTTCAGCTCACTAAAGGGTGATAAGTTGATAAAGCAAGCTGAAAGTAAGACATTTAGAGTAAGGTGCACTTTTTGGTTTGTATTTGATGAAGAAAAAACATGTTTCAAGCATCTTTTAGTGCCTGTCTTACAAAAGAACTGGTTTATTCCAAATTTTTTTCTGTGGAAAGTTGTAACAAATATCAGGTAAATATCTAAGATAGTTTGTAGGAAAAAATATCTTTTTAGTTTGCATATGTGAAGGTCATCTTGCTGTCACTAACACCATATTTGGTGTATCCTACAGAGAAATCTGGTTCCTACAGATGAGATCACAGTGTACTACAGATCACATCCAGAGGGTGACTACCTGGATACTGTTATTAAGGAACACATGGATTTCATTTTTGCAACAATCAAGGCTGCCCTGAAGCCTTACCCAGTGCCTACCTCTCAAGAAGTTCTCATCCAGGAAACAACCCAAGTGAGAGAGAAAAAGCATTGCTTGTGTAGTTCATTTTGTTACCTGCTTTTTTAACAAAATCCTTCATTTATGGAAAAGTTGTACATCAGTATTTATTTGTGGCATGGTGTGAATATTGTCTCATATTTATAAATGGCCATGTTAGTCTTTTTAGTTTAAAAAAACCAGTGTATTTGTAATATTTTTGGAAGTGAAGCTGCTTGGGTACCAGAATAAGTATTGTAGGTAGTTGTTTGTGTGAGCTTAATACACAGAGTTACTTGGACTTTAATGGGTGCATTGTTTAGTCAGCAAAAATACTGTTGCTCTGATTTTTTAAAAATGTATTTATTTAATTGTATTAGATATGTTCAAGGCTAAGTTTTTCTTTTTGGCTTATGACTAACTTCAGTTATTAATATTTGAGGATGCTTGCTTTTTCTCCCCTGTGTTGCTGAAGTTCAGTCTTTTGTAACAATGCATTTTTGCAGATTTCTTATTCTTTGAGCAGCAGATTCCAACTATCTACTCTTTCTTTTGTTTTCCCTGACTGTTCCTTTTGACTTGTTTTAAGAACACTTTTCCCCTGGCTTTATCTTATTATGTTCAAAAGGCATTTGTAGGAAGATTCTTCAATCTAAATGTTGTGCTTGACCAGAAAGAAAAAAAATTATGGTCAGAAAATTAGTTTGATTTACAGAACTGCTTGAGTTTCTGGATATATGAAAAGAAAGGGCATATCTTATCCATAGCACTACCAGTGTGTGTAAAAGAAATGGTTTATACTTATTAATTATATTTCTAAAGTTGTACAGATTTGAAACAAAGCACTGGTTTGCCTTTTTCAAAACTAGGCAGTTAATTTAGTGACAAACTGGGAAACTGGTACTAAGTACTTATTTGATTGGGATGCTGCTGATGTTAAGTCACCATCAAAACTGAATTGGAATGCAAAAGCAGCTGGGAAAAAATGCCCAGTGCTGGGAAAGCTTTGCCTGCCTGCCTCTGGGATTGCCTGGTACATCAGCTTTAGTGTTGGTCACTGCAACTTTCATGCCTGTGCAATTGCCTCCCCCAGTATTATTTCTCTGTTTTCTAAATTTTAATTTAGCAGATGCTAGTGAAGAAAAACATTGTGGAAAGCTGAAAGATGAGTTTATTGGGTTAGTTTTAGATAATGTTGTCCACATGAAGGTGAAATCTTGCCCTGACAGAAGGTGCTGGTTATTATGGATATAAAGGATAGCTGTTGTCTGGATGTCAGCAAAAACCAGGCATCCATTCAGGTTTCATAATTATGAGCTTGTATGTAAACCAGAGATAGGAGGTCTGTGGCTGTGCATTTGCACAAATGTCAGATTTCAGGCTGTGAAAAAAGCTGAGATGAGGCTGTATAGGACAGAGGGTTCTGTGTGGCTGTCAGAGGGAACTGGTGGCTGGGATGATAGAGCTGCAGTCACCTCAGAATGGACACAAAGCTGAGTGCTGCCTGTCAGCTGCACCTCTTGGGCACAAACAAACCATTGGCAGGGAACTATTGCAGGTTCCTTGTACCAAAGCTGTACAGGTACAGGGTACCCAGGGAAGGACTTGGTCAGTAAGTGCAGAATTGTTTCTTAGTGTGCTTTAAGGAGTTCCCATCACCACCACAGGTTAACCTGGGGTCTTTGCCATGTGGGTTGCCTTCTGCTAATTTAGATGGTTATGGTGCTTACAGGCTGGCTGTGGTGCTGGATTGAAAGTCACAGACTTTACAAAAGAGGTTGCAGAGAGGATCAGATGACTGAGATTTTAGTGCAACTGTAAATATTCTTTAGAAGTTGCACTCTGTGGGATGCAGAGATGGATTGCTTGGGGCTGATGCTTGACTCTGTACTTGGAGTTCTGCTTGTCAAATTAGGAGCAGTGAATAAAAACATCTGAAATGAACAAGCCCTTCTTTAGCAGTCTGTTCAGTGTAGAAACATGAGTTTGCAGGAGAGCTGTGGGGAGCTGCAGCTCTGGGCAGGCAATGTCATCCAAGCCCAGTTTCACCTGGGCTTGGAAAAGCAGAGCCTGAAAGCTGTAGTTTGAAGCCTCTATAAAATGCCTTCTTCTGTAGTATTGCTACAGATTTCTCAAGGCTCTTCATCCTTTCTCTCATTTGCAAGGGAAGATGCTTGTTTTATTTCTTGCTGGGGTGCTGGGTATGTATTAATGTTCCCCATGTCTGTGTTGGCTTCATTGGCCACAACTGCCTGGAGTTTCATATGAGCAGTCCCAGATGTAAAGACTGAAAATATGAATTCCAATTGAATTATGCATCAACTCTTTTGTTGGTGGGGATTGATAAGTAAAGCAGCAAGGACATAGGAAATGCTCTGGTGTGACCAGATCTAATGCAAGGTAAAAGAATGAAGTGTGTAATTCTACACATGAGTTCATAACTGTGATGGGATCTTTGTGCCAAATTTCTGGAAGTTATTAAAAGGGCTAACAGAAGTTTGCATGATGTTGGATATATGGAAAGACTGAGACAACAGATGTAATGCAGTCTGTCTGTTCTGCAAGGATTTTGATATTGTTCAGGATCAGTGTATCTGTGAAAGTATCCTGTGTGGGGTTTTGATACGAGGGCTCAACTCTGAACTCATCAGACTTGCTCTGAGGGATAGAAAAAAAGAGAAAATAATCAGCAGTTGCTCAGGAAACCCTGGGAAAGAAAAGCAGCAACTCAAAAAATGAATTTTTAAGTGCAGGTAGAATTTGATAAAGACAAAATGGGATTTGCTGATCCTTAAGTGACTTTCCCTAGTTTGTGATAGGAACTCAGCAAAGAGTGACACTTCCAGGTGTGTTCACCCTTTGGACTCTGACTTTTGCAAAGACTGTCTCTAAATTTATAAAAGGTTTGGCTGAAACAGCCACTTAGTATAAGTTGTTCATCAGAAGTTATTTCTGTGTGATACTTGTGAAATTACAAATTTTAATTCAGAGATATTTTAGAGTGCTGTTTCTCTGGAAATGGGTGTAAGTGCAGGAGTAATTCCAGCCTGTACTTTGCTCAGGAAGAGACCTGGGCTTGGAAAAGCAGAGCCTGAAAGCTGTAGTTTGAAGCCTCTATAAAATGTCTTTTTCTGTAGCATTGCTACAGATTTCTCAAGGCTCTTCATCCTTTCTCTCATTTGCAAAGGAAGATGCTTGTTCTGTTTCTTGCTGGGGTGTTGGGTATTAATTGTTCCCCAGTTGCTAGTGAGGAGATGTTCACAATGCTGACTTGGTATCAGGGCACCTTCTACCCTGCTGTTCTCCTTTGCTCCTTGGAGCCAAAATGGAGGTTTCTCCAGACCAGGGTCTTGTCTTCAAGTACTCTGAATTACCTCTGGAAAAGTCTTTCTCTCTTAAGTACATGCACCATAGGGCTTTATTTTGGAAGGCTGTCAGCACTGTTCATCACTTGTGAAAATCAGGCTGTTTATTCCACTTTGGTTTTCTTATGTGCTCAATACTGCTGTATCTCTAACATATATTAAAGAGAAATTAATATTTGAAGCACTCTGGAGGAAGATGTGGCAAACATTGCTATTTTATTGTAAGTAGTGTTTAGTATAATAAGGCAAATTCTAAATGTTTGTTTAAGGCAAATAATTTTTGTTTCACAACACAATGTTAAAGTAATCATAATGTTTCTCTTTTTCAGCTGAAGGGATCAGAGCTTGAAATCACACTCCTCAGGGGTGGTTTGTGTCACTCTGCTGGTCCAGCCTGTGCCTATGTCAACCTCAAAGTTTGTGTTAATGGGACAGAGCAAGGTAGGGATGTGTTGGGTTTCATTTCTCAGGGGTGGTAAATTTTTGTTTCGAAAATGGTGTAAGTGTTGGAGCCAGAAATCTGTTTGAAAGGGGGAGCAAACTCCCTTCCAATGGTAGCTTTAAGTACTTCCTGAAAATTAAATTTATTGAAAGTAACAACATGCAGTGTCCATGATGTGGACCTGAGATTAAATCATCAGGCATGCACATAAATTGCTTCTATTTTGCAGAGGGATTTTTTTGGTGAATATCTGCATGGAGGTGTACAAACTCCTTATTTGTGCATGGACATTCAGCCACACTTAGAAGTGGGGTTGCTAAGAACTTTTAACTCTTGTTGTAGTACTATAGAATTTGGGAATACTCTTTTGGGAAGAGGTACTGGTTTTGAAAAACTTAAATTTATAGAGCTGAAAAGAATACTTAAACTAGAGCATTTGTTAGCAGCAAAAGATGAGTACAGTGGTATTGTGAAAAGCTTCACATTATTTCACATATTCACATTGAGTTAATATATTAACAGGAGAGAACTAAATCCACTCTGGATTGGTTTTCCTACATCTATTTACAGTTTGTGTGTCAAAATAAGTGTGCCTTGGTTTACATGGTTACAGAGCTACTTACAGAGTAATAATGGACAGAACTGTACAGCTGGTGTAGAGGGCATGCAGTCTGCCAGTTTTTCATAAATATGTTTATTTCAGTGACATAAAAATGTGGCTGCTTTGCTATAAACAAATATAACTTCTGTACTCTACATCTCAAGTGTTCTTGAGTCAGTTTCCCTGTTTTCTTTCCTCCTTCCATTTCTTAAAAAAAAAATTTCTGGAAGATGCAGTGTTGCCAGTTTGAACTTAGCTTAGAAACTGCCTGAAAGTAGTAAGAAAGTCATTAGCAAATCATTGAAATTTGGATGTTGCTTTCAAACTGCATCTTAATATCTTAATTTTGGTCTTAGATGGTGTTTTGCTGCTGGAGAATCCAAAAGGAGATAATGCCTTGAACTTCACTGGACTTGTAGATGCTGTCTCCTGCATTTTTGGTCTTAAAAATTTGAAACTGACAGTTTTTAATGGAAAAACAGGTAAATGGAGTATGACAAGGAAAATTGAAACTCTTTTTAGCAGCACTTAGGAGTTATGTATTGTATAATTTTTCTATATATATAAAAAATTGACAAGAAAATGCATAAGGAAGTATTCTATTTTATAGTACTTAGCTTATGAGACTCTTTATAGTCACATCAAAATGTTTCCAAAAGCTGCTGCCAAATGATGCTCATCTCTTCTCTTTTTTCCACTGCAGTTCTCATCAGGACAGAATCTGATTTATTACAGAAAGTTATCCATTGTGTCCAGACAATGCTATATATTGATGGCAAACTGCCATCAGCCTTTGCATTGCTTTTTGGGTTGTTTGTTTTTTTTTTACCCTATTGCCTGAGTAGGCAGAGTGAGAGTTTAAATTGAATGCAAACTGCTGTCTGTAGAGGGGGGGAAAAATGTTGCTTTTTCACCCTAGAGAAAATTGAGGATCTCTGCATATCTTCTTTTCAGAAAAACCTATGGAATATTTTTGCAGCTTGAACTTGGCCTCTGTTAGGGCATGAGAATATAAAATCCTGTGTAGAGATTATCTGGAGATTTACAGGTGGTACTGTAGTTTTGTTCATCACCAAGATAATATACAAAAAGGCAGCAATGGTAATTGGGCAACTACAGAAACTTTTTCTAGTGTGTTTTCATACAAATATTACTGAACCATGTCTAAGAGGGAGATAATTTGGCTGTGGTGAAAAGCTGCCTGTATGACTGATAAGGATCAATTCAAGTCCACTTTTGGTAGCAAAAGGTGAACAGTCTTAGAATGTCACTGTTACCATCTCCAACTTTAGTTTTGTTACTTGTCTTTTGCTGACAGTTTTCTAGAAGTTTTTTCTTGGGGGAGTTTCCTGCTGCATGTAATGTGCATTCCTTATTGTAATAAAGCTTTTTCCCAAGTTTGTGCTCATCTGAACTGAATAGTTCCATCAGGCAAAATGATTGTTCTCTGCTTTCAGTCATAAATGATTTATAGGAAATGCTGGATCCCTCTGTATCTGCCTCAAATTTCAATTATATTTTAAAGGAGGAAATAGTTTTCCTTGAAATATTTTTCCAAATGTTAGTGATACACCTCATATCAGTGTGGTACCTGCCTACACAGGTGGGTAAATACTTCTACAATTCATTACAGTACAATCACTGCAATTCATTCAGTTCAATTATTAAGAAATTACCTGGGCAAGGCCAAGAAGAGTTGGGAAACTCTCATCACATTAAGATTATAATCAGTTTGACTCCTTATTTCGTTTGTTTTCTGCCACTTACACAAAAGGACAAAAGGATGCAGGATCAATTTACTAATGCTCACTTCCTGAAGGCAGTGGTAAAGCAAATTTTAACCTTCCCTCTTCCTCAAAGATTCTTTTCTGCAGTAGTAACAAAGGCTGAATTTCTTTCCTTTCCCTGTTGTTTTTGCTGTGTAGACAACATTCAGGGACTTTCCATTTTGGGGTGCTGGTTATAAACTTTCATTCTAAGTGATCTGGGGCAGAGTGTTTGGGTTTTCTTCCCTGCCTACTTATGAACAACATCAGAATTCCTTTATAAAGATGAGGTTATCCCATTTCCTTTCTTTACAGTTTGGCAGAGGTCTTGAACAAGTGTTCAGCAGAAGGTAGAGCTCCATGGAGAGTCAGGGATGAAGGCAAAGAGAGGTGTTCAAAGAAAATACTTCTTAGAGTTATTAAGAGGATAGACCCTGAACTCTTGGTGTTCAGTTCAGGTGCAGTTCCCTTCTCTGCCCAAGCTTCACACGGGTGATGTGTGTGTGGCTCCAGGGGCTCTTTAGGTAAGGCAGGGGTTGGTATCAGCTGCTCTGAGAGGAGCTGCAAGGGAAGGTCATGTACTCCAGAGAAATTGTTGCTGAATTGTTCCCATGTGTGTTAATAAAATTGTGACCCAGTACAACTGTATTTCTGGCTCCTTATTTTCCTTCCTGTGGTTTTTAGGGCTGTCCACTTTACTTGCAGTAATTTATTATCTTGTTTTCTAATTGTAATGAAGATTTACTTTGGGTTGCATAATGGCACAAAATCAGGCAGTTCTTGTATATTAAGGCAGGGTAAAATATGTCTTGTCCCTCTTTTTCAGTGCAATGAAATGGGATAAACATTTCCTCCCCAGCAGTGTAGCAGTGTATTTTTGAGTAACTCAAAAGTACTGAGCAAGGCTCTGGGGTTTGTACTGATCTTTAGAGACTTAGAATAGAAGTTGTTTCTTCTTGAAATTATTATTTTTTTTTTATTTGAATTTAAAAAAAAGAAGTTGGGTTCAAGTTAGATGGTAAAAACAGCTGTCCTTGCCTTTCTTTTTGCTTTAGGTTGCTGAAAAATTGGAAACTTTCTGAACTTCTTAGGAATGCTTTTTGAGATAGGCTCAGCTTTCATGGAAGCAACCCATATTGAAAAAGACCTAGTTTGACAAAGAAAAGAAAGGAAAAAAGTTTATGGGAATAAATGAAGCTGTAAATCGTGTTGGGCTTTAAAAAGGGGGAAGAGGAAAGAGAGGCAAAAGTCCCCCTAAAAACATCTCAGTCCACATCTTATTTAATGTTTATTATTTTCAGATGGTTAATTTTTTAAAAAGTTCTATTCCTAGCACTGCTTTCTCTCCAAGAGTATAAAAGGATTTTTTTTTTTTAATCTTTAATTTTTTAAAAGGCCATGAAGCTGTAAGGTAGCTTCGAAGAGTATCAGCTCTTCTGTCTCAGCTGCAGGAAGAACTGCCTTGAAAAGTGATTTTAATATTGATGAGCACTTGCAGTATCTGCTTGTTTTCAAGTGCATTGTTATATATAAGGAAATGATGCTCTGGTTTTTGCTTGCCCTTCCTCGAGGTTTGGATGAGCTGACTGTGCTGACAGCACTGCACATGAACTCCTCCTTGTGAAAATGTCATCAGTCCTCTCATGCACAGTGCTGGATTTGTTAACTACTTAAATCACCATTATTGCAGCTCATGCCCTGGTGCCCTGTGTGGATCTGCACAGACCCTGCCAGCCCATCTCCAGTGGAAGCTCCTTGAGCTGGGTGAAGTTCCTTGCTCTGTGAAGCACCCTGCTCCCTGCTGCTCTCTCCTACCCATGACCTAGGGATGCTTTGTTAGGGAAAACCTGCTGCTGCCTCCCTTTCTGTATCATGGAATCTTGTTAATTCCTTTCCACTCCTGCTTTTAGTTATTTTCTTATTTTCCTCTGAGGAAAACCAAAAGCAAAGCATTTTTGGGCAGGTGGCCACTGTGATTTGAAAGTCTTAATTCTTGACAACTGAAAACTGAATTCTAAAAGCAACAGTAAAGTTTTGCCTTTTTCTTTCAAGCTTTCATATAAATGTTGATTATTAAAGGTAGTATTTTATAATTTTAGATGCAGTATAAGGGTAGATATGGGAAACCTTTATCCTCATAAATCTTACGAGCTGCCTTCTTACATTGTGCTTTGATGTTTCCTGGCAGTTGGTGAAATATTGTAAGCTTGTATCCTGTAAGCTTCATCTTTTTTTGTTGGTTTGGTTTTGGGTTTGTTTGGGGCCTTTTGATTTTTAAGTTTACAAACATCCTTGGAAATAGGAGTGCCACTTCTGCCTCTTCAAAATGCATTCAGCCAGACTAATGGAAAATAAGCCTTGTCAAGCTTGGTGACGTGTGAGTAGGGCAGATAGGGGATGGAAACCTGCTGGAAAGAGATGACAGATGTGCCTGTTCTGTGTGTGCAGGCACTGATTGATTCTTGCAAGAAATTAAATGTATCAATTCTTCCTGAATTTGGTCCTTGGTGTTCTTTTGTAGCTGCAAGAGCTTTGTAGCAAAGAGTGATGTTCTTTTTCTGTATCTATAGTGTGATGCTTTTTTTTACCTCTGTGATAGACAGTTGATGCAGGTAGTGCAGAATGCAGCCTTACGTGTTTAATTTGTGTTGCAGAAACCTCCTGAGCTCCTCATCTGAGAGCTTTTGGGGTGCTGGTGTTACTTCTAAAATCCTTTGAGACATGGGTCCTATTTTAGGTCCGATCTCTCACCATTTTGTAAATACACACAGCTGGAGTCATCTGCTGAATCACCAGCTATTGTTGACATTAAGCACAAATATTTAATGTGCATCTATTAGTAATATCAATATTTTTCATGAGCTAACCAGCTTCTGATAGTGCAGTTATTGTCATCTGGAGTTTAATGAGGGGACTGTCCTGGTGTTACAGAGTAACACATACCCAGTGCTGCTTCAGCTGGGGAGGTCAGGGCAGAGGCAAAGATCATTGGGCTTAATTTAATGGGGTAGGAATGGTTGGATTGAGTAAGTTCTTGCTTGATTTAAGTTATATGACTATCTTTATTGCATAAGTAATTGAGTCTAATATGTGTAAGAAATGGTACATAGGAGGTAATTTCCACAACAGACTAAGTTCTTTATGTTAGTAAGAAAGCAAAATATTTCTGCACAAATCCTGCTTTTCAAAATGGAGAAAGGCTCTTTTTTGAGCAAGGAATTGCAGAGAGGGAAATGTTAGTTAGAAAGCCTCATTGTCAGTGAATCCAGGGAGAGCTGGACCTCCTCTTCCCTGTAATGGCCTGACTGCTCTCATTTTCTTTTCAGAACTGATAAACAAAAGTGACTTGCTTAGCCTCAGTGGAAAGACTCTGCATGTGACAACAGGGTCAGCACCTGCTCTGATCAGCTCTCCTGATGCTCTGCTCTGCCAGTATATCAACTTGCAGCTAATGAATGCAAAGCCACAAGGTATGTAGGGTACTGATCTCTCCTCATTTACACCTGCAGCTTTCAGTGGTAGAAGTTTTGGACACCATTGCTTACTGATGAAGATAAGTACATATTTTTCATTGGCAGGTGGTGATTTTGCTGATTTTTTTCCTAGTGTGTGCTTTCTACTAAGCACATAGTGCTTATGTTTAGCTTTTCTCCTTCTATTCAGAAAAGAACAAGGAAGGGCCAGTCTGAGATAAGGGATGGCATTTAAACATGAGCCCTTCAGCATTGTTTTTCTGTTCCTGACCATCAGCTCACCTGAGCAACTTATTTTAACAGTCTAAAAGTGACTAAATATTAAGAGCCAGCTCTTTACCAAGACCTTATAAACAGCCAGTTAAATGTTTCTCAGTGCCATTTAAAAGCCAAATGACTTGCATTATTAACCTGATCAGGCATGTTCATGTAATTACATGTGCATGTAGCTCTATTTCACAGCTGCTAACTCTTAACTTCTACTGTGAAACCCCCACCCCAATGTAAAAACTACATTGATAGTTCCTGGGTTTGAATATCTGCTCTGGTATGGCTCTTTTCTGGGTTGGGTCTATATGGAATCTTATTGATGCTTCTGGGAATCTCCTTGGGCCCAAAAGGTGTTTTGAACTGGGGATTTGATCATGAGGAAGTGCTTTGTGAGCTCCCCTGGTTGTTAGTGGTTTGTATGTCCTGCTGAAATACTGCATGTTTCCTGGTCTCCAGGTTATCCTGTAAATAATTCTGTAAACTTTTATTTTGTTTGCTACACCATTAGTAATCACTGATACATCACATTTTGTAATTCCTGAAGTTATTTTGTGAATTTCGTTGGCTGGTGTTGGTAATTACTGAGCCCTATGAGCAATTGGAGATGAAATTGAAGAAGAAATCCTAAATTTCAATTTACCAAGATAAATAATATCATTCTGCTCCAGTGACCCATCTGTTTCTCTTGTTCAGAATGTCAGAAAGGAACAGTGGGAACTCTCCTAATGGAGAACCCTGTTGGTCAGAATGGATTAACATACCAAGGTCTTCTACATGAAACAGCAAAAGTTTTTGGTCTCAGAAGCAGGAGGCTAAAATTGTTCCTGGATGAAGCACAGACTCAGGGTAAGCACAAACTTTTGGTTTGCTTCTGTGAGGATACTTGGGAGTTTCTGCTGAGGAGCAGCTCATGTAGCCTGAGATCCAGTTTAATTACTCAATGTACACTATTTATACATTGGTTTCTAATTTTGCCAAGTAGTTAAATAAGTAATTAATAAAATTCTTTAACCACACAAAACACTCAGAAATTCAAAACTATGATACCTTCCCTTTACCAAGACAAGTTTTATGTAAGTTCCTTCCTTTGGAAATACAAAAGTCAGCCAGCAGTGTAAGTAGTAGGTACATGCTACTGTGACTAAGCAGAGAATCTGCTCCTAGAAGTAATTCTGAAGTATGTTTCAAGAATGTGTTAAAATTGCTATTTCTGTAGCATTTGTAACATTATGTTCTGTAACACTGATATTGTTGCATATATTGGGGTGTTTTCCTTCATCGTGGAGAAGAGGAGTGGGTGGAAGAGACCTGGGTGGCAGCTGCATTCAGAGTGCCAGGGAAGCAGGAGGCTTCACCACAGTCACAAAGCTGAAATATTAAAGCATCTTCTGAAGCTGCAGTTGAGTGGTGAGGCTTAGAAACAATATCTCTGATTCATGAGAAAGATAACACTCAAGATTTAGCCCCCTGCTGTGTACTTGGGCCTAAGAAAGTTTTGGGGCTTTATTTGACAGATGGAAACTGCCTGGTAAAAACAAACAAGCAACAGGTGTATTTTGGTATATTCAGGAAAATTCAGCTCTTCAAATGAAGTGATACCAAGTATTCTGTCTCCAGTTTATTGCACTGGTTCTGGTTCTTAACTTATCCCATGTTAGGTTGCCTGTCTGGAAGTTGGGCATCTTGTTTAAAGTAGTTATCTAGCCCTAGGATGGGATGGATTCCCTCTGGAGCTGCCTGGCAGCTGGTGAGGAGTGAGTGGAGCTCCCTGGTGCAGCTGGTGAAAAGTGAGGCCACTGAGCTCTCTGCCCAGGCTGAAGGGGTTCACTTAGAGCAGAGTCAGGCAGGTGAGGTGCAGATCCTTTTGTTGTGGATTTTTGGTTGGTTTTAAGTTTCATGTGACCTCAACTCTGTCTATTTAAAAAGTGGGTTTTGCAAGTAAAATTTAGATGAGACTTGCTAGTGATTAGTTTGAGCTAATACTGAAAATACTGTGCTGGATAGTGTTAACAAACCCAGGAACCTGGAGAGTGTCATGTTTAGAAACAGCACCTGGTGTAAAAACCAAGCAAATCAACTTCTTTTGCACACACAAAACGTGGGTTTATGTCTAAAACTTGATTGACTGGGTGTTCAGCCATTCAGGAGCAACAGGCATTATAAATATTTCTTTTTTTGGTTTCTATCATTGTTACAGGGCAAAAGAATTCACAGCAGCATAGGACTTAGTTGAGATACTAAAATAACTGTTGTAGACAAGTTTTGAGCTTTGAAAGAGGGAAACATACAGCCTCTAAGTCTCAATTTCAGTAAGAATTTTTTAAATGCCCTTTTCCTAAAAGGGAAATCACTCTAACATATTTTAGTATGAATTCTCCAGACCCATTTAAACTTTAAATAAAGTAATAATTCATGATGATGTGAAAGATCAGATTTGGTAATTCTTTAAAGGCTAAAACAGCTGATTTGATCTTTTTGAGACTCAGAATGTAGAGAACTTGGTCCTGGAGCTTTATTTGCATTGGTAAAAAGTTTATGCCATGTAGCTGTGCTTCTGACTTCGTTCTCACCATGCAGCTCTTTTCATGGCATTTTTAATGGAATAAAGACTGAAACAGTCTTAATTTATCTTCAGATCTCTTTACATGATAAAACACTGCACATAAAACAAATCTTTGCCTCTGTAAAACATTAGTTAAATTAATGTTTATTTGTATTTTAGCAACTTTGTAATCTTCTAGTCACATTTATATCAATATAGTTCAAGGTCTCTTAATATGTTTGGTCTCTTAATACTTTTTTATTCTAAAGTTAAAAAATAAAATGTTTTATGTTAATCATTTGAAAGATTTCAAAATAAACCATGAATTGGAAGGTCGAGGCCTGGCTTTACAAAAAGAAAAATAAAATCACTTGGGGGAAAATGAGTTATCAATTTTGAAAATATTATTTTCATTAATGTTGTCAGGGACAGGCAGTTGGGCACCTGCTGTCTATTGCACAAAAGCTTGCCAACCCATCAGAAACACATCTGGTTTTCACCCCCTTTTGGAATACTGGGAAAACATTTCATAAATAAATGTCAAAGTGGTGACTGTTGCATATTCATGAGACTGTAACACACTTTACAGGCAGCTGATTCAGAGACACAACTTGGGGATGGAGGCAGTGCCTCCTGATGTGGTACCAACAGAGCCTTGTCCTTACATTTTGATGATAAATCAGGTTTCCAATTTCCAATAGTAATAATTTTCTTAAATAATGGTAAATATAGTAGCTTAATGTAATTCCTAATTCTTCAGGATTTAAAGAATAATTTAAAAAAATATTTGAGACTAGATTCATAGTTTATATGGCTGCTTCTGCAGACCAAAATAACTTTTTAACATACTGATACATCACTTTCATGGGAAGGGAAGGAAGGTTAATGAAGGAATAAAGCCCTAATTGCTGAATTGGATTATACCTCCACTCTTGTAGTTCTGCAAATGGGTTTTCAGCTGCATAAAGCAGAGCACTACACTGGAAGAGAACTCCTTAAAAACAGTCCCATCATCATCCATAAGGGCTTCTTATTCCTTCAGTTAATAGATGGCTTTTAAACTTTGGTGCAGAGTGTATCTGCTGAGTTTAAAAATTAAATATTTTTAAAAGAAAGACAGGAGCCTTAATGCTAGAAGGAGCATGCACACTGTTCCATGGAAACACAACTCCTTCCTGTCATTTCTAGAATCAGTTTTCACTCAGACATCATGTAACTGCAAACTAAACTGCTTTACATGATGTCCATGGATGCACTTCACAGCCTCTCCTGCCCCCAGCACACACTCTGTGCCCTGGCTGCTGTCAGCTGGAGCTGAGCCCGAGGCAGAGCAGCAAGGAGATCAGACAGCAGCTCTGTGACACACTGCAGGACTCTACAAAATTGTTTGTACTGAGAAATACACCCAGCCCTTTGTTATTAATCTGTCATTTGTGCCAAATTTAACATTATCTTTTATTTGCTTGTGTTGTCTATAGGGATTCTGGTGTGCAGAGTAAGACTGGAACCCCCTGATACAGTTTTTTGCTTTGGTTTCAGTAGATGTGTTTCAGGTTACCACTTCCAAGTTTCTTCCCACTTTGAAGTTTTTTTTTAGTAAAGAGATCTCCAGTGTAGTTGTTATTCACATTGTTTGGCACATGGGGAGGTAAAGCTTTTTCCCAAAAGCAATGTGCTGTGTTATTGAAGTAGTTTGCTACAGCTGATGGGTGCTGAGAGCCATTGAGCTGGCAGGTATCTGCCTTCTGGGGCAAAATGCTCTGCACAAGGGCAGAAACAGTTAAAGACATTCCCAGTTCCTACCAGCTTTGCAGGGTACGTGTTCTGTAGCTGCAGAGTCCAATTACTCTGTGTTTGTGTTTCATAAATAATCATAAACCCTGAATAAGCTGGTTGGTAATACAGTGTATCCTTAAAGGAGGTTTGTTGATGAGCCTTTATCCTATTTATCCCATCCATTAGCCTATTTATCCTGTTCCACACCATATGCATATAGCTATGAAAAGATTTAAGGAATTGAGCTGGTATAGTATAAAATTCTTGAGGCATATTTGATAAGATTGCAATGTGAGTTTATCAGCAGACACTACTACAATCAGTCCCTGTTTTATATGTAAGAGCATGCAAATTTTATCTCTATTTTTACACTCCTTCACAGATTTTGTCTTCTCTCAGAGGTGGAACACTGGAGATGATGAGTCTGACCTCTCCATGTGGCCTTTCTTATGGAACTTTTATAAGGGCCTCTGGTTTTCAGTGCATTGTGTTGTGTTGTTGAACCTGACTTCATATCATTACATTATAAAATAATTTTCTGAACTAGGTAGTATTTTGTGTGGGTATAAACCTGGGAGCTGACACAGGCTTTCAAAAAATTCTTCTTTGTTAAGATATAACAGTGTTTTCAACTCTGTCTGTGGCAATCCTGAGGTATGGTGGAGGGAGTTTTGAGCTGAGCAGTTTCTGTCCTAATCCTGGTTTGGTTGAATAAAGAAAATGAATGGAGAAGAAAAAACTTTGTTCCTAGTTTTACCTGTAAGCAAGAGCATTAACTGTGTTCTATGTCTCTTGTTTTCTTGGTTCAGAGATCACAAAGGACATCTCCATGAAGAACCTGAATATGAAGACTGTCTATGTTCATGTTATACCCACCACAGCTGAATGTTAAGAATTCCATTTTTATGAAACCATGTAGACTTTAATCCACAAAAAAAAAAAAGAAGTCAAATTAAATTAGGATGCTTTCAGAGTAACATCCAGGTTGTGTATGGTACTTTTAACATCTCAGATTGCACACAGGATGTTTTCTACCAGTGCATGTCTAATATGCTGCTCTTTGGTTTTAAATACAATGTATTTTCATTATGTTACCTTGTTGATACTGTAAAAGCTGATCAGAAAAATATCAGAACTCCTTAACCTTTAGCTATCTATGCAGTAATTTGCCTGAAAGAAACAGAACTAGTACCTCAGTGATGCTGTTCTCTGCCTGTCCTTTATGCAGAGGGCATCCTTTGATTTTTCTAAACCATGGTTACCTATGAGGCTCTATGATATCTATGCCATGGTACAGTAGATTTGAAGCTTATTGAAGGGTTACCTGGATTTGTTCACTCATACTAGCTGGATTTCCATGAAGTATGTAGCTGTTAATTTAAAATACTGCCTAATTTCAACAATTGGAACAATAAATTTGCTTCATATCCAAACTTGTGTTGCCCTGAGTTCAGATTAATTTGCTTCCTTACATTTTCTACAGGAGATGATGCTTAGCACACAGCATAGCTAAGGAAACCCAGAGAAACCTGTGGTCTGAGAATGTCCATACTGAATGCCAGTGACTCTTTGGGCTGGGATGGTGACAGACATTGGGAATTTTGTCTGGCTAGGATTTCAGGGGAGTGTTGTTTGCTTTGGTTCCTGATTTAAAAGCAGGTTTAGATTTAAATTAGTGTTGGGTTTTTAGTTTTTACAGCAGTCAATATACCTTGCCAAATATTTTAGTTTTAATTTGTACATCTGTAAGCAAGTGAAGTAACAGGCAACCTTCTTTGAGATTGAAGATGGGGTTTTTGTAGAGTTAACTTAAACTAGAAACTTGAGCACACTTAAGTTTCACCTCATTTTGATAGTGTTGGTAATCAGTGTGAAACTTGCTGCTGTAAAAACACTGAACTTGAAGATACACATGTCTGCAGCTGCCTTCTCTGCTCTGCCTCTGTTAGCTTCCTGAGAACAAGATACACACACTGCAAACAAGAGGCTTAACAGAGTTAAGTTTTGTAAGAATGGCAAAGTCTTGCTTAGCATGTTTTTCCATTCCTCTGTGGTTTTCTTTTTTACACTACGAATGCAAACCAAAGCTTTTTTGTGATAACTCTCTGTTAGTGGGAATAACTGTAAATAAATGTTCTGTGTAACTACTGTGCTCTAGTGGACTGTACCAAAATTGTAAGCACTCATTTGAAGTAAATCAAGTCTCTGTGGCATTAAGCTTACATACAATTATTTTTATCAGTAGTAAAAATGTCAGTGCCTGAACCTACTGAATAATTGGCCTGCTCAGTTAAATGAATATTGGACATTGCCCTCTACCTTCCCTGTAAATCACCTTGCTTATCTCTTTATTGACGTAGCAACATGGAAATCAAATTTGTATTGGCTTTTTTTTTTTTTTTTTGTCACATTAAAATGTCCAGCTTATGTCTTCTGCAAAGGTAAGATGGCTGGTCCTAAGCTGAGTAACTTTGCTTTATTACTTATAGAGAATAAATGAAGATAGCAAATTATGGCAATCTGACCTCAATCTTAATGAGACCATTTAAGGAGTCTACTTGTTTGCATTTTTAATGAGTTAGTTGGGATTTAGCATTTTGTGTATGTGTGGGGTTTTTTATTTCTAAGGGTGTTGGCTGGCCAAGTTTCATGGAAGGACTGGATTAGACTTGATATATATACATATACATATATATATATATATATATGCTTTCCAGTGAATTAAAAGCCCAGCTGAGATCTGTGAATTCACTCTGAGTTACCAACAGAAGATAATCCTCAGCAGAACTTTTTTTCTTTTTTCAGATATATTTATAGCTGCTTAGCATAAAAAATAATCTGCCCTTGAGAGAAGAAATACTGTTGGACAAAGGTCACTAGAAGTCTCATACTTGATATGAGGTATAGTGGAATTGGGTTTCCTGGATTTTCTTCAAGTAAATGACTGCTTTAAACTGAAGATAAAATCTGGCTTTTTCCAGGACTTTATACCTCTGTGAAGATGTCCTGCAGAGCAGCACTGCCTGTGGTACACTCTTAAAACAGACAGAGGCATGCTGATAAAACTTAGATTTCAATTACTTTACAGGAAAGGGATGAAGGGAAAATATTGCTGATAATTTGGTATGTGTTCCTTAGCTCTTCAAGACCTTTGCTGAGGTCATGAGCTTTGAGACAAAGATAGCAGAGACCCAAAATGAGTCTGGTTCCTTTGGATGTGAGGCTACATGAAGATTGCTTTATTAGCATCAGGACCCATTACCTGCTTCTCAGGGAGTGTTCATGGAATAATAGAGTTTATATGGTGCTCTGAAGAGCAGTATAAAAAGGGGATGGTGGTAAACTGCAAACTGGACATGAACCATGGGGTTGGGGTTGGTTTTGTTTTTTCATCCTGTTTCACTACAACTCCATGTGAAAACAGAAATCCTTAAACCTGTCTTTAGAGAAGGAAGAAATCCTTCAGTAAGATCTGTTCTTCTTTTCCAGATGAGGCTTGAGCTTATAACTGGAGAAGGAAGGCCTTTCAAGTAGATGTGCTCTGGAGGGCATGCAGTGTGAGCTCTGTTGTCTCTGTGTAGTTGGAGTGTGCTTTTTTTTCTAAGATTTTTGTCTTTAAAGTGGGTGTATTGGCATAAAGTTACAGTTACCTGTTTCTTTCCAGGGTTATGCACTTGATTTCCAAGATCAGAAATAGTGTGTGGAGCTCAGTGGTGCTTCCTTTACCCTGCTTCACCTCAGCCTTCTTTCTTCACTGCGTGCACTTTTCATTCTTCTTTTTTTTCCATTTTCCTTTTCCTTCCCTTTTTGTGGGTTTTGTTGTTGTTTTTTACCTTGCTGTTTGTAGTTCCTCAGCTGTCACTTTCTGTCCACATTCTTACTCCTTATGGGTTGTGATGGCTGGAGCAGAAACAGAGTTGTGCTTCTGCATGCTGCAGTCTGATCATATCACAGGGATGGAAGTGTGCATAAATGCTATGTCTGTCTTTGGTAGGATCAGTAAAAGCTGTCAGAGGGTAAAATTCAATATGCTAGGACAGGTAATGGAAGAATGAGACCAGAATTATAACAGGACACTGAGGAAAATGCTTCTGGGTCAGTTAACTTTACATCAAGCTTCTGCATAAATAGCATGTAATAAAAAGTAATTTTGTTGCAGAATTATATTTTAATTTTACTGCCACTCTGTTAGTTGGCTGTGAGCTGTTTTCTCTAAAACGTGCTGATAGTCAACATTAGGAACAAGCTGTGACCTATTTGGGTGAACTTGTTTCCTACCTTCATTCTCCATATCCATTTTTAGTATCCATTTTTATTATTCTGGATAATATCTGATCATAGCTTGAGAGAATTTGTCCCATGGGATCTTGATGTGGGGAATGTTTCCTGCTAATTTTTCTATTGAGGTTTTTTTAATGCATTTCTATAACCTCATCTAGGTTGGGCTAATAATAGTATTTTGGTTTGATGTGATGCTCTTCAAGATTTATGTACTTCAATTAGATTTCCTTTTAAATAGCTTGTTATACAAATGAGGTCCCAGATCACTGTTGTCTCTGCATAGAGAAAGACACTACCTAGGCACTCATACAGCTCTGCTGCAGCATTTATTATACTCTGTAGGAGTTTGTATCCTGGAGTTCTCATGCAGTCTGCTGACCTTCTGCTGTTGCCTTTCACCTGGGAGCAGTGGCACAGAGCACTCTATCTCACACTCATTAAAATGTGTGCAGCATCCAGTCAGCTGGACTCTGCTGAACCAGGTTTTTGCTGCTGTGTTACAGAATTGATTTGTTGTTACAGCAGTACCCAGAAATCCTTGTGCTGTTGTTTAAAACAAAACTGGAGACATCCTTTCCCATGGATTCTCATTTCTCTTCCTTTTCTTAAGAACTCCATGTCTTAAGAACCCCTTGAATCCATGGTGCCTGTTTGGGGATGAAAGTTTCAATCCTGGTTTGCTATCTGTGCCGTTTTTACCAGGTAGGAACTCATTAGCTGACCCTAATTGGCACCCTGAGGGCCTGGCATGACCAAGAGAGGTGACAGGATGACATCTGTGTCAGGCCACACCAAGGCACACTGGCAAAGTTGCATGGACAGTACAGCAACAGGGCTGTTTGCTCCCGGGCAGTCCAGTTGCTGTATTTCCCCACAATAAATCAACATAAGGGTGGGCCAGCTAGCTAGGTACCATAGCAATTTTATTTCCTTTTTCAGCTGAGTGTACATAAGACAAAAACTTGCATTTCTGTTTTGCTTTAATGCAGTAGAAAAGGTGTGACTGTTGGTTTTGTCCTGCAAGTAACCTCCAGCCAGAGAGAAGAGATGCTTTGAGGAGAGAGAAAAAAAATCAGTGCCTCCACATAGTGCTGTAAGGTGAGCAGCAGGTGATGAGCTGAACAGCCCTGCTGCAGCTCAGAATCTCCATTTTTCTGTCAGCAAGGTGGAGTCAAGGCATCCCTGGCATTCCTGGTTAAGCACAAAGCAATTCTAGAGTTTGTCAAGGCTTTCTTGATGAGCTCGTTATCTGATTCCTTGCAGGACAGACTCTTGACACTGATTAAACAGATTGAAAAAAATAATGTATGCAACTGTGTAACAAAAGGTCAACTTCAAAATAGCCTCAAATGGTTTTCTTTGGTTTTCTTCTTTCAAAGATGGCACGAAAGAGTGAGCAGCACAGTGTCATCCACGCACAGAAGCAGCTTTACAGCACAAACTATTTGCTGAGTTATTTCTGCTTTTGCTGTGCTCTGAGTGGTGGTTCACAGAAGTTGGGGGAGGCTGTGTCTTCAATTATCTAATGTTTTCCCCAGTTAAAATGTTTATGTAACCAATATAATTATAGCTTTTATGTAATTGGGGGAGAAAAAAGGTTCCTGTTGCAGTATGGCTGGGTATTTCAGTTAATCTCCAGTCTTCATTCAAAGTTCTAATTAGGGGTCACAAAGCTCCTCAGAAGACTTCTAAAATTCCTTGTAGATACATTTAGAATAAAATTACCCCTAAAGATATTTATTTTTTTCCAGACTTGCTTGGGCTATAGATAAGGGAATTCCCTATACATTATCCTCATTTTGCAGCTGGTTCCACTTCTTTTCACTGTAAAAACATTGCAGTTGAAATCTCCAAAATAAGTTAAATGGACCTTGGCACTTAATATTTGCTAAATTTGAACAAGTTGAAGTCTCCAAAATAAGTTAAATATACCTTGGCACTTAATATTTGCTAAATTTGAACAAGTCTTTGAACAATTTGATCAACTGTAGTGTTCCTCGAGGACAAATTTCCTTTTCAAATTGGCAGTTTTGCAAAGGTGATAACTGTCAAAATTTAAGAGGTAGATGATGTGTTCTTTGATTAGCAGTGCTGGCAACCCCCAAAATCTTAGATTGCTTATGGATATCATAGGCCAGGTGTTGCAGGTGGGAGGAGGGGAAGATAGGAGCTGCATGGCAAATTTAGTTGAGATCTTACTCTGCAAATCTTGCTGATGGATGATAAATTCCAAACGAGGATGAAGGATCCTGAATATTCCTGAAGACAGGTGAGTGTTTTTAAAAATAAAAGGTAAGTTGCTCAGTGTGTCAACTGAACAAAGCCAAAACCTCTTCAAAACCAAGAGCTTTACAGTCAAGGGAGTTGCAACACGTCAGTAATTAAGCATGAATTAATAATTTCATTCTCTTGCCAAACAACACAAGTCCAAAAAAAGCAAGCACTGGGCTGTGTAAACAAGACTATTTGTAAGATGATGAAGTAATTTTTCCACTCAAGTACTGATAAGGCTCCTGCTGCAGCACTGTGCCCAGTTTTGGGAGCCATGCTGTGAGGAAGATGCTGGAGGGAAGCCAGTGAGGAGAAGCAGGAATAAGCTCTGGGAAACATGACCTGCAGGGCAACTTTGGAAAAATTGGTATGTTTAGTCTGAAAAGACTGAGGGTGAGATGTGACAAGTCTTCTAATAAATAAATCATAATTGCAAAGAGAACAGTAATGAGCTAGTTTCCAAGAGGATTGAAGTTAAATGGCAAGGGAATGGAGGCCACACATGAGGAAGAGTCTTCTTGTTGTAAGAATAATCTGCCCCTAGAATAGGTGGCCCAGGAATGTGACAGGATTTTCATCAAGGATGGGTTTAAGAAGGAGTTAGGAGGATGTCTTCAAGGAGTAGCTTGAATACAGGTTGTTCTCTGGAGTTGGGGCTAAAGCTTTCCAAGCTCTTTCTGACCCAGTTTTAAATTTCTGCCTAAGGATGAGTTTTCAAAAAATTATTGATGTAGCTCAGATGTCTGTAATAACGTGTCCATTGTTCTTATGTCTGAACACCTCTGTGGCACCTTAAATGATTTCACTGCAGCTTATTTAATTTTGTATTTATCTGTATCCTAATGTTGTCTGAAGGAAACATGACAACACTTTGTTTCATTTCTCATGGATGCTGCAGTCAGCCCTGCATTTGAACATACAAAGTTAGTTATTCTGTGTGTGGTGTATCAGCTATTAATGTACAAGCCAAATGCACTGGCAAATTTTGCTGGAAATATTTGGGTTACCTTCAAGAATCTGTCATTAACCTGATGTTAAGCAACTAGCATCTAACTTGATCATCTTAGAGAGAGGAGTGAAGGTGACTGTATTAAAGACATAGAACAGGAGTTTAAAAAATGACAGCCCAGGTTATATTTATCTATTCACACAATGGTTACTTGCCCCAAAGACAACAGAGGGGACAAACTCAGACTGGAATATTTAAGTTATTTTGCAATTCATTGGATTATACCATTAGTCTTGGGCACTTGGGAGAAGCTTACTCCTGATCTTAATTCTCAAAATGAATTAGCACAGAAAAATGTCCTTTCCCCTTTACCCTTTTATTAATGGTCTTTTAAAAAAATGTTTTTCTCAGCTGCTTTGTCCTCTGCTCAGTAGCATAAATTTACAGTTCAAAAAAAGCTGGTAAATAGGCATAAGAGTCTGTTTTCCCCACCCTAAAATAAAATCAAGGAAAATATGAGTGTCTCTTTGAAGAAACCAGTCAAAAGGCAGCCATGTAATGTCTCTTACACAGTGATAATGTGAGGATATTAAGTCAGAACACCTATATTTGAGAGGTTTCAAGTGGATTGATGACAACACTGCAGTTAATATTCTCTTTTAACTTATGTTCAGTGCTAAGCTCTCTGGATTTTATGATACAGAGTTCTAATCTCAACTCTACTGAAGGGTTTCAGTCTCTCCCACTCCACAGCTGAGTGCAGCCACTTCCCTGTGAATATCTGCTTTCATTTTTATAACTTCTGTATATTAGCCAAAAAACACTGGCTTTTTCAGGCTATACATAATCCAAATAACTGTTTTCCTTCCCCCAAGAAACAAAGCAAAGAAGCAGTAACATTCGTCACTGAAAAATGGAAAAATCTACAGAAGGTACTGCAAATGTAGACTTAATGATCTGTGTCAGAATGACATTTTTCTGGTGTTATCATCAAATACAAAATACACAGACAAAAGGCTTATAAAGAAGAATAACAGCAATCTTACCAAAGCTAAGTTTGAGAAAATTAAGTATTTAGCACTGGCCTCTATTCTTGTGTAAAATACTGTTTTCAGCTGGTCTCCCTGGACACACAGGCCTGTGGTCAAGGTGCATTTCTAAGCTGAAGGTGCACAGCACATCATTAAGGTAAGGATCCCAGAGCATTGCTTCCCTTTTCCATATTTCTCTGGGGTGGTACCCTGCACATTGCAGCATTGTGCTTCTTAACTTGAGCTTGTTTCTGCACCTGGCTGCACAGCAGTCTTCCAGTCCTGCTCTCCTAGTCTCTCTTCTTATGTCTGAACACAAGGGGTTACTGGACTCAAAATTGTGTTTCTGAAGCAGGACATGTCTGTGCTGAACCTTAACATCATGAACATGGTGACTGGTGCCAGGGGGTTTAGTCTTAACATGTTTTTATTATTTTTTCCCCATCGCTGACACACTTTGAGCTTTCTAAGAATGGTAGTCATGTTACTTTGTTGCTTTCCAGAATGTCATTTTGCAGCTCACAGTTCAATAATGTATATTTATATTTTTGGACATTAAGGGTCTCTTTGAAGACTTGGCTCTTGGTCTGTCCTGAGTTAATTCTTACTCGAAGATTGCTTTTGTGATGTGCATGAGTTGCTTAATGAAACTGTGATTTCACTCATTAATTACATCATGCATATGTGATGTGAACAGTGAAGTCACCGAGGGATAAAAAAAGCCAAACCCAGGTTTTCTTTTAAGGTGCATAATCCAATTTTTTTGTAGGTTTGCATTTTTAGAAGTTAATATAATAACTTGGAGCCTGTGGGTCTTGTCCTGCTTTCTACTTAGTTCAGTAGCAAAGTATCAGTTCTGTCTGCTTCATTCCTCCCTGAGCTGCCATTCAGAGCCTGGCTCCAAATTAATCTTTTGTTATATGATGTCAAAACAAAAATAGAGAAACTGACCCAGGAACCACCACCAGCAAATTAATTCTTAAATATTTTCCATCATAATAGGGAGCAGGAAGAGAAAAGAAGTGTAGCTTGAACAAAGCAGAAGATTTTAATGCAATTAGATATAATGAAGAGAAGTAGAAGGGAACAGTAACAGAGTACACATGGTCTTTACTGCAAGATTGTCTCCTTCAGTAGATGGTTTGGGGTATTAAGAACACAAGAGGTCAAAGTGATTTTCATGAAGACATACTGAGAGAGCTGGGGTTGTTCAGTCTGGTGAAGAGAAGGCTGCTGGGAGAGCTCAGAGCACCTTCCAGTGCCTGAAGGGGCTACAGGAAAGCTGGGGAGGGACTTGGGACAAGGGCAGGGAGTGATAGGATGAGGAGGAACAAACTGAAAGAGATTTACATGAGATAGTGGGAAGAAATTGTCTGCTGTGAGGGTAGTGAGACACAGGTTTCCCAGAGCTGTGGCTGCCTCCTCCCTGGAAGTGTTGAAGGCCAGGTTGGAAGGGGCTTGGAGCAGCCTGGTCCTGTGGTTGGTGTCCCTGCCCATGGCAGGGGGTGGCACTGGATGATCCCCTCCTGCCCAAACCATTCTGTGGTTCTGTAACACCCATTTTTATACACATTTGTAGTAAGGTGTAAAATATTGCCCATTTAAATAGATTTTTACATGGAATAAGCATCAGTTTGGAAAAAAATGTATTATTCCCTGAAAAAGACATATTCCAGTATCTTGTTGGTAGCAGCTTTGTGTTATGGGTCTTGGCATTTTCCTGGATATTATCAGTAGAGGGCAGTTATGGTGGTGCTTCTGTTTTCTGGGGTTGTGGGGGTTGATAATATTGTAATCTTAGTCTTGTGGTTATCTTAACAAAAGAAAGCAATTTAATTCCACCTTGGGGCTCAAAGCAAAGTGCACTGCTGTAATGGCAACATAATTTTCTACCTGCTCATGTCCCTTACTACAATACTTCAGAACTGGTTTAGAAATTTTTACAGCCTTATTGAGTATATCCCCTAACCTGGGAAGTGGTCATACCAGTTAGTGTCAACAATAGCTGAAATAATCATCTGAGCACAATTCTATTGCATAAAGTATAGTTTTTATTATTTTTTATTTCAGCACCATAAAACTTGTATCAAAAGTCAAACTTGAACATTAAAGGTATGATCTGTAATGATGAAGGCTGAATGCAAAAGATCATTTCAAATTAGAACTCAAACATTTTTTGCTTCTAAGATCAAGATCTGAGTTTCTGTCTTTCAAAAACAAAGCTGTACCAATATTTTCTGAAGATCTAGGTTGAACAGCTGTTGCATTTAAAGAATCCAGGGGATGTTACACAGAAAAAAACTTCTTGAAGGAGAGTGATCACAATTCCTCAGGTCAGTATGAAGTTAGTAAGGATTTGAGACAAGAACTGTGGTTGCTGGTATGTGTGCACCTTCTGAGTGTCATTTGTGGTTTCCTATTGTTGTTCTTCTAATATAAAGATTATATTAAAAAACCAGTTCCCCAGCCCATGTTTATTTAGCATGTTGAGCCACAGCAGTGTAATATCCTTCATCCCCCCATTCTTTGGAAAAAGATTCTTAGTAAATAAAACCTGGAGCTGATACACCTCTAACAGCTGAGGCTTAAACTCAGGCCCCAGAGTTCTCAGCAGAGCAGAGTTGAATTGATGAAATAACTTCCTTATTTCTCAAGCAAAGAATATTTAATTGCTGACCTTGAAACTTATTAAAATTATCAAACTAAGTATGACTTTTTTTTCAGCTCCTTAAACTATTGTCTCTATTTCACAAATGGATAAACAAAAGCAACTCTTACCACTGTCCTCCTTGTAGAGCTGGTGA
The DNA here is from genome assembly GCF_036169615.1 of Heliangelus exortis. Lineage (NCBI taxonomy): Eukaryota > Metazoa > Chordata > Aves > Apodiformes > Trochilidae > Heliangelus > Heliangelus exortis. The sequence continues at coordinate 1,439,269 of NC_092433.1, forward strand.
GTTGGTACAGCATGGTACATAAGCTCTTGAACTGCTGTGTCTTCCATTGCTGCACAAGAACAGGAAACAAAGCATAAGATAAAACACAGAAATATGTTGCTTGTGTATTGCTGGAAGCATAGGAGTTTATTCTACCCTTGGTATTCCTGTTAAATCTCCTGTAATTTGCTTTCCTCTGTGGCTAATAGGATAATCAAGGCCTGACTTTACAGTGACATGAAACATGGAAGGGCAGAAGTGAGCTGGAGGATGTGAAGTGTCACCAGGGGCTTGCTGGAGAACTCAAGTTTGTATGCAGCCCCTGAGACTGAAAGGGGTGGATGGGCTGGGTTCTCCTTTCCCTCACTTCACCTCTTTCTGTCCCCTCCCTCCCATTTGCTCAACTGTAAAATGCTGCAATGTTTCCCAATTTGACAAGAATTGATGTGTGGAAACATTTGCATGGTCTTTGTTCATTCCCATGCAAAACATGATTTACTGCTGTAGCATCTGAATACATGAGCACCACTTTTCCACAAGAAAGGAGGGTTCACTTGTCTTTACCCACTTAAAAGTTGAGTCATTGCCTATAAATACACTGAACATAATGAGGATTTAGGCATGAAGCAGTCTGTACTAGCATTTTAAGAACCAATTTTGTATTTTTTGTACACTTGAAATACATGTCAGGCTAATCTTAGAATGCCTTTTAAAGCTTAGCAAGGTCAAAGAAGTGTTTTGTGCACTGGAAGTTGTATTTAACTTTTCATTAACTTTTCAGTGTGCTAAAAAAAATGCATAGTTCATTTCCTTGCTGTTTTTTTATGCAACCATATGATAAATGAATAGGGGGTGGGAGAGAAAAGATGAGACTGGTGAAGTTTTGTCATTCATGTGTACCACTGAGAAACCACTACAGCTGCTGACCCCAGATGCACACCACTATATGGCTTCATTTTTATTCAGATCCCACTAAGTTATATAACTGTAAAGAATATTAATCTGTACTAAGTACATCTACTCAGTCACCCCCTTACAATTGTAGAACTTTGCAATAACTACTGCTTTAGTATAGACTTCCTGATTAATACATGACATTGCAGTTCATTAAAAGTCTGTAATGTTCATGCACAGTCTGTGAAAAGTTTTAAGGAGCTGGTGAAGATTTGCTGGTATCTTTTTTGCTGTGTTATATAAGATGGTTGCTTTGCCTTTGTGAGTTTGCTGTTGGCTTGTATAATAAACCAGCCTTTTTTCCAATATTGTGTCTTCACCCCTGTTAGCCTCCTTCTGCTGTTAACAGAACAGTCTATCTTTGGTACCTCCATCCTGTGCAAACACCTAATTCCTTTCTTCATCCACAGAGAAAAGAAACAGTTTGCAGTAACCAGAGGCATTAGAGAGAAAATTTTTGTCATCCCAAACTGCTCCTTCCTGGAGAAAACAAGCCATCAAATTGCAGACAGCAGATTTTCTGAAAGGTTTGGGGATTAAAGATTTTTAGCTTTACCATTCATCTCAGAACTGTTTCAGCAAGCCATTGTGGAAGGCCTGGCAGACCACTCACCAGGATCTTTTCAAACATTATGTTTTCCAGCATCCTCCAGATCATTCCTGCTGCTGAGATCCAAGGTTTCTGAGCACAATTAGGACAGCTAGCTGCATGCAGTAACCTTTTTAGTTGCCATACTCAGGAAGTGTGGCACGTTAGACTGGTTTCTTTCCTTCTGCTGTTCAGTCAGAAAATGTTGTGTATTTTGGTCAGATGTATAAATTGTAATGTAAAACATAAAATGTAAAAAAATGTAAAAAAACCAAAAAATGTAACACACAAAACCAGTGTTTGTCTCATTAAGTAGTGCTTATAAGTAAAGACAGAATGAATATGCATCAGCCCAAAAGCAGTATCTGACTAGTAGCTAAATATCATTTGCATGGGTGTTGCAGAGTAACCTAAAACATGCAAATTCCATCCTAAGAGAATAATACTTCTCCTTATGTCTTGTTTGTAGTAGGATATCACATAGATGTACACAAAAGTTTAAAATATCTGTAAGAGAGAACTAGCTGAAATCTTCAAGAAGCAAGTGGCTAGGTGGGATATTTTTGTGCAGTATTGGTGTACTGTGTCCAACACTATCCCCAAGGGAGTTGTGAGCCATTCAGCACCAGTGAATCCTCAAGGTAAGGTAGTATTTCCACCATAAATAAATCTGGAGAAACTCTGGTCACACCAGGAAAGTATTGTAAAGTAAAATTCATCTTTATGTTGATCCATGACTAATAGAAAGTTGTGCAGAAATTTAGATGGAGAGATACAGTGGTGTGGATGCTCTTTGCCAGTAAATTGTTGATAAGTTTGAAACTTTAATAGAATTGTAGACAGAATGGTTTCAGCTGGAAGGGCCCTTAAACACCATCTACTTCCAATGCCCCTGCCATGGGCAGGGACACCTCCCACTAGACCTCCTTGCTCCAAGCCCCATCCAACCTGGCCTTCAGCACTTCCAGGGAGGGAGCATCCACAACCTCCCTGGGCAGCTTGTTCCTCTGTGTCACCACCCTCACACTGAAGAAGTCTCTAAATCTCTCCTCTTCCACTTAAAAGCTATTAACCCTTGTCCTATCACTCCATGCTCTTTTCAAACAAGTCCCTTCCCAGCTTTCCTGTAGCCCCTGCAGGCACTGGAAGGTGCTCTAAAGCTTTACCAAGAGCCTTCTCTTCTCCAGGCTGAACAACCCCAACTCTCTCAGCCTGTCCTAATGCAGAGTGGTGCTCCAGTCCCCAGATCATCTCTGTGGCCCTCTGAAAAGTAAGAAAAAAAGCCTTGTACTTTTTCCATCCATAATGTATTCTGTGTCCACCTTTTTCCCTTTCTGCTGTTTGTACTCATCACTAGAATCCTTGTCCAGGATCATTAGACAGATACATGGATTTCATAGTAAAACAATCTCAGAGATTAATCCTACTGAAGTGTCTAGTTCAGGTGCATCGTCACCTTAAATGGCTCTCCAGACAATGGAAAGATGCAAATAGGGATATGGAAGAGGTCTTAGGAGACAGAATGCCACCTGGAGGTACTTAGATATACATATATATACATTTCAGATACACATATATACATATGTGTGTGTATATGTATGTATGTGTGTATGGACACACTGGAGTCCAGGAAGAATGCTCCAAGCTTCAGCATTGCTGTTCAGTATAATGCAATTAAACCTATGGCATCATGATGATCTATTAACTGCAAGTAAACCCACTCTTTCAAGAATTCAAGCCTGCAGGTGAGATCACACAAGTGTTGGGCCATGCATGCTGAGAATATCAACTGTCTTGCTGCCTTTTTCCTCTGCCTTTAACCACACCAATGACTGAGGCAGCACTTCCCATCTGGCATGCTGGGAATTGTGAGATTAATTTGGAAGCAGGCTTGCAGGTACCTGAGTCTGTCCATGTCTGACAGGAGTGCTCATGTTCATCTCACCTCAGAGCTCATTTGTAGTCATTGCTAAGGGATTGGAAGTGACTATTTATAGAGTACCTTGGAAAAATAAGTACTGTATTCATTAGGAGAAGTTCTGGCCAGAAGCTAAAGAAGTGAAAAAGCAGAGTTCAGGGCTGATAAACTGCAGAGCATTGTTAACTTCCTTTTGCAGTGACATGGGTCTCCTGAGTGGATCCAAGGGCTTCCTGATTGTTTTTCCTGGCATCTGTGATTTGAAGCAATCCCTTACTTAAAATGCATGTTGGCAGATTTGCCTTGCCCTCGTGCTGTTTTTTATTAAAGGTTGAAGTTTGAAAGGTAGGTGGGCTTCCCAACAAAATAGCACAAATATCATTAACAGCCTTCAGTCCAAAGAAGATATTTTAAAATGGTATTATTCTAAAAGCAGATAAATTACTTTTACCCAGCGTACATCTGGTATTTATACAATGACCAGTGGGGCCATGCCCAGGTTTTCTTTGCCTTGATAAATCCAGTTTTATTTGCAATATGAACTCTGTGTTATTGATAAATATTTTCTTTTAGAAACTTCATAGTATTTTTTCTGGAAATTTCTACTGAAGCCATTGATGACAACTTGTATTTAAATCAATTATTCTGTTTCCCCTTGGGAAACTGCTGTAGAAACCAAGGGCTGACTTTTAAATTCATAGGAATGTTGAGACAAGTTTGCCAATACTCAGCTTATTTTCCAGTACTGACCTTTAGATGCTGCTCTGTTTTTGCTGCTTTTTTGGATTTTATGCTTGCTTCTGGAATGACCCACCTCCCATATCCAAGTATTTAATTATCCTCCACATTCAAAACCTTTCTTATTAGCACTAAGGATTTTATGCAAACCATTGCCTATTTTACCATATTTTTTTCCCAGAAAATGCAGTGAAACAGTTGAAATATCTGAAAGAACTGTGGTGGAGATTGTCATTATGACTACTGTCTTCAAAATACAGCTAAAAGTTGTCTTTTTTTTTTCTTCTGAACTGCAAAATGATGCTGTGTTTTAATGTTCACTGATTGACCATTCACTGTCTTTTGTTTCTAAACATCTACAGTTTTCAGGGATTTTAATACAACACTGTGTCCCCTGCATTTTCCCTTGGGCTTTCTTGGGAATAAAATATTTCATCAAAATATAGAGGTTATTCTTACAATTATGCTGTTCTTATGATGCCAACTGATTTCTCCCAGTACCATGTGGAATATGTGTTGTATAGGAATCTGGATTTTTTGGAAGCAGACTTCCTGCATCACTTAAGGGGATTGTCTCATGTGTTGCAAAAAGGTCTGAATATTGCCCAAAGCTCTTTCTCACAATGCATTGTATGCACATAAAAGAACTTTGTGACTGCTAATGAGCTCAGAGGTAAAAAAAAAGTTATTTTGCCTCCATTTATGCACATGAATTCAGTAGATGACAACAAGCAGTCAGATTATACATCTGGCAAACCAGCCTGTGGTCCTTTTAGAAGACACACAATCATAATATTACATTTTTTTTTGTTTGCCATATTCTTATGTCTCTTTTTGTTGCGGTGGTTTTTGTGTACTCTGTTTGCAGACTTCTTGTTGTTTGGTGTGTTTTCTTGTGTTTTTCTTAGAATAAAAGTGTTGTGGATACCTCCATCAAACTCTAAATGCTGGAGAAGATGGCCTATTACACCATGTTGATTAAGTGCTTTTGATTGCAAGGTTGTCAGCTTTATGCTGTTTAACACATTGCTTACTGTTTGAGAATTCATTTTTGCCAGAAAAGCACCAGATTTATTTTGTAGGGGGTCAGTTGATGACTTTTAGTCAATCTAATTTCAAGCCAATGTCACTGATGCCAACAGGGCCACACAGAAACTTTGCTCAGTCTGTGTCTGGCCTAAAACAGTTGCTGGTGACATGAGGTGGATGTTAAAGTCCCTCTAGTTATTGCACAGCTGAAGCCAGGCCATACCATGGGCATTTCATCTCAGTGGAAATACAGTGTGTGCTTTGCACTTGACTATTTTTTGCTTTGATTCTAAATTAGAACTGTGAAACAATGGCTGCAGAATATTCCAATGTATCTCATAGTCCTCTGGTTGGATTTAAAAAAAAACAAACAAAAAAACAACAACCAAAAAAACCCCCAAATAAACAAACAAAAAAAAACCCCAAAAAAAAAAACAAAGCAAAGGGCAGATTTTTTGTTCTCTTCTCCTAGCCTCCTGCAGTGCATATAACATTCAAATGGTAAATGCAAAGAGCAAGTTGCTCATGCTGGCTGCTGTAAAACATCATGGCCATGTCACAGAATGTGTTAGTGTCACAGCCTTTGTCTGTCATTACTTTTGCTCTTCAAAACAATAAAGATTTAGGACTGAGTGGCTTTTCAGTGGGAGCTGTGCTGTGAGGGTGTGAAATTACTGCAGGAGATCTCACTGGTGATTCACAGGGATATGCTTTCTACTCTATCAGATGCTGGACTCATGCCATAGTTTGGTGGCATATGATACCATGGGAGTTTTTTCTTAATAGCAAGTAAGTTGGACTTTGAACATTCTGGTAATTAAATGTCCAAATTCCTTATAAAAGACTAGGACTGTGAGTCAAATATCCTCCCTGGTCCTCATATTTCACTAAGCTCTGTGCTGTTGTATAACAAGTCCTCGTACAAGTTTTCTGCCTGCTTTGTAAAGAGTGATGTCAGGATTTATGATTGCACTTTGCTCTGTTAATCTACAAACTGCTGCATTTTTGGCTTGTCCAGTACTTCAGTTTCATTCTCAGTGTTGCCATTTGGCAACCTTCAAAGGTGAACTCCTGAAGTTGCATAAGGGTTCCTCAGGATGGAAGATGATCCATAAATATGATACAAAAACATCCCAGTTATATGCTTTAATACATACACCTATTTTGGGAAGTTTCATAAAGGATGCTGGAATATGAATAGATATTTCATTTTAACATAATACAACCAAACCATAAGTGGTTGAATTGGCACCCATTCTCCCCTTCTTTTTGAAATTTCCTTTGAATTCATTTTGTTTGTGTGGAAATTAAGATCCAAGTTGTGATATTTATGTGAAGCTGAAACCTGAGAACTGCCTGACAAGTATTATTTGCTCTTAGATTGTTAAAACTGGAGGCAAGCATAGGGGCAAAATGTTTTGTGATTTCATGATCTCTTCTCCTTTATATTCGTTGACAAGGGAGATTACCTCCACTGTGTATATATTCATTTCTCCATTAACCAGGAAAATGAGGAAAAATTTAAAGGAATACCTAAACCTCACCGTAGGTAAGAGAATGTGCAATGAATTTCAGGAGAAAGATAACATGAATAGCTCTGATCTCCAAAACATACTGAAAAGTGCTAAATTATACTAGTATGATTAACATCATACTTTACCTATACATAATAATCTGAGTTCCTGGAATTACTGTAGTAATAGAAAGAGAGCTTCAAAATAAAAAAAAGAGATGCTGAGACTTCTTTAATGTACTCTTAAAAAAAAAAAAGAAAAAAAAAAAAAAAAAGAGAGAGAGAGAGGATAGTTTCCAAGACTGTCAGAAACTTAAGAAATTCTATATGACTCTTTGTTTTGGGAAAAGACTTTAATGTGCAGAAGACACTAAAATGCTAAAATGAAAGGTGCCCTGTCATTCATTGCTTATCAAAAGTGATAAATGGTCGTGCACTTCTGCTATTTCACCATGATTTTAGAAAATCAGTGGTAGGGGCTAAATACCTCAAGATGGAGGGGAGGCAAGAAAAAGAATAAGTTACTTGTACTGCTCTGGTGTCATTAGTCCCAGCTGCAGCAGATGACCATGTTAGGATGTAACAAATCATATGCTTGGAGATTGTCCTTCAGTGTAGCATTTAAACCCTGAGCTCTGCACTGTGATCCTAAGTGTTTAACAGGTGTGGCTGTGTGTGTGGAATTTAATATTTTTGTGAAAACAGTCTGTAGGATGTGTAATGCTTTTATGCAGCATGGAATTATCAGCCAAATGTGTTTGCATGCAGCTAGTAAGAATGCACATCTAATGCCTTTCAAATGGTACTCTAATCATCTGCTTTAAATGATTAATAAGCACAATCTGAAAATAGCACCACATTCACCTAATGTTTGCATGATTATTTTGGTAAACATTTCATTCAGGCTTTCACTGCCATCTTTCTAAGCATTGTCAAAATAGAAATGTTGCTATTCCTGGTTAGTTTTTTCTCAGTTTGTTTTATCTTCATCATGACCCACAGAGAGGTAGCAGGGCACAGAAATGTTGATTCTCAGTTGACAGTAAGCATGTGGTTTAAGATCAAATAAAAAAATCATGTGGTTTAAGATCAAATAAAAAAATAATCTAGATGTTTGCAGGCTAGTTACAGGGTTCTGTTTTTTTCAAAGGTAGTAACTGGGTGAGAAATACAAGTCTATGTTACTGCAGAGTCTGACTGAAAGCACTACAGAAATGGTCACAGCTTCTCCTGGTTTTAAGTAAGTTACAAATAGTTTTAAAAGATATGGAGGGATTTGTACTTATGTTGGCTGTCCTACTTTTTCATTAAGTCCTTGCTGAGATAAGGTTAAGATGGGAATTTAAATGGTATTAAGGAAGAAGCCAAGATAGTAATCAGAATATAATTTACACTGTATTATCTCTCAAAAAACCAGGGCTGACCAGTGCTAGTCACCAATTAAAAAGTGGTGGAAGATTCCTGGTTTTCCAGGTAAAAGGCTGGTGTTGTTCCCTGTAGCAGTCAACAGGTGTAGAAATCATTTACATCAAACTAAAAACCACCCCATCTACCAAATATTTTTTCTAGTCTTCAAATCGGCTCTATTTCACTTCAGCTTGGGAGAGATTTGGTAACTGGTTTTATCTCTAATGGTGAAAAGATGGTATTGGCCCAACAGAATTGTTATGGAATATAATTTCAGTCGATGTGTAAAACCAGGAAGGTTCAGTTAAATAACAAACTAGTCTGGCAATGTTTTCAAGATGCTGTCCTCTTCTTGGCAATGTTGTGATGAAGTGGTTTTTCCAAATCTACGTTGAGGGTTTTTTTGACTAATGTTCTCGTACCAGGGAGTTATTAGTTCCTCAGTCTGTGTAATGTACATAATCTGTACCTCATATTTTGTTCATAAAGTGAAAACGTACATACATTTTTCCACAGGTCTTCTGTCTCTGTTTCTCAGAACCAGGGGCCGGCCTTTCCGTGGCGATTTTTCGAGAGTTCTGACTGAAAACCGTGAGAATTAAGAAGAAAACAACACCCTAAAACAAAGGTGGTGTTAAACCTTTGCCCTCGGCGGAGGCGCTGCCCTCTCTGAGGGGGCTCAGGCCGCGCTCCCCTCTCTGAGGCGCCTCAGTCCGCGCTCACCTGCGCGCCGCCTCCGCGCGCTTCCCGCCAGTGCCCCGACATCTTGCGAGGGCCTGAGGAGAATTTTAAGGTCATCACTCGCTCCGTGTAACCCTGGGGAGGGGGGGAGGTCCGCACGGCTCCTCAGGACGCCCCATCCCCGGCCTCTAACCCTGGTCGCGGCGCGGCCTTCCTTCGCGGGGCTCTCTGCCCTGAGGGGTGCCCCGGGCGGGAACCAGGGCCGAGGGGCGCCCCCACCTCCGCTCTCCCCAGAGCCCCGGCGGAGCTGGGCGCGGCACCGGCCTCTCCCCGCTGAGGGGAGCCCCAGCCCTGCCCGGGGAGGAGAGGCTCCGCTAGGGCCGCTACCTCGGTGGGGAGGAGAGAGGCGCTGCCCGCCCCCCCTCCCCTACCCCCCCAGGGCTTCCCCGCTCGTCGCGGCCCCGCTAAGTCTGACGGAGCTCCGCCGCCGCCCACCGCAGCGCAGCGGCCCGGCGCAGGAGGGAGGCGCCGTGCGCGGCCCGACTCCCCCGGCCGCCGCCGCTGAGGGGACAGCGGCCGCTTCTGCGCTCCTGGCGGCTCCGCTCGCTGGCTCAGGTAGGAGCGGGAGCCCGGCGCGGACCGGCTCCGCCGGAGCGGAGAGGGGGGTGGGTGAGGAGCAGCGACCCCCGGGACAGCTCCGCGCTGAGGTGACCTTGAGGCGAGAGGGGCGGCGGGGGAGCGCTGCCTGGGGCGGCGGTGGCGGGAGCCCGCCGGGACCAAGCCCGCTCGGGAGGGCTGCCGGGGACAGTGGGGATGCGGTTGAAGGATGGTTTTTAGCGGTGAATGGAGATGGCGCTAACGAGGGATCGCTCTGCGGGACGGGGGTGCCGTACGGCAGCCGGCTGCGCTGCCGCGGGGGAAATCCGCTTCACGCAACCCTTGTGCCAGGGTCCGCTTCGAGCCCGCAGGGCTTTTTAGTGACAGAAATAGGAGCGCGCAAGAGGCGGCTGTGGCCGCGCTCTGCCGTGCCCGGCTCGGGGAGCCCGAGGGCTGGGAGAGGAAGGGATGGGAAGCCCGCGCTGGCTGCCCGAGGCACCGCGGTCCCCGGGCGGCCGCCGCCGCCCTCCGCAGCACCGCGCCCGGCGGGAGCCCGAGCAACCCCGGGGCCGGGCTCTGGTCGTCAAGTTGCAGTCGGTGACGCTCTTCTTAGAAACATCTATTTGCGGGAGTTAGAAGGAGGTTTCAGCTCCTCAGCCCTGCTGCGCGGGATGCTGGGCTGGTGGAGGGAGAAGCCCCCCGGGACGGCGTCCCCGCCGTGTCCACGGGTGGGGGAACTCGCCCAGCTCCTGCGCCTTCGACTGAGCTCTGGTTCGCGGGGTGGGGGCATTTTCTTTTTCTTTTTCTTCTCCCCCTCCCCCCAGCCACACACACAGACTTGGGGATTTAAATATGTTTTACAAGCAGTATTGGAAGCCTCGCAGTGAAGCGTTAGGAGCTCCTCCGAGCCCGAGAAAAGCTGGTGCGGGAGGTAACTTTCCTTAGGTCAGGCAGCGCACCACCCGCCGAGGAGCCCCTGGATCCCGGCTCAGGTGGCTGCTGCAGTCCCCGTCACCACCACCGCCACACGACCGATGTCGTCAAGATGTGCGTTCCTATCGTCACTGAATATATCGGATAATTTTTCCAAACTTTTGATTTAAAGACTAGAAATATGAAAGAAGGAGTACACTGTCTTCCGTTACGTGTCTTCGAAAAGCCTGTTGTATTGTAGGTGGAGCAAGAGCCTCTTTTACTTACTTAAACTGTCAAAAAGTTTATTTCTTTCTGTGTATTTCTTGCTGATGTTTTTTTGCTTGTATTCTTTTCCTTCTTATTGTTGTGTGGTTTTATCACGTTCCACCAACACAAGTGAATCCTGTACTAATACTTTCTTTACTTTCTTTTTCCTTAAAGTGTATTTTGTAGTAAAGTGATATTTGAGAAGCATAGATACCAAGATAAGGTGCTGGGAAGATAGGCAAGCTGAAAGCAGTGGTGTAGAGTAGACCTTCAGTGGTGAAATAAACTAAAATGTAAGTTTATAAACAGTGTGAAAGTTGACACTGCTGTAACTCAACTCCCAGAGAGTAAAAAGCAATCTTCTAATGAATACTGATGTATTGGTGGTAGATACTGTGAGCCCTGAGTTACGTAAGCAGTTCTTTGAAAGTGAGTGGGACTTCATGCATTCCATCATGTTCCCAGGCAGCACCTTGCTTCTGATCTGTCCACTCATCAACACGTCACTAATTGTCCAGTGGTGGCTCAGAAATCAACATTTTCCTGATTTTCGTGTGAAGAAGCAGTTGCTTGTGTGTATCTGTGTATCTTGCTAATAAACCATTCCAGTAGTCTTTTTAATTATTTTATGATCTGAGGGTGAGCTCTGTTTTCCAAGTGAGTGTTGATATAAATTCTACTTAAAGCAAAAGGATATGTATGAAATGTTAAGTGTCAGTATTTACATGTTCACTTGAACATTTAATGGAATGAATGTTTTGTAGGATAACTCTTACAGTGCTGGATATTATCTTACCTTTAGTTCTTATTGGATATCATGACCAGTATTGTCCTTTGCTCACATGCTGTAAATCCAGGACAACAACCTCTTGGCTATTCGGATGATTGAATGTGATATTGATCCAAATTTCTGGCCTTTCTCTCTGTCCAAGCCATATCTTCCAACCATCCAATGGCCTGTTTCCTGATGAAATAATATTTTATTGTTTTTGACATGGTTCATGGCAGATAATGAGTATACTTGTATGGTGTCCTGTAATGCTATCATCTCAGTAGGGTTCTGTTTGGAGGAGTGCAATGGGGAGGGGACCATTTTAATAACTGGGGTTGATTTGGTTTTCCTCAAACAGGCATTGGGTATAATTTGAGATGCCTCAGGGTACCCCTTCTGGCCTTTTACACTGCTTCAGGGGACTGTGAGTCTCCACTGTGTCCCATGTCATAGATCAGACACAACAGGGCACCTCAGTGCTTAGTATGTAGCTAAGTATATATTCTATTAGCTACCTCTTTGTACATAACTAAATCAAACCTGGTGCATTTGTCTGGTTCCTTGTCCTTTGTTATCTAAGAATAAAGCACTGCAGATCACTTAGCACTTCAGCAATGTGACTAGAAAACAGGACTGTTTTTCTGAATATAGGTAATCCTCTAGGTGTTAGAGTTTATATACATCAGCAAACCTGCCATATGATGATTATTTCTCCAAAACTTATAATTAGCAGTTTAAGGTATATACAGTGAGGTTACAATGAAAATTCTGATGCTCAAAATGCTTTAAAACTTGCATTGTAACTTTAGAATAGGTGCAGGATAATGAGTATGGTTGAGGAAAAATATCATGAGTTGTCCATGAGGAAAAGCAGAGTAATTCTACAGGAGTTAAGTAATTGTTCTAGTGAGAGTCTGATGGGAGATGGTAGTGAAGGAGGTAATAGGGAAAGGGAAGTATGTTTAGATTTAAACAAATTCATGTGGCTGATAAAATATAAACATTTGCACAAAATTCAATCTTGAAGGGATATGCATGTCAGATATACTTAAAAATTCTGTTTAAAAACAAAGCTTCACATGTAGTACACTGTGCAGTAAATATTTGCAATTCACAAAATTCAAAATGGACCTTTGGTTGTCTTTTGAAAGAAAAAATATATATAAAATAGAGTATAAGTGCAGACTATCTTAAGAAGTGATGAATGCAAAAAAAAAAAATTGTAATTAATTGGCTGGAAAAAATATCTAAAATCTTTTTGTCAGAGGAAAAGTGAGCTTGGACAAGTAATATTTACATGGCTGAGATTGGTGTCAGTATATTCATGCCACGTGCATGAATACATGCTGCAAAAGTATCAGTTAAAAGTATCAGTTAAAGGCTTTTTTTTTTTTCCTTTTTTTTTTGCCAAAGCCTACTCTGAAAAAAAGTTCAATCTTCCACAAATGGAGTTTTTTAGGAGTGAAGTATTTCAGACTTCCATTTTACAGGCGTGACCAACTCTTTCAAGTTTATTGCATCTAATGCAGCATATCCTGAGTGATGTGTTAACTGGAGCTTTCCTGGGTGATCCCACACGCATCAGCTGAGGCTCAGATCTAAAGGTCATTGTGTAAAAGGCCTGCTTTTCACATATTTTGAACCTGACGTTCAGAATTCTTGACTATTTTGTAACATATAAATAAAATAGCTGGTGCACTGCAGGGGCGCCCTCCTCGCGCTGGAATGTAAACCAAAAAGGCTTTAAATGTTTCTTGGAGCCTGAGGTTGCTCTGTATTTAACACCTACAGTAGGAAGAGCACTTTGGAGGGTTCCTTGCATACCTTCAAGTGTGTGCATAAAAGGAAATAATTTCTGAAGAGCCCAAGTTTCTTCAATTTGAATGCTCAGGTAAGTGCCCTCAGAGCCCCAACCACAATTCTCTTATGGAGACTTTTTAATCTGCTTTCAGCTCTTTCTCTTCTCTGATCTAAAGGCCTTGCATTGCTGCCAGATTTTTCAGTTTTCCCACTCCAAGGGAAAGGCCATACATCCCAAGAACTCTTCATCCCAAGAACTGTTCATCCCAAGAACTGTACATCCCAAGAAAGGCCACACATCCCAAGAACTGCTCAGTTTCCAGGAGCTGCTGTATGAGGAGTGCCAAGTACTGGTGGAGGCTACGTTGTGGTGCAGTTTCTTGGTGTCTGTGAAAGAGCAGCAGTGATGCTGTGTACTAGGTACTACAGTTGTCACAACACAAGAACCTTTGTTTGCACAATGAATTTAGTAATTGTATAGTGGAATGACTTTAAAAAAGTAATAGCACTGGGTTTTGCAGAACCCAAACTGCTTGCTTGCTCGGAGCCCCTTGTGAAGGAGGTGCTTTGTCATGGAGCAGTCTGATTATGTATGCACTGAGTGTCTGTGTGGAAACCATCACATGGGTTTGCAAATTCATCAAGGCAGGATTGATTTTAATTGTTGAAGGGACAGGACTGCAAGACTGAGACGTGGTTGCCTCACTCACCCACCAAACTTCACAGCAGTTTGATCTGGGGTGTGCCTTTCAAGTTTTGAAAAATTTTCTGTAGGATAAAACCCAGAATTCTGAAGCTGTCTCTGTTTGGTGTTTATATTCTTAAGATTAATAAGTCATTCATTCCATAGTGTTTGGGGAATTCCTGTGAGCCTAATTTATTTGGTAACATTCTTAAAATAACTTACATTGGATTTCATGAAAAATATGTCTACTATAAAATCATCCAGCAGGAGTGAAGATTTCTTAAAAATGTTGCAGCTGCTGAGGTCCACTCCATATGACATACATCTCCTCTTAAAATATTAGTAGGATTCAGGAATTTTCTGGTGAGCTTTTTTTGGGTTAACAAAAACCTGTTGTTTTTTAAACATTGCCCATGAGGCTAATACTCCTTTTTGATACCTCATTATGAGCAGGAGATAATTTTCAAGTCTCTGGATAGCTTACAGTGCAAAAGGCACAGTGTCACCTTGAATGTCTTTGCTGATCATATATATTTTCTCCTGCTTGTTGAACAGCAGTTCTTCATCAGTGGAAATTATTTCCAGGAATGGGAAATCTTCCATCATGGAAGATATGATTGCATTCAACAGAACATACAAAATATCTCCATATATTAGACCCTTCAGCATTTCAGTTTTTGTGATACAGATTGGTGGGGGTTTGTTTTGGTTTGGTTTATTTTTCTTTTAAACTCTTTTTGTAACATTTTAATTATTTAAACAGGATAATAATCTTTAGGAGGTTTGCAATAACAGAAAATCTGTTTACAGGCCATGTTCTCTATAACCAAAATTGGCAACTCCCAATAGGTTGATGATTTCCTAGCAAGTGTTCTAATAGGCATCTCAAAATGTTTTAAAGCAGCAGTATGAAATGAAGAGATTTATCATAATCACAGACAGAGAAATATTCTTTGTTATCAGCAGATCACTTAGCAATTCTGTTGACAAAAGTTGCTGAAGCTTAAGGTAAATTTAATGTATTTAAAAAAAAAATCTTTGTCATATGGGTAAGTGGATATGTGTATTTTTAGGTGCTGTTATACAGTCATAGGAAAAGAAAAACAGGTGTTTTGAGAATAAACTTAGACAAGAAAAACTAATTGGTGGCAATATTAGATGTTTATGCTACTGTTTTGCAGCACTGTACTTGTGGTCTTCAGTTCAAATGCAGTTTTAATGCATTGCTTTATTCTACAAAATCTACATGTTCACCATCATTTTTGTAATATGTGAAGTATTTTATAGGTTTAAATAAGTTTCTACAAACTAAAAATCAAAGACTGGAATGATTTTAGGCCTATAAATAGTAGAAAGTAATTACGTGGAGAAAAAATGTCAAAATTTTGTCTGGAAAATATCTATTCCATGCTGCTGGATTTTTTCTTTTTTACAGTAAGTTCTAAGTGTCCCCTCAAAATGACAAAAAGTAGGCCCATTTTTGGTTAAACGTGCAAATGGCACAAGAATCATTCTGGAAGAGGTAGAATGATTCCTGTTGAGAGGTTAAATATTCTGAGAAATTATTGTGTAGCCCTGCTGATTCTGTGTCAAGCAGTAAAGAATTTGAGAGTAATCGGAGTAGGAAAATGCCATTATGGTCTGTGAGGGCTTGGTGTTTGTTTCCTCTGGAAGATGTGGTATTATGCAGCTTTTTGAGTGACCCAACAATGTTCCCTTCACATTTTTTCTGGACACTGCTAACATTTATTTCTTCTTAGCTAAATAAGATGACAAGACAGAGTTGCATTTACTGTGAACTTTGTTGTGATTTTCTCTTCTCTTCTCTTCTCTTCTCTTCTCTTCTCTTCTCTTCTCTTCTCTTCTCTTCTCTTCTCTTCTCTTCTCTTCTCTTCTCTTCTCTTCTCTCTTCCTCTCTTTCCTCTCTTTCTTCTCTTCTTCTCTCTTCTCTCTTCTCTCTTCTCTCTTCTCTCTTCTCTCTTCTCTCTTCTCTCTTCTCTCTTCTCTCTTCTCTCCTCTCTCTTCTCTCTTCTCTCTTCTCTCTTCTCTTCTCTCTCCTCTCTCCTCTCTCCTCTCTCCTCTCTCCTCTCTCCTCTCCTCTCTCTCCTCTCTCTCCTCTCTTCTCTCTCCTCTCTTCTCTCTCCTCTCTTCTCTCTTCTCTCTTCTCTCTTCTCTCTTCTCTCTTCTCTCTTCTCTCTTCTCTCTTCTCTCTTCTCTCTTCTCTCTCTCTCTTCTCTCTTCTCTCTTCTCTCTTCTCTCTTCTCTCTTCTCTCTTCTCTCTTCTCTCTTCTCTCTTCTCTCTTCTCTCTTCTCTCTTCTCTCTTCTATCTTTTCTTCTCTTTCTTCTCTTTCTTCTCTTTCTTCTCTTTCTTCTCTTTCTTCTCTTTCTTCTCTTTCTTCTCTTTCTTCTCTTTCTTCTCTTTCTTCTCTTTCTCTCTTTTTTTCTCCTTTCTCCTTTCTCTCTCCTCTTTCCTCTCTTCTCTTTTTTGTCTTAATTTTTTAAATTCAGGTTTTGCAAGTTTCTGAAAAGTAGAATGAAACAGAAAGGTTACTTTATGTGCAGCACTCCTGCTACACATCCTGGCACAACATACACTATTTTTAAAAATACCTCTATACTCTTTGCTACTTCTAGTCTACAATGGCTGCTAAATCCCTTCCAGCAGAGCTCAGCTTATCTCTATTTTGCATTTTGCTTGGTTTCTAGATTTGCATTTGGTCTGCTCGCAGGTTACTTTTCAACAAGTTTTTAAAGTGTATTAAGTTTTATTTTGAATTCTGATCTGTTCCACTTGTGGACTGAATGTGGTATGAAAGCTGCCTGCTTACTTCACAAACATTTTTCTCTGCTGAAATTTGTTAGTGGATACAGCCAGTGTGAGATGTGTTCTCTCAGTGTGCCACGAGAAGCTGCATTCCAGTGACAGTGAATTTAATGCTCACCTTTACTCCGTGCAGCAGTGAGTTTGTTTTTTAAGAAACTGGGTACCCAGGAAGCTGCAATTCCAGTCCCCTGGTAAAATGTGATTTTGTGTGGTATCATGTTGGGCAGTTACTGAAACCCTTGCTGTAGACAGGATAAATTGCCTATGATGGGGGTTCTGCCTTTAGTAGTCCAGTTACCACGCTGAAAAGGAAATTTCATTGGTTTGACATTTTGGTTATTTTCAGGCACTTAATCCTTAGACTGCTTACGTGATGATTTAACTTGTTTCAGCATCTTCCTGGGAATAGAAAGGGAGGTGGATTGGTTTGCAGTTTGTTCAGCATCTCTTTCTGAAGCTGCACACTATTTTTGCCTCTCCACAGTCCTTTGGGAACTTGACTCTTCCTTCGTGCATTATTGAATGTAGCAGCTAATGTTTGGGAATGGCTTTAGGTAATTCCCTAAGTACTCTGCAGTGAACTTCATACTTCTCTATCAAACTGAGTATGCCTGGATTCTTTTGATATTTTTTAGCCTATCCCTTTTTCTTCAGGCCTGGACTCCTGTTGTCTTGGCAAGAATCACTTTTTTTAAATTTTTTTTATTTTTTTATTTTTGCTTATCATTATTCTTTAGATATAGACATCAAAAGAATGTGAAGGAGGTACTGAAAACTTCAGCTTCCTCTTAACCATCTCTTATTTTCTCTCCTTTCCCACTGAACCCTAAAACCTCTCCTTATCTTTGTCTCCTGCTTACCTCTGCTGTATTTATAGATCTTTTCCTATTGCCTTTTTATGTCCCTCATTAGCTGTTGATCCTTTTGTGTGTTGGCCTGTCTGGATCACACTGGAAATGTTTTGGCCATTCTTTCCTCCTTGTTCTTTGTTAAATGCTTTTGGTTTTCCTTTTGTACAATCTCTTCTGAGAGTCTAAGCCTTTAAAGTCTCTGCATGGAACAGTAATAGTCTCTCACACTGTTTCCTATCTATTCCCTTTGCACTGAGATAATCTGTTGCACTATTTCATACAGGCTTTAGTGATAACAATGTTTTCCTGAACTCCTTGATCATCCCTTCAAGAGATGTTACAAATAATTTGGTTGAGTTTGCTGAAGTTGCTGCCCTGAATTCCACTTCTTTTTGTGCTTCTTTCTCGTCCTCCTTTCAACGTTTTGTATTCTCTTGATTTGTGATAGTGCTTCCTTGAGATGTGTTGCTGCCCTTAAAATCTCAGCCAACCCTTTCCTGATAATCAGAATAAAATTCAGCTGCAGTTAGTAACATCTCCAGTGTTCATGTAACTTTCTAGCACTGCTCCACCTCCACAATATAACGTTTCCTCTTCAAGGGAGCAGCTTGAAAAGATGAAAACCACACATAGATGTGATGGCTAGAGCAGGGAATAAGGAAACTAAGACTGTTAGACTGCTTTTATTTGGTGTTTTAGGGGATGTTTTCTGCCTTCATACAAGTTGCTTGCCTTTGCTGGGCTGTTGAATCAGATTAATAATTAATCTGGTACATTATGCACTTAACCTGCCCATTTCAAGCATTAATTCATCCCTACTTGTAAAGGTACTGAGAACTTGGGATAGAAAACAGTGTTGGAAATGCAAAGCACTGTTTGTATATTCAAGGTATTTCTAATGCTACTCAAAGAGTATTAAAGCCACTCCTTTTAGTAGGAGTATAGGATTGCAAGTTCTACTTATATACAAAAACCCAAGTGTCCTCCATGTGTGAAAACTTGAGTTTTTTGGTGGTGATCTCACAGGCACTGTTCTGAGAACCTGTGCTTTTCAAGTAGAAGAACTTGCCTAGAACAGAATACCCTTTCAGTGAAAACTTGATCCTGCTCTAGGGAGGGAATATCACATTTATAACTTAGCACTAAGTGTTGCTTTCTTGTCAAGAACCCATTGCCAAGTAACATTTATGGCCTGATTGTCAAATAAGTTAAAGGTAAAACAGTAGAAATATTTAATGTATTAAGGGCAGGATTTTTAAAAAGGCTGGAATGGAAGCCAAATGGAATTTTAAGTCCTGTTGGCTTGCCAGTAGGATGTCTGCATCTAGAAGTTGAATGTTTTTGAGAATTGCACTCTATATTGGTGAGTAATAGAGATCTTCCCATGATAATGGTATAAAGGGCTTACAAGTTACCATTAATAATTCAACTGGAGATTATTGGAATCTGATTCAGTACCTCCTGAAAATGTGGAAAAGTTTCTCTCATTGATTTGAGTGGCTTTGGATTGTGTTCTTAGGGCACTTCTATGCCATAATGTACTTTTGGGGGATGATTTTGCCCCTATCCATCTAGGTAGGCAGAGCTGAAAACCTTAAGCTACAGGAGGAACAGATGATGGAGGCTTTTATGAGGGTGTTTCTGTACCTCAGTGCAGGCAGGATCAGGCCAAGTGAGTTTCTGACAGCTTTCCATAGAAGCAGCTCAGTGGTGGACAGATATCCTTGGGAAGGGGGAGGGAGGTGGCTCTGCCTTCCCTCCCAGCCTCCCTGGTACACACCCCTGAGGAGCTGCCTGTTTGCATCACTCCTCCTCTTTCTTTGTCTTTTACTCTCAGCCTTTCCACTTTTATTTTACTTCTCCTCGCATTCTCAAAAAATCTGGATGAATCCTTTCCACTTGAACCATCTTAATTCCTAGAGAGTTTACTACTAGATATTGCTGTGGATGGAAACGTGCCTTTTACAGCTGTTTTATATGAGAGATGTCAATTAAATCTACCAGTTTTATCCAGTCTGATTTCCAAGCATGCCAGCAGCACAGCACTGTCTTTGGATAACCTGTGTATAAATATGAAAAATAGAAGCCTCATGTATGTATTTGTGGGGGGCATACAATCTATAACAGAACAACAGTGAGTCACAATTATTTTTAATAATGTATAGAGATTTTTAGGGCATTGTGGAAGTTCTGTTATCATATCAATATCTGTGAGAAGAGAGTGGTCAGTCAAATCAAAGACGTGTGAAGATGTCTTCATTAACACTGGAAGAGGAGCTAATAGGTCCATGTACTCTCCAGAGAGAGTATTTTTCTGCACGAAAATATGGAGTTACTGGTGTTGAACCAGAGGCAGTTTGGAGGTATTTTTGTCTTCTCACAACACCACTGATGTCTTTTAGCAGTGCTGCTCTGTGGCAGCAATGAACATGCAACACTATTTTCAAGTTGAAGAACATTCTGCTTCAGATGTGACCCTGCCTGAATTTCTCTGACTGCAGAACAGGGTGTTGGATGCTGCAGAATGCTTGGAGAAGTTAAAATGAACACTTAGAGGTGCACACATCAGTGTTCAGTTCCTGTGTGAATGCTTTCCTCAGTATCAGGTGGGGGAGGCTTTTTTAACCTGTTGTATTTCTGACTTCATAACTTCCCTATGATTTAGCCTGATTTTTTTGTTGTTTTGCATATTGATGTGTAAGTATGGTGAAAAAAATCTGAGATCATTGGAGCTTATGATGTCCATTCTTATCTTAAATCCATGATTTATGGAAGAAATCTGTATCCCTGAATTTTTTGCTTTGTGAGGGCAAGGTACAGAGAAGGAGAAGCCATAGGATGACTTCAAGTGTTGAACAAAATAAAACAAGAGTTGAAAAGCTTTCTATAAATAGAAGCATGGTCTCAGTTCAGAGAAGTACTTAGGCATATGTCTAAATCTTACATGTGCATTTGAATCCTGCTGAAATAAAGCATTAAACAACAGGCTTAAGTGCTGGTTTGAAATAGGGGCTGTATCTCCTCAGACAGACCTGGAGAGAGGGATGGTTTTCTTCAGAGGAAAATGCTATGCTGTAAGATGTAGTGGCACAACATGTTCTGTGAAGTTTTCTGTGAAGTTGCACACTGTGCACTGACCAGTTAATTTGGAGAACTGCTGGACATTAAAGTATTAGAGAGTAGCTGTGTTCTGATATTCCAAAAATTGTGTTCCTTTGTTATCTGCAGATTGGTCAGAGCTAATGATAACTGCTGTCTTTGTAAAAGTAGGATCTGTATTATCTATTAAAGGGAATTTCCAATTTCTTAGTAAAACCAACTCAACGAGGATTTTCCTCATGACACCTGTGAAGCAGTCTGTGCTCAGGAATTCAAAGTGTGGCACCTCAGCACTCTGGGAAGGAGTTTCCAGACAGGTGGAAAGACCATTTTGGTTCTCACTTTTTGACTTAGCCACCTAAGGCTGCTTTCAAAAGTTTATTTTTTTCTCAGACAGTATTTAGGAGCTATTTTCTTAAAATTAAATCTAGTTAATTGTTTCAGTTTTTCAGAGTATTGTTGCTTGTGAAACTGTTCCCCAGGGATCCTCACTATTGACAGCTGCTTTTAGTCATCTTGTTTCTGGAAAGGGTCTCCATAACATTGCCAGTGGTTTTGATTGCTGGCTGGATTGATCAGAAGGCAATCCTTGGACAGCACATCTTGATCAGGCTCAAATACCAAAAATACAATGCATCCTGCTTTTTTATAATGTGGACAGACATGGCTAACTGGACATCTTTTCATTTGTAGGAGGATAGAGGTATAAAACTTTTATTTCCATTGGGATGGAAACTTGAGTGTGTCACTCCCTTCTCAGGAGTTCCAAGGCAGAGTGGTGGCTTTGGAGAAACCTGACCCCTGCTTTGCTGGACAGTGTAGCTTCCACATCTCAGATCACTCACAATTAATCAGACCTAGGATTCCCCAAATGTTTTTTTGTATATTAGTTATCAGCAAGGAAACTTTTCCTTTGCAGTGGAGATCTGGGTGAAACAGGGAAGTAGCGAGTAGTTGGACTGCTATTTGAAGTTTTGACCAAACAAATATTTTGATGTTTTAATGGAACAAAATGCCCATGGGGTTTGGCAGACACAGATACCCTCACTTGGTTTACTTCACTGCTTTTCTGTTGAGCAAGGCTCTATACCTGTGTTGTGTGTTTGCATTAAGTCTCTATCAGGGGAGGCAGATTATGAGAATGGTTAATTCCAATGTTATACTTCTGAGCTGATTAAAGAAATTCTAATCTGGATCTTTACATAGGAAGTTACAAAGGAGTTTCATAATTTAAACAAGATCAAGTCTGAAAGTCATAATAGGCTCATGTAAATCTCCCCAGTGTAATAAAGTTGGAATATTTCAATTGTATAATTAAAAACACCCCTCTGTAAATATTTGAGTGCAGGTTCCTTGTTGCTTTACATTAGACTTGATTAGACCAGATCTGGCTTTGAAAAAGTGCCATTTTGATCTGATTCAAAGGTCAGCAGTTAGGAATCATGGATAAAGTTGTAATGGTCTCTTACTCTGTGCTGCATTTGGCACTTCAGGTGGCACAAAATGAGCTTGGTCTGTTTTGAACTTCATAATGTGAATGGCAGTTTCTGTAACAAGGATCAAAAGATTTATTAGAAACAGGATCAAGATATGAAAATCAGTTTGTAGAATGACATATAGCTTCTGTTAAAATTAAGTCTTACTATGTGAGGTAATTAAGCAGGTTGGTAGATAAACTAATGATCTGGTCTTCATGAAATACGTGGATTGAGAAACTTCCAGCAGGATTTTGCTATGGAAATGACAGATTAGACTGGAAGTAACCTGACAAAGTGTTTGATGATCTCAAGTTGAAGTGTACCTGTAATGAAGCAAATCACTTTTGCAAAATATAGATCTCTATCAAACTTCTTCAAAACAAGTTCAGCATTTTAAATGAAATGCTCAGAAGCTGTTTTAAGGCAATGTGACAAATTAATTGTTTAATTATTTAGTCCAGCGATGGTGCCAGAGGTGTTTAACTCTTGCATCCAGAAGGAAAAACATTTTTTGAGCTATATATCAAGTAGCACTACTAATATTAATTACAGAAGTCTTACAATTTTTGATTAAAAAACGCCTTCTATTAGGAAAAAAAGTCCATTTTTCAGAGGTAGGATTTTGATGTGTTAGAGAATATGATCAGTAAAGTTGAACAAGGTGATCATAGTTACTAAATATTTTTGTTAACTAAAGGAAAAAGTAGTGAGGAAACCTAACAGTCATCGTTTCCTTTGCAGTCCTTTCTGTGCTTTTTTCTGCAGAGAGCTTTCAGCAGATTTTAACCTAAGCAGGGCTTCATAAGATGGATGTGTTCTCTCTCCCTTCCTCCACCTCCTCGGGAAGCTGAAATCAAATTGCATTGTGCAGCAGATTAGCAGTGAGTTGGGTAAGCAACGTGCAGAGGCAGTGATGACCTGGAAGCCTGGTTATAAGCCCCCCAGCCCAGTGCTGTGGCTTTTTCCTAGCTGCTTCCTTTCTTTTTGAGCTGACTGACAAGTGGATATGGAAACACAGCACATGCACAGCAATCTGAGAGTTAGATTTGTAATAAGGGAGAAAAAAAATGCTATCTTAGAGCAATTAATACTCTTATTCCCAATTCTTCCTGAAGGTGGAAGGCAGGGTTTCTTCAGCTTCATTCAGGTTATCAGCTACTGTGTTTAATTTAATTGATGGTATCTTTTTGTATTCACTTTTTTCATTCTTATGCAGCAGGATCACAGACATTTAAAGGTATGGTAACAGTGGTCGAAGTATCTTTGTCTGGAGAAACTCATAACAGGTATGGGTTTTTTCCTTCTCTTTTTTTTCAGTCTGTTACCCAAGATGCTTTTTTAGCACCATGAGCTGAGGGTTGGTAGGATTTGGTGTTCTGCAGTTTAGTCCAGATGAGCTAATCTTTGCTGTTTTCATAGAAATAACAACACATTATGAGTTATTGATGTGAACAACTTCTTGAGATCCTTATAGGGGAAAGTCATATTTAAAGACAGCATACAATAAAGAATATACCTGATAAAATACAGATTAATATGCATAATAATAGCACAGCTTTGTGACAAACAAGTAACTTCATATCTATGTAGAGCTAAAGATTTCAAGGAATGTCAGAGAAGTGCTTTCTATCTATAAATATTTGTGGAACCTTGCCAAGTGATAAAAACTGTAAGGCAGGCTGCAGCCTAAAGATCTGATCTTAGAAGTCACCAGTTGCTGTAGCAAAAATTAAAATCCATCATCATTTTGCAGGAAAAACTTAAAAATTCCCCAACTTACTTAAAAAAAAACAAACAAACAACCCCCCCAATTTTTCTTTTGCCTTGTTCCTCATTTTTGGAAGGAGTGATCTGATTGGGGTTTTTTCAATTTCTTGGCAATAATGTCTTGAAGATAATGCTGGGGCTGCTTTGAAAGCCAGTTCTGTGTTACAGGAGTCAGCATTAATCCAGATGCATAAAATTCCTGGTGTAACATTGCCCTTTTAACGTTCCATGGGGAGCATAAAACAGCTTTTCAACACACTGGGGCAGGAAGTGCATATAAAGTGGAGTATTCAGTTGCCAGCAGGTCTACAGACACAGAATAATTTAATGAACTTGAGAGAAGTGGCTGAAAATGAAGAAAGTGTGTACTAAGTCTTGATATGCTCTGTGGTGTCATTTTACTACAACAGATTACAGAAATGAAGCACTAGTATTCAGCATTTTTCTGTACTTTTTTACTTTTTCCCCCAAAGAGCTCTTTCCTCTAGGAATTAAACCCAGGTTCTGTTAGATAAGCTGAAATTTAATAATCAAAGCACCATGAATGAAGCATTTTTGTCAGCTCTGCTATTTTGAACTGCAGGGTAGTTATGGTGAGTAGAAAGTGAGGCTAGAATAAATCCTCCAAACAATAATTCTAATTGTAGACTTAAACTTAAGAAGATCCAGCTTATCTGGAAGGCTAATTTTTAAAAAAATATTTGACAGATGCAAAAGACTTTGTAAAGAAGAGGGTTATAAAATCAGGTAGTCCCAGATTAGGATATTGGGATAAATATATTAGGATATTATCCTCATTCTGTGAGCAGGCTCACGAGTGAAGGGGATGCTGTCTGAACAAGGTATTCAGCAGAATGGGGCTGACTTCTTTGTCCTCTTGTGCTACAAATATTTATCTCTGCAGACAGGAGAGCTCAGTGTATTCTCTGTGTTTTCACTGTGAAGAGTTTCAAGTCTAATGTCTGTGTGAAGTGGATGAAAGCCTAAGAAATTATGCATATTCCCAGAACTCTTTCAAAAGAGGATGCAGGGAAATCCTTGACTCGGGATGAAACTACACTCCCAGGTGCACAGGAGTGGGTTTAGTGACTATTTCTCAGGATCCAGCTTTTTCTCCCCTACCTTGCAGCACTGGAAACTGGAAGAAAATTAGCATTTAGAAAGTTAGGATTGAATAGGTCCCAGGAGCTGACAGTATTGCTACCTAAGGCAACTGGACCAGGGCAAGAGAAAGAAAATGCCTTAACCAAGATGCAATTTGTGGTGTAAGATGGGTGAAAATTTAAAAAAAAAAAATCTCAATTCAGAAGTCAGCTTAATTACTTCAAGTATTGGATGAAACAAAAAATTAGGTCAAGGATGTTGAAAAAATTTTGAAAATATTTTTATTGAATAATACTGCTAAGCAGAGACATGAGTAATATGTGTCAAAAACACATTCTCATTTCAAATGTCTTTTAGGAAACCTCAGAATATTGTTCTTCTGCCTACCCTGCTGCTGATGTGACCTTTTGTAGTCCCCTTGTAGAAGCAGAGGAGAAGACAAGGACTCAAGAATAGCAGGGTAGAAACCCAGCAGCTAGGGCTGAATGCAGTTCTCAGCTATTGAGTATGTAGAAAAAATTGTCCATACAGCTTAGTTCTAATGGTGATCAAAACTGGAGTCCATTTAGATGGAGAGTCAGTTTCTCCTTCCCTAACAGATCTTACAAAAAGTAGACATTATTTTCAGTTTCTGCTTTTCTCTGTGCACTAACTACCTTTAATTTTCAGTTAATTTCTTCTTCATTTAAGTGTTTTGAAAGATAAGCTATAAGCATCTATAAAACATCTCTATAATCATAGACATTTTGCTGCTCTATAAACAAATGCTTTTGGACACAGGCACAAGAATTCTCTAAGGAGTGACTTGATTGTGTGTTTTAGCTGTAAAATTAATTTTCTGCTGAGTAAGTGTAACTTGGTTGGAGGTGCAACCAGGACAAACTTAAGACAGCTTTAGAGATTGTTTTAAATTTGTCAAATGCTCTTAGCAAAACTGTGGTTTTGTGTAGTACAGCTCTACACACACATTCTTAATGCTGTGTCAGTGATTCAAAATGTTTCACAGTGTCATGGTAAAATTTAGTTAATTTCAAGTTTTAAAGTAAATGGTATGAATGGGGAGAGTAAGCATGAATGTAATCACACAAATCAAAAGCCTTCTGAATTCCAGTTGCTAGGACAGAACTGTGCTTTTTGAAGAGTTATCATGTATTATTTACTAACATTTCATACCTGGAAGATTTAGAGAAGCCTAAAACCTTGTGCATTCTGTCTCTCAGCTGATTTTCCTGTCCTGTTTCATCTGGTTTTCTGTGCTCTTTGGCTTGGCAAAGATAAATGTGTGTGCATACAAACACAACATCATTTAATTACAAGTCCAAGTAAATGGTGGATGTGTGCACATACATAAACACACACATGCTGTCCTCAGTATCATTTAATTACCACCCAGAGCAAACAATCTTTGGTTTCTGTATCCTAGGGCACAAAAGCAATGTTTCCTTTCTTTTGTTTGTTTTAGTGGCAGTTGGCTGTTTCTCTGAAAGATGTAAATTCCTATCTGACTACAGAATAGGAAAAAAACAGTAGAAGTGACTGTGAAAATTAGAAATACATTACACTTTCTTGACATCTAAATATTTGGTAATGTGTGAAATTGTTTTGTGTGTCTCCACTGCACCTTGCTATCCTGTTTAACATTTCCATATACAGCATGAAAATTAAAAATTTGATCTGGCCCAGGTGCTGTAGAAATACAATCCATATTTATTCTGTGAGCACGGACACATTCATATGTGTGTACTTAGCTTTCTGCTTTTCTTATTAATTTTTAGTTTTTATATTTTTCTTACTAAGTTAGTAACTAAAGAATTTTATATATATATATAATATATATATCTTTCTGTTTTTCTTAACAATTTTTAGTTTTTATATTTTTCTTTCTAAGTTAGTAAGTAAAGAGTTATATGTATATATATGATATATATAATCGAGCTCATATGAACTGGAATTAGCAGAATGCCTGCAGGAGATAGAGTTTAAAATGTTTTTAAAAAGCTTTCTAACTGCCTCTAAGAATGTGTACAAATTGAGCTGGAGGGAAGTGGTGCAGATGCTGAGTTTCATACTAATTCATAAATAAAGTCTGTAACAGGCTTGTCTGTTGCCTAGTTCCTCAGGTGTTACTTTTATAAAGTATTTAAGTTGTGTATCATAATTATTATTTATCTTAATTTAATTGGACAGTGTATCTTTACAGCTGGTTGTAGGAAATGAGGCCTGAACATATTTGATAAAATATTCAAACAGAAAAGTTGTAATTGATCTCAGAATTGAATATTTTGTTGTCTTTGCTATCAGCTCCCCAGGAAGGAGAGAAAAACCTACTGACAGGTCAACATCTTACTAACAAGGCATCATTATTTCATTTGCATCCCTGTTAACCTATTCACAGTCCTGCTGCTGATTCTTCAGCTGAATATTGTTTAGACCCTTCAAGTGGTTAAAGAGATCTCAGTCAGTTTACCAATAAACAGGTGTTTAAAGCAGAGAACTAAAAATAAGACTAGAAAGTGATTGCTAATTGGCATCCTGTTGGTTGGCTCAGCAAGAGGCTACTGAGACAGAAATAATATTTATGCAGTACCTGGGTCCCACTGTAATAAAAATTAATAATGACTGAGCTGCTTTCTCATCCTTGGAAGTGGTCCCTCTACTTCTGAGTTGGAGGCATGTTTGTGAAACAGCTGCCCTCTGGGTATGCCTCTTCAGTAAGTAAGTAATAGACTTCAAGCTGCATAACCTTTTATCCTCACTGAAATATTAATTATTTTCAATAATCCCAGCTATGCACAAAGGAGTCAAAGTACAAATGCTGATTGTTGAGGCAGGGAGGAGACTGGAAGAGAAGACCTCAGAAGTCTCTATACAAATCAAGCTCTCTGGAACTCTGCTGCTTCTTCTGGCTTTTTCCTAAAGAATTTCCTTGGCCCATCCTTCTGTGTGGCTAGGTAAGAGCACAGAGGCACTTTTCCTCTCAAAGACAGAGGAAGCTGTGGAGTCCTGCTACTCTGCCCTTTCAGGAACAGCAATACATAAACAAGGCAAGTTCTTTGCCATATTTATCCCTGCTGTGGTTTTGGTTTTGGCCTAGAGAAGATGGATACACCTGAGCCTTGAAAGGTTCCTCTCCACCATGCCTGCCAGCATGGGTACCAACTCATGGCAGTGTTATCTTAACCATATAGGGGCATGTAAACATCATGTAAATTTATCTGGTTACCCAGCTCTGAGGTGCACACTTGCATTCCAGACTGGACTCAAATCACTGTCAGTGGTCAGCTGAGCAAAAGCTGGTGAACTTTTTTGCTTTCATGTACTTAATGGCTGAACCAAGTATTTTGCAAGAAACAAAACCAGAACTGAACTGAAACAACAATTATAGAACTGTTGGCAAAACAAGCTATAAGGATTTGCTTTTCAGCCTAAAATATTTGCCAGTTCAGTTAAAACTAAATGTTTTCCAGGTTTTCTTAAAACTAGATGATTTTTGAAATGAGAACTTGACATTATAAAAATATTTTAATATAAAACATTAAATTGTCCAAAAAGAACTTCACTTTTATTTCAAAATGAGATTTTTTTTATATTTTGAAACTTTCTCTCAGATTTTTTCCAGCTTAGCCCCTTGGTCAAATATGACTTCAAATAATAGTAAGTTCTAGTCATGACCTTCTCCTGCTCCTGCACTCCCTACCTATCCCCAAGACACACTTAATTTTCCCTGAAGCTTTCTGGCTGTATTATTACTGATTCCTCTGACTTCTGCAAAATGTTCCTCTGCTACCTGGATGTCATTCTGAGGAATGACATGCTCTTTGCTGAGGTTTTCAATCGACTGCAGTTTGAGTGACTTCTGAAGAAAACTCAGTCCATTTACTTCCAGACTGCATGAGAAGTGATATGGACGAGACCCTCCCTAAGTACTGAAAGTAGGAAAACATAAGATGTCTCTATTAGTTTCTTCCTATTCTAATTCTCAAAGTGGATTAAAAATCTAAAGCATGGATTATTTTAGGCTCATGGAGAAATGCACACATCCATAATTCAGAACAGAACAGAACCACACTCTATGCCAGTGGCTTTCATCTAAAATAAATGTAGCTATTCCTTCATCCAGGGCTTTTCCCTCTTATTATTCCAGTAGCTGTGTATGCTCTTATGTGATGTATGTACAGATATATATCTGTATATTATATATATATATATCTCTATAGATGTGTATCTGAATAGTTTTGAAAGGTGTTTTTTTCTTTTGCTGTAGCTGTTAGGAATTCTGCTGTTGCAGACTTAGATTTGAAGTGTTTAACTTGGGAGGAAGTACTTAATGAAGAGCTGCTGAAATGAAATTTCAGACAGGGAGCTCCCAGTGCAGAGGGTGAGAAAAGGTGCAATATAGAGCTGTTAGTCAGAGCTCATGTACAGCAGTGACTCTGTCACTCAGTGGCATTTCCTGTCCTTTCCTCTGAAGACTTTCTGTGGATCTGTTAATCATCATTCCTGGGTTTAAATGCAAAGTCTCTGCTTTGATCTCCTTGCTCTCCCACAGCCCTGCCTATAGGAGCTGTCAGGCAGGCTTTTCATGGCCAAGTATAATCTGTCAAAAAATCCAGAGACAATGTCTGCCCCCAAATTTCTTATTTGCATATTCACCTGTGCATCTTCCTGGCTCGGACTTGGAGTTGTTCTTTTCCTTCCATTAAAATCTTCTGCTGAGCAATGAGGTCATTGCAGCACTTTCCCTCTCTCTGTTTCTTCTGGAGAAGCATCACTGTGTAAATCACTGCAATGGCATCACTGCTTGCCACAGTCTTGTAATGTAGCTGCACCTCTAATAATGATTCATCTTTCAATCTGCTCAAGGACTCCAAATATGAGAGAAAGGAGAAATAGCTTGAATTATATAGAGAAAGTTTTGCTGTGAATTCTCAACCCTGCTTGAAGTCAGCTGGCTCTTGTGGATAACCTGTATTGTCTGGTATGGTTTTTTCTTCAGCTATCCAGTGAACTTTGTCTCACAGTGATGTGTGGGGAAAAATAAGAGCAGAGTTTTGCTGGTACGTTCAGAACCTGCAGGTATGTTTTTACCTGTATATCAAAAACTATCCAAGAAAAAGAGGATTTTTTTGTTTCCCCAAAGTTAAGCCCTCAGAAAAACAGCAAGGGATAAGTGACCTATCTAGAAGATTGAATTAGAATTTTCTCCAGTAAATGTTTTTGTAACACCTCTAAGCCTAACAGAGAGGAGGAATAAATTCTAACTTTCTCTATCAGATAATTCCCAAAATAAATAAATGTTAAAGGCCTGTATGGTTATCCCTGTGTTGGAAGGTAATAACAAACTAAGAGACTGGAGCAACTGAATAGCCATAAAGGCTGTGTAATTAATGTGTAAAGGTGTGTGTAATTTTCACACCCTTCATAGTCAACAAAAAATAGAGACACAACTGTGGTGGGTATTTCTCTGCTGAAACAACAATTGCATTTGAATGTTAACACACTTCTAGTTTTAGAAGCATTTGAAATACCCATCTAACTTGCCACATGTTTGGAAGTAAGTTGTCTCCAAACCAGAATAGCTATGAGACAGACTTAAAGACCTACAATTCTGACAAGAGAATAAGTTTTTTAAAAATGTAAATGTATTCCCTCATATTCCTCTGCCTGCTAACTGCAAAGAATCCAAACTTCCACTGTGAATAAAGGAGAGAGGGAGGGAACTGGATCTGAGGCAAACAAAAATGTTTTGGTCAAATAGGATTAGTTCTTAAATCTGAAAAAAGCTTGTGGAGTCATGCAAAATAGAAAAGAGAGGTTTAGCCTGCATAGAAACAGAATCACATGAGTGCAATATCATTCAGACTTTCACTAATGACATTTGGTTGTTGTTGGAGACAAATCTTTGAGAAAAGTAGTACAGTATTTTTAGAGACAAGGAGCTCAATTTCCTTAGCTTCTTGCAGTACATGGAATACAATTATTGCAAGGGGGATGGAATGGGAGTATGGCAAATACTCTTCTAATTTTGTGTGTTTTCTTTAAACAGTGAGGTGTTTTTTTGTTTTGGTTTGTTTTTTTTTAAGGGGAATGTGTATTGTTTTGTGGGCTTTGCAGCTTGTGTCTCTGCTAGAGTCTCACAAGGAGCTGGAAGAGAATGACAAGGCACAGGGAAAATAGTTGAAACCTGCCATACCAAGACACAGTTTAAGATATTTTATCCTGGAGATAGTGGCCAGAATGACATTTCTCAGTCCCCTCATTTTCTTGCAGACCTCTTTGAATAATTGCCCACATCCCCAGGGCGTGGGGAAGGTTGGAGTCTTCCTCCATCAGCACCTGCAGAGTGCTTTGTGTTTGTTTCAGAAAAAGGATGAAGGGTGTAGCACCAGGCTCAGTTTGTCTCAATTGCTTCATTCTCTGAATAAGTGCTCTTTGCATTTGGACTGTAGGAATGTTTTGCATTAGTAGCAGGGGGCTTGTTAGTTTCCTCAGTGTTTTTAAAAACCCGAGGCTTACCTGTAATAAAGTTTACTGCTTCAGCTCATTCAGAGAAAGCATAAAAAATTAACATTTCCTTTCCTGGGATAATGCTGCATTTCCAGATTCCTCAGCACAAGTCAGATTGTCAGTCGTGTTGGAACTGGATTAGAAAATGCATTCAACTATGGTAGACATCCAAGGAAGTTCAAGTGGCAAATCCCCTATGAAAAGGCTCTTTTAGAAAGTTCTCCTGGTGCCACCCACATTGCCTCATTGCTGAGGATTTTGGCTGTTCTTGAAGGCACTCACATTATGTACAGGGTCAAAGATCAGATAAAATACAGGGTCAGTGTTACAGGTGTCAGAACAGGCATTTTGTTCCCTTTTTTTGCACTTGAGCATTTTCCAGCAGAACCTGGCCAACCATCTACTGCATTGCCTGTGTAGGGTTTGTGTGATTCCTTCTCCTCTCCAGCACTGTTCTGAAAAGATCCCTTTTCATGAGTTGATCTCAGCACTTTGAGATCTTTCAGGTATGTGTTGCAGTGCACACTCATCTTGGCTTTGGTCTCTGTTCTCTGTAATTTAGAGAAAGCAGAGGTATGGGAGATGTATTTTGCTCTTCTTAGGATCCTTGTTCAAAGTGTGAGTGACTAAAGTTGTGACATGTCTGTCAAAACATGTCTCAGGTTGGGCCCAGAAGACAGGAAAAAATTGGAACTAATGAAAAAAATGAAGTAAGGAGCATTTTAAACTCATTTTAAATTTCCACATCAACATCACTGTTGAGAAAAGGATGTTGTGTTGCTGTGCATGGTTTTTGTAAATAAAACTTGGTATTAGTATATAGGAAGCCATCCTTCTCTGCAACCTTCTTTAATGGAGGAGAAAAGTAAACCTCCTTACATCACACTGTCCCATAAGCCAAATTGTGTATTAACCCCAAGGTGAAAAATGGTATTAACAGCTCTGAATGCTCCCTCAGTACTGTTCCATGAGATTCTGTCATGCTTCTGGCAAGTGGGGGAATGACTCACAATGATTCCTTTCCTTTGCCTAATAGATTTTACTTGGCTTTTTAGTCCACTTCCAATTTGATGAAAGTTCACAAAACAAAAATACTCCCTGTGTGCCTTCTCCTACACCCAGATACAATTTTCACTTGCACTGTCAAGCATTCAGCATCCATCAACAAGCATGTTTTTTATCCACACTTATTAATGTGAAAGAAATAATACTCTGGGAATGTGGTATTTTTTTTTATTTTTTTTTTGTCCTAGAGCACTGTACCATGTTCTCCTAAACTATGTGAAGCTCCTCTGCACAGTTTCTTATGGTTTTATGGTTACTCTTAAAAATCTCTGTTGTCTTGCCTTTGCCCTTGATGCTGAGGCAACACCTGGCCCATAGTGGCCAGAAGATAAAGTCATCTGAAACATAACTCAGCAGGACTCCCACCAGAGTCTCCTGAAGCCCAGGCTGGCTTCTGGCTGATTCTGAATGCAGTCCAGGGAAGGGATTTGTCATTACCTGACAGCTTCTATCCACTGATACAGATCAAATCTACATTTTAGGAGAGAGATTGTTTCTGTTTTTTAGTAGAAACAAACTACAAATATAAAATAGATGGAATGCAAAGTGGATTGAGGCAGTATGGGTGGAAAGGGGAAAAATGTTTTATCAGGTTAATAATTTCTAAAGAAAAATTAAGTCAGCTTAAAGGAAATGACTATTGTGTTGTCAAATTAATATTTTATTTAAATTAGGTAATGCTACCAACTATAAATCACTTGGTGACTCTGCCTTGAACATTTTTCTCTTTGGGTAGACACGACTGACTTCTAAAGACAGGAAAGGTTTATTTGCATTGATCCCAGAGTGCTGACCTCAGGCTAAGTGCCATCAGCTGTGAGTTTAATAGCATATATTTAGATGGATTTCACATGATTGATGTGAAGCTTTTTCATACCTTATAAATACAGCAGCTTTTCCTACTCCTCCTATGAGGAACATGGGACTGCAATCTTTTTTTGTATGAGTGACAGCTGCAAGTGCCAGTCAAAATGCCACTACTTGTTTTTTGCTTTGGTTTTTTTAGTGAAAAAGTCACCTCATGTTTCAAGTCTGAGTTACTCAATCTTGCCAGCTCTGGAGCCCTGCTCTGTCTGAGGAGTTCTCCCTCCAACACAGCCTGTGGGCTGGTGTACAGGGCAGCATTTTCAGCTCAGCTTGGACTCTGCACAGATGCTGAAGGAGAACATGTGTCTGTCCCCTTTCCTGGATTTTTCCCTTTTCTCTCTGCCTCCCCTGCCTGCATCATGTGGCCAGGGATGGATGCTGAACTTCTGGGATACAGGTGGAGGTGTTTGGCTCTGCAACAGAGTTCAGGCAGTTGCTTCCTCACAATTCTGGAGGGAAGGCAAGAGTCAAAATGTGTCTGATCTGACCCTCAGACCAACAGCTGTGTGCTCAGCTCACCCAAAATAACCCCACCAAAACCCAACAGAAAACCCCAGTAATTAAGACATTGTGGAAGTTTTCTATCCAGCAAATAAAAACGAAGCATGGCCAGCAATAGGAGCAGAGGGAAAGAAAGCTGCAGGCAGAGATGCAACAACTTTACATGTGTAGCACTGAAATTGCTGCTGTGGTGGCAGCAGAGCCAGAGGATGCTCTCTGGTACCTCCTTTCAGAGAGGAAACAGGATATGGTTAGAGAGCAACAAACACTTTTGTCCCCATGCAGGCATCAGCAGGGGCTCTGAGCACCTGGAGGAGCCAGAGACTAAAACAGGGAGTATTGTTGTGTGTGGGAGATTTGCTGATAGCTCCCCAGAACAGGAGCTTTGTCATTTTAGCCTGGTGAGGAGAAACTAACCCCGTGAGCTGCTGAGGCCTCTCAGGTGAATAACTGATCAGAACATATTAAAAACAGCCTCTTTAAAATCCAGCACAGAAAAAATGAGAGCCTTTTTTATTAAATGGCTAGAGAGTTCTTCACTAATACATGACCAAGCAGTTATTACCAGTTGTTTGTATCTGGCTTCTGAGGCAAGGAATCGTGATGAAAAATCTAAGCAGCCCTAAATAAATCAAAATGGTGAAAGAAGATTTTATTTCACTGAATGATCTAAAACAGGAAAAGAGGCTTGTTAATTTTTGCTCACTAGTGTTGAAATCAATCACAGCTGACTTGAATCAGGTCAGAATTTCACCCACATTGCTTTTTCTTCTCCCATGTGTTGCTTGTTACTCCAGTTTCCAGGGCTTCTCAGCAACTGCTGCTAATATAAAGGTTATATTTTTGTATAATATAAAGGTTATATCCAGCAAGGACCTGACCTCCTCTGTTGTAAAGCCCAGAGCTGCAGGTGCAGGAGCCCCTGTGCTTGGTTTATCAGAGGATAATTTACAGGGTCCTTTACAGGAATAAAGAGGAGTAGCTGAGGGAACTGAGATTGTTGGGTCTGGAGAAGAGGGGGCTGAGGGGGGAACTTCTCACCCTCTACAACTCCCTGTAACAAGGTGGGTGTTTGTCTCTTCTCCTAAGTACCTAGTGATAAGACAAGAGAAAATAGCCTCCAGTTGTGCCAGTGGAGCTTTAGATTGGATATTAGGAGAAGTTTATGTACTGAAAGAATGGCCAGGCTGTGGAACTGGCTGCCCAGAGCACTGGGGGTCACCATCCCTGGAGGTGTTCAAAAAACGTGTACCTGGGGCACTTCAGGACATGGTTGAGTTGTGTGTGGTGGTGTTAGGTTGGTGATTGGCCTTAATGATCTTTGAGGTCTTCTCCAACCTTAATGATTCTAAGAATAGAAACTAGAATTCTTAGGCCACAGTGGGCATTTAAATGAACTTGCAAAATGTTGAACAACTGGAATGTTCTTATTCTAAACTAAAGAAGATGACAGAAGGATGTGCAGAAGATGCCATCTTCTATTTCCCAGGGGATGCAAGACCAACAGTGAGCAAGGAGGCCCAGGGAAAGTATTTCAGGTTTTTTTGTCCTGATTTTAGTCTGGTCTCTGCTGTTCATGTCTAGCTCTCCCCTTCTCTCTCTGCTTACAGAATGTTTTATGAGACTTTGTCCTTCGTTGGCTGCTTATGCTGTAATTTCAAACTGTTCACACAATATGTTTCCAGTCAGTGGATTTCAGCCAAGGATTTTAGTGGTTCTTATAGAATGCTAGTAGACAACATTGGCATTTGAGAATTATTGTGTATGATAAGGTGTAGGCACCATTAATCAAGAGTGGTGAGCTGTATTTTTATTGGGTTTTTTTAATTATTATTTTGTTAGTTTTTCTTCTCAAGTGCTTATTTTTTTCTTTAGCTGCAGGCTGATGGTTTCAGTTGGTTTGAAGCAAAGGTATTTTTGCTGGGCAGACATAATGCAGAAAGTTTGGCTTTTGTTTAAAAAACAAAAGGAAATATTTTTAAATTTTGGATTGCTTATGCATTTCTTGAAAACCTCTAATGTAGGACCCTTGCAGGTATTCTCTGGTGTTTTTTATTTATGTAAAAATTATTTAGATAAATACTGTAGGTGACAAAAGTGTTGTTATTTTACAGTATCTTTGAGAGCATTGTTGAAAACCAGTTTATTTGCTTATTAAATTGCTTATTAAATTTGCTTATTTGCTTATTAAACCAAATATTTGCTTGAAAACCCTAAAATAGCACATTATATTTTGCTTTTGGTGCAAATAGGTATAATTTAATTTGAGTTAATAACACATCATTCATCTTAAAATTAGCCCATGTTTTGTGATGATAACTCAGGATTGCCTGTTGGTGTCACTTCTGGAAAGCAGAATTAATACTTCAGGGGTCTTGCTTGAAATGAGCAAGAACACAGACATAAATAAAAATAAAAACCTTTTTTCCTCTTGCCTCTTTCCCCTTTTTTTTCCCACTTACCTCACTGTAGCATTGAGGAGCTACCAGTCCTTTGAGAAAAGTTGGTTTTACTGTGGGGGAATATCAGTGTTAGCAAAGGCTTGTTTTGAGTTGCTTTTTTACTGAAAAGTGATCATGATGAATACATTATTTTAGTGCCTCAGTACCCTTAAAAACTTTGTCAAGAGCACCCTCAGTTTTCTGACTGAACATCTGTGCTGGTTACAGCAGCCTTTTCTGGGACATATTGGTATTTCTAGCTGCAGAAGGTGATGTCTTGGAACCCGTTTCATGGAACTGTGTCTAGACACGTGCAGGGATAAACTTCCCTTCAGAGGGCTTACATCATCATCTGCTTTGGGTTTTGCTGATGATCTGCTCTAAATGAACTTTGCTCTTCACTGTGGTGGGCTTCAGTGTGTGTTTGACCCCTGATAATAATAATAACAGCACTGGCTGAAGGATAAAGAGAAGCAAGATTTGTTGGGGGGGGGAATAGACTTTATCAAAGCAGTTGATGTTGCCCTAACTTGTAATTTTGAAGTGTTGTGTGTGAGTGGGCAGGATAGGCAGAGCTAAATAGAGCATATGGATGGCCTTAATTTTTTCTTTTTTTTTAAACTCCCAGAGAAGTATAATCTGTGAAACATTTCTTGCATAGAACAGTTTTTCTAACAGGAGTGGGACAGAGTAAGGAACAAGATTAAAAACTCATTTGCGTAGCTTTGAAATCTTCTTAAATGCTTCTTGTTCTTTTTAACCTTTAGCTATAACCTATCTTTTAAAGTTTCTGTTTTGGACCAAAAAAAAAAAAAATCTAGGTATATTGCAGTTTTGCTTCTCTTGGGATTCCAGACAAAAATATTAGAAAGTGGCAGCTGAACGTTGAAGTGGATGTTACAAAGGATCAAAGCATCTTTAGTCCAAGCTTCCAGTTCTTTAGTAGCAGAATTCCACACATGACCAGTCAGAATTTCTGTTCAAGTTTGTGAATTTTGCTGGCTAGTGATGAAGTACCAATTCTGCAGATTTAATGTGGCACTACAACTTTTTTCCCCAGTGCTTTTGCCAACATGGAAGATTTGAATGCTAATGCTGCCATGTGTAAGGACACTGAATTTACTACGTTCTCAGTATATTTTTAGGGTGCCTGTAGAAGGTATAGAGTGAACAAGCATGTTTACATGTACACTACACACTCCTTAGAATAAAAATGGTATTTAGCTCTTTCTGTGGGCAGTTATTTTGATATTATTGTTATATTTGCACATTAGTGCTTCCATAAACCATTGCTGCCTTGGCTCTTGGTCCACATAATGCAAAATGTGCTCGAAGAGTTAAATCATTTGTCTTGATTTCTACCCCTTCAGCACCACTGGTTGTTGATACAGTCACCAAAAGAGCTGTAAATTGAGTTCATTGCCAGTGTGGGAGGTTGAGCTCCATGCAGTTGTTAGTACAGAATATGCCTTGGTGGTTGTCACACCTGGAGAGCAAGGTAACTACAGAACAAGGTGGTATATGGCATATCTCAAAGAAACTTGTTACACTTAGATGCAAAGAACTATATCACCAAACTTGTTTTCATATTTGAGACTCTGTCATGCCCTGGACATTTGTCTTT
Organism: Heliangelus exortis; assembly: GCF_036169615.1. Taxonomy (NCBI): domain Eukaryota; kingdom Metazoa; phylum Chordata; class Aves; order Apodiformes; family Trochilidae; genus Heliangelus; species Heliangelus exortis. The sequence continues at coordinate 1,477,242 of NC_092433.1, forward strand.
ATCCAGAGACACCAAGTGTTCAGCTGGAATTCTGCCTTGTGCCTGGGAATTGGCCTTGCTGATGGTAATGCTGCTGTTTGCTCTCCAGTTCTGCTCTTTTGCTGGTGGCCTCTCCTGCTCCAGCTGCTACCCAAAAATAAGTCAGTGCATGCCTAGGCAAAAGATGAGCTGCTTTTGCTCATGCAGGAATAATTTGTGCTATAGCATGGGCAGTACAAACACTCACTTGATTACAAACTGCTATTGACAGATGCTGAAAGTTGTTTGAAAAACATTTTTTACAAAAAAAAACCAACCCAAACCCTAAGTGAGGGATTGGTGCCACCCAACTGAGTGCTTACAGTGGCTCAGTCACTGGACAGTGTCTGTTTTGTTTCCATCTTTTCTGTTTGCCCTGAGACTGAAGACATCCTCTTTCTGCAGTTGGAAACTAATAAATAAAACGTGTTTTTTTTGTTTGTTGTTGGTTTTTTTGTTTGTTTTTTTTTTTTTTTAGGTTTCAAGGAATTGGATGTCATATCCAAACAGTGGTTCAAAATCCCAGTATCACTATGGAGTATCACTAACCACCACTTGTGAATGGCAAAATGAGTACATGTGCACCATGCTGCCTCATACTTGACTGTGAATGGTTGTTCTGTCCATGTTTTTTCATCCCTTTAACTATGAATAGAAAACATGGGCTTCAGGTGATTAGTAGGTTTGTCCCTGACCTTAGTAGCTGTATATTCTGGAGCTGTTATCCTCTTTTTTATAAATATGTGTTTGTGTGTACTAATATTTATCTGTCTCACTCCCCCTTCTCTACTTGATGGCATTTTCTCAAGAGCATTCTACAGAAAGCTGTCATAGGGCTTTCAACTCAGTTCAGAGAATGATCTTCCATGGAAGATTGTATTAAAACTTCAAATATTGAGCTTCCTATTTAGGACAGGAAGAATATGGGGTTTGAGCTGCTTTTGTTAAACGGGGTTTTAAAGATCCAGGACAAAAGACTGGATGTTAAACCTCCCTCCCTCTGGAGAATTAATTCAGTACTGATAATGTGATCTGCTCAGGGTTAATGAAGATAAGACATCCAGACTCTGTCAGTAGCCTCTGATATGGTTGAGTGTGGAGATGGTGGTTTTGGTTTTTGTTTTTTTTCTTAAATGCTGCCTGAGCTCCTGGTGCTTATCGGGTGCTGTTTCTCTCAGGGTTGCAGCAGGTGCAGCCTTACTGCTCACATCTGGATGGCATCTTGATTTATTGACCAAACACCCAATGCTGTTGGTTGGGAAATTCTGCTGGATTTGGTGGAGCCTGAGCAGGATCAGACAACTCAGGTGTGCTGAGCCTCCTCAGCTGGGCTGGTTTTTGCTGCTTATTGTGAGATGAGGGACCTCCCAATGGCAGCAGCTGGTTTCGGTCACTGCTGTGGGAGCAGAGGAACCCTTGTGGGGGTTTATGGCCAGAGCCCTCACCCCTGTCTGGAACCAGCAGGGCTGCTGCTTGCGGGTGGCCCGAGGCCGAGACTGGGCACAACTCGTGTCCAGAGTGCTGTGTCCTGCCTGCTCACTGCTGGGCGGGTGGCAGAGGGACACCACCGCCTCACTACAACTCTGACTGCTTCAGCTACCTTCGCGGGACGCCCCTCAGGCAACCGGGGCTGGGAGTGCGGGAGTCCCGGGGTTGTGTGTGTGTGTGTGTGTGTGTGTGTGTGTGTGTGTGTGTGTCTGTCTGTCTGTCTGTCTGTCTGTCTGTCTGTCTGTCTGTGCGGGGGTCCCGGGGTTGTGTGTGTGTGTGTGCGGGGGTCCCGGGGCTGGGTGTGTGTGTGTGTGTGCGGGGGTCCCGGGTGTGTGTGTCTGTGTGTGTGTGTGTGTGTGTGTCTGTGTCTGTGTGTGTGTGTGTGTGCGCGCGCGGGGGTTCCGGGGTTGTCTGTGTGTGTGTGTGTGTGTGTGTGTGTGCGGGGGTCCCGGGTGTGTGTGTGTGTGTGTGTGTGTGTGCGGGGGTCCCGGGTGTGTGTGTGTGCGTGTGCGTGTGTGCGGGGGTCCCGGGGTTGTGTGTGTGTGTGCGTGTGCTTGTGTGCGGGGGTCCCGGGGCTGGGGGTGTGTGCGGGAGGGGCCGTGGCCGCCAGGGGGCGACAGCGACACGGGCGGTCCCAGCCGGACCTTGGGCGGCGGCGGGGGAGTGGACAAAGCCCCTGAGATCTGGGGGTGTCCCCGTGGCTGCCCCTCAGGTCTGAGGGTGCCCCCGCCGCCCCCCGTGGCTGTCCCGCGAGTCTGGGGGTGCCCCCGTGGTTGCCCCGCGGGTCTGGGGGTGCCCCCGTGGCAGCCCCGCGCTGGGTTCCGCGGCGTGGCGGACCTTCCTCCCCCTCTCTCCCGTGATGTGGGTACGTTACAGCCCTAGATTAAACCGCCCCCGCGGAACCGTGTATTTCATGCGTTTGTTACACGCACAAAATGTGTAACGTATTATAATAATTTTTTTTCCTATATATATATATATATATTTTTTTTTTTTTTTTTTTTTTTTTTTTTCACCCACAGCTTTGTGCCCAAGGGTGCTGTCCCATATGGCAGCTGCGTGCTGGCTGTGGGGACTTTGGTTTCCCCTCAGCCCAAGCGTGACCCTGAGCGAGGCAGCAGTCGTGGGTTTGCTGCTCATCTACCTGAGAGAGCCCCGGAGCCGGAGGGCTGCAGAACGGAAAGCTTTTAAAGGCAGCCAGACTCAAAGTATACATTTCAAGGTCCCCCCTGCCTTGCTTATAAATCTTTTTGGCACCATCTTAATAGTGTTTTGTGTTGGTAATCGCTAGGTTCCCAGATCCCCCCTGTTTTCATGGTGTGGAGTAAAGCACTTAGTGTTGAGCAAAGGGCTTTGTACTCATTTTTTTAGAATGCAAAACCCGTAAGGCTGTACCCATTTAAAAACACCATTTACACTGCTCCCTGTTGCCATTTATTTAACACCATATGGAAGAAACTTGACCTTTCTGACTGCTATAAGGTCTCCTTGAAATGATTCAAGTAACTGAGTAAACACATAAGAATTATTTTCTGTAATCTGTGCTTTCTAGCATAAAAATGAAAAGCTGGAAGTGAAAGCAGTTGATTATATTAAATCCAATTACAACTTAATAGCTTTATGGATTCTTCTTTGCATTTCTTAAAATATTACTCAGGACACATAGAGGAGATGATAGCAGTGTAACACCTGTACCCTTTGTATCATTACTCCTCTCAGCAAACTTAAAGCCAGGACTTTCAATATGTTTATGTTTCTGAATGTTACTACTAAGGGTACATCACTTTATTATTAAATCCTGATTAATGTGGAGGGGGAGATAACCACAACTAGTATTCTAAATTTATTAACCTAACTATTCTTCAGAAAACTGTAGTGCTGAAACTAAACATCTTGCTGAGATAGAATAGTGAAAGCATTTCTGATGGTGAGAGAGATTAGAATATATCAGCGCTCAGCTTGCTCTGTTTCTGTGACCACTGCTGCTGTCCTGTCTGGGAAAAACAGGCTCCCTCTGATGTAATTGTTGCTGTCTGCTACTGGTGACCTGATTGTATGTTGGTAAGCATAAACAGCTTTGTAATTTAGGCACCTTTCTTATACATTCAGCATTATAGTTCCTATAATGAGCTTACTCCGTAAATGAACAGGTAGGTGGCCAGGGAAATGTGGATTTTTATTTTATTTTTATTTAAAAGTTGTAGACAGAGCTAAAGAAGCAGCTTTTAGCTTTTGGACAAATATTGCAATCCAAAATTTGCAAAAATTCATCTGATGTTTTTTGTGAGCTCTGTTCAGAGCACTTTTTGGAGGAGGCTATTCAAAATCTCCAGCCCAGGGGAACACCTGAAACTGGGCATCCATAGCACATACATGGGTCCTGTCCTGTTTCAGAATTAGAATGTGACTGTTAACTCCAGTTTAGCTGTGATGCATCTGCTTGTTACACTTAAATCACTCCCTTATTGTGTGACAATTAACAGTTTTGTTGATGTCTGTATACATAATTAATTTTCTTTATATATTAGGATATACATAATATGTACGTATATCAATTAAAGAAAATTTCATAATGTTTAGCATTTTTCAAGTAGTATAAATATAGCTGTTTGGTCAAGTTTAGGGATACTCTTCTGACACTTGCATCACTACAGCTTCTGGCTTCACTGAAGGGTCTGAAGTAAAAATCAGATGGGGAAACTGCCCCCCAGAATGTGAGTTACATAACAGGTAGAAATCCTCTTTGGCTATAAAATATTTATTCAGTATTATGTAAGAAAATGGAAAAGCTTGGAGGTGGAGAAAGAAAAAGAAGGAAAAACATCTAATATAAGATTTGAGTGGGAACCTGAAGCAGATAAAACCTGAGAAAGTAAGTCTGGTGATGGTGGAAACAGTCTATTTCAGGTCTTCTTCATGACTTCAATCGTAAATCCCTGAAGCTTTCAGGCTGAGGGGAGAAAACAAGTGTACAGGTTCTGAGCTTTCCATGCAAAGCTCTCGTGTATTCTCAGACTTCAGGTACAGTAAAAAAATGTCTTTTATTTCCACCATAAAGCTTTTGTCATATCATGTGAAGATCTGGTGACTTTTTTTCAGTCAGCCTGACTGCAAGCTCTCTGCCCTCCATGTCACCATCCACCTGCCTGGCCTTGGGGCTGTCAGAGGCTCGTGGAGATGTCTGAATACCCCAAGAGGAGCCCTTCCTCCCATGCCAAGTAGCACTCCCAAACAAGCACAATCTATCCTGTAAAGTTAGACAGCTTCAAGCTGGGGTTATAAAGTGAAATTTTTTCAGTCTGTGATTGAAGTCCCACTGCTGCCTGCTTTCTGTGACTGGGCCAAGGCTTTCCTGATGGGTGGAATTCTTTCTGCATGTCTTGGAGGAAGAAGGAACTCCAAGGGTTGTTTTCTGTCAAGAGAGAAGACTTTGTATGTAGGTCTCAGTGAATGTACCCAGGTTTCTCTCTGCTGTATGAAGAGCTGGAAAATAGTGGCTTCAATATTTGCAAAGCAGACATTGCAAGTTTTGTTGTTTGGAGGTTTGCTGGGTTTTTTGTTTTGTTTTGGATTTTTTTTTTGTGTTGTTTTTTTTTTTTTTTTTCCTTTTTATGACAGCATTATGATATTGTTCTCCAATTTTAAAACCTTAGTATTTTTATGGACTCTTTAATTTAAATCTATAGCACAGGGGGAGAAGAAGCCTGTAGTGCTTTTTGAATTCTTCCTTAATACTTTCATGAACTCCTGTGAGAATTACAGAGCCAAACATGGGCAATATACATACTACCTGTTAGCTTTATAAATTAGTGATTTCAAACGTTCGGCCAGGGAAGGATGGATGAACTCAGCTGGATGATACTCCTTTGTTGGAATTAATATATGAGCAAAGGATTCTCTCCAGGGAAAAGCTGTGATTCTCTTCCTGCCAAAGCACATGATGATGAAAATGAAATGAAGTTGTCACAAGCAAAGTTTGGTGAGAACTCATCTGCATGCAGAATAATTCCTGGAAGCGTGACATGGTCGTTTAAAGATGCTTCTGACATGGCACAGAGAATTTGTCATGCAAATGAGATCCTTGTTAGGAAGTAATATTTTTAGAATACTTTAAGCAAAAGGAAGCTTGTTCTTTTAAAGGCTTTCTGTGCACATAGAACAACTTTATAGACAAGATCAGGCTGGACATGGTTGTGTTAATGTGAGATGAATGTTTTCCCAGATCATCTTGTTAGAAAATCTAAATCTGAATTTTCCATGTGATCCACCTTTCACAAAATGTTATGTTTTAAAGGCCTAGGTTCTCATGTCTAAAATTTAACCTATGCAAGTTAACAAGGAGATGGATAGCCTTCCCCAACATTATGGCAAAGAAGAAATCTGGCTGTCTTACCTATTTCTGAGTAGGATGAAATACAGGAACTCTGTTACAGTATGACATTTATATAAGTGAGTGTTCCTTGGAGGGAGAAGTGACAGCACTGATGCTGTGCAATATCTAAGCCTCTTGTCCTAAAAGCATGAGATGAAGCCAGGCATCTGTGCAGCTCAAATGGGCACGTGTGGCTTGGCAGGTAAGGCTGGGAATGTATGTTTCTGACCAGGCCTGGATGGCAAAGAAACCTGGTGCTGAGCTCTGGGGAACAAGGGCAGTTTTCCTCAGCCCTCATTTTGCAGTATTGCAGGACAAAGTGGCAGCTCTGTACAAAGCAACTCCAGGCTCCTGCTCCTCTGATGTGTTCATGTGGGAGGATGTGGAGCTGTTTTGATGCTCTGGAGAGGGGGTGTCGGGCTGGTGGCAATCCATCAAGTGTGGGACTTTGCATCATCTTAGTTGTGTTTTTGTTTGTCTTGTTTTGTAAGCTAGGTACTTCTGTAGGTGATTTTTTGTCAATTCCAGGAATCAAGGAAGCTGTCTTTGTGTCAGCAGGAGGAACTTTGACTTTGCTGGTGATAGAAAATCCATGGTCTCTAGGCAGTCCCCTGTGGTGCCAGAGGCAGAGAACAGGAGGTAATAAAAGGTTGCTTAGTCCTGGCCTGCTGCAAGAATTAGAGAAGTCCTTTGCTTTGTATAGTGCTCAAGCACTGATAAGGACAAATGATTACAGAAGGTAAGAAAAGCAGTAATAGAAATTAGGAATTCAGGTCAGTGAATGGTAGGAGTGATGAAAAGCAAATTAATTAGTACATCACAACATTTGCTACTCTGGCTTCCTTGCTGATAAGACCAAATAGGAATTGTTGAGGAGCAGCAGTTTCCAGGAACTTCTAAAACAGTGAAGAGGAGCAACTGATAAATGTTTAATGTTTAACTGATTAAACTTTAGGACTGCTGTAAGTCTCCTGTGAAACTGATAAAGTTTCAGGAGCTGAGGTTGTTTTTGCTGTCAGTCTGACTGCTGAAGTAACAAAGCTTGTGAGCTCTTCTACTCTGTGTGCTTAGAAAATTTATTATTTGTTAATGTGGACACTTCTGAAGATTTTGCCACCTTAGGTGAGTTTAGGTTTTATTGCTCAGGTGCTTGGGGAGTTACCTTGAATGCTTTTGAGGCAAAACTTGGCCAGAATGCCAGGTGTGTTGTACCAAGTCCACTGTTCATATCTGTGTTGAGATAATGATGCAGTTGTGTTATTTTAATACAGATTCTGGTATTACTGAAGATTTTGGAAGGCATTGTTTTTTTATTGTGGTCATCTAAAGATGACAAAAAGATGACAACTCTGTCATCTAAAGATGACAATCTAAAAGACAACTCTGGAACTTCTAGCTTAAATAATGTAATAGTTTCTTAATAGTTTTATATTCAGTGTAATAAGGATTCAAGTTTGCTGGAATATATATTAAAAAAAATGAATTTTGGCTTTGAGTGTGTGCTTTTACTAAGCAAAGCAACAGTTCTTACAGCTATTTAGATGGCAAGGAAACAAATGCAGTTACTGTTTGAGTGTGATACTTGCTTTGAAATATGTTGTGAAGTCTGTGGTCCTTTTATAAATTGCACTCCCTCCTCTCTGAGGAGAGTGCCAGTGTTGAAGGCTGAATATTGCACTTTGCAGCAGGGGAAACATCCAGTGGACTGGAGAATCTGGTGACCCAGAGAAACAGGCACTGGAAATGGGCAGAGAATTGTATGAAAAGGGCTTTGTGCTGTATGCAGAATACTTTTTACCTGGTGTGGATTTTGTTCAGGGAAATGGAGCTTATCTACATGCTTTAAATAATCAATTTTTTTCAAGGAAATGCCAAATTCCATCATTAAATTTCCTGCCCCTCCCCCCCCCCCCCCCCAGCTAAAAGAACAAAAACCAACAAGGCAAACTTCTTCCACCCCCAATAACAACCACCCACCCACACTCCCCCAAGCAAAAGAAAACCAAACCAATACCCCCTGAGTCTGGCTAACTCCAGGCAAAATGAAGTAACAGTGGTTGTAATGAGTGGCACAGAGAAATGGAAATTCTATCATCAAGGTAACTCTTTCTCCAGTGGAGGAAAATACTGGATAGCACTTCTGGATTCAACTTATCCTTGTTAAGTACTTACATGGAGAATCTACAGGTAAATAGCATATACATGAACTGAGTAGCAATACACATTCAGTCAAATGAAGGCATTAACACAAAACTCTGTTCTTGATGAAGGTAGGAAAATGGGAGATGAGAAAAGAAATGGGGTACAAAAGGTAAGTAGAAATCTTAGTAAAGGAAATGAGCTATGCAGGCAGGTTTTGTTTCTATCTATGGGAAAGAATACACTCAGCATGGTGCTATCCAACCATGTGCTGCTGAGTGCTGCTGTAGATTCTCAGTGGTTAATGAATGTACTTGACTAAAAAAGTTCGTGACTTTCGCCGTGGCCAAGCTTGTCTTTGAGAATGTGATGGAAGAGATACAGAACAGTTGGGACCCTAGGTGCTGCATTCCAGGCTGCATTCCAGCTGGCTGCCACCTGACACCAATATTTTACCTACCTGCAGTGTTGACAAAGATAATTGCAGCATTTCTGAGGAGAAAAAACCAGTTCTGTGGCAGTCAGCACAAAGGGGATTCCTCCCTGAGGCACCTGAGTGCAGGTGGGCACCTGTTCTCTGTGACACAGATCTTGGAGTTGACACCAAGGGTCTATTCAGTTCCTGCAGGGAGCCAGCAAGAAGGGAGTGGATTATTGAATGTGATGCAGAGAAGATAATGAATCTGCTTTTCAGAATTCGAGAGGTATCCTTATTCCTCTTGCTTGTGGTCTAGGACGTGAGGGCCTGCTACAACATGTGCTGATGCCACCACTGTGATTGATTTTAAATGAGTGTCTTACATTCAAGGCTCTGGTCACAGTCTACCAGATTCTGCAAGTGCTAAGCAGAAAGCTGCCTCCAGAAATGGTAAGCCTGTATCTTGGATACCTTGGAGAATATGCCACTCCATGGATTTAAGATTTAGCTTCTGTGACTGATTTGCACGAAAGAACAGAACCCAAAGAAGACCTTTTACCAAAGGAAAATTAAGAATGAGTATGATTATTCAGTGAGGTGAATTCTTTTTGTGAGGGTAATCAAATGTTCCAAGACACAGTTAACTCGAGTATGGTAGCATTTCTGTAAAGATTGTCACAAACTATGACTATCCCTACAGAAGTCTATTATAACAGAGATCTTATCCTTCCAGTTATGATACCACAGGGGACAGAACTGCTTCACTTAGACAAGTGTGGCAGCAGGATGAATGACAGGGCATGTAAGAATCCAAACTGGTTCAAGACAGAGTCATTTCTTCAAGGTCAGTGACTGTCTTGGGGTTCAGGCTTAGTTCCTTAGTTCCATACTGCTTTGTCTGTGATGTTGTACTTTGCAGTCCTTGGAATAAACAGCTTTTTAAACTGTGAAGCAGAAGTGACAGAAGATGAATTTTGTTATGCAAGCATCAAGCAGAGCAAGAAGTACACAAGAAAGGCATCCTCCTGCCATCAAGTTTTTTAGGGGAAAGAAGTGCTGCTCTATACAGCCAATTCAATAGCACGTGCAGCAGACCTATATGGGATCCTTAACAAGAAATTAGTGATCACTTTTATTCTTTTTCTTTTTAGCCAAATTTAATTATTCAGATAATATCTTAATCATGCCATAATTAGCCACAATCACAAACAGTAGTCTGTAAGCACTACAAAGGCATGCACTTAGTAAAACACTAGGTTACCACCAAAAATTGTCCTGGTTACACTAGCATTAACAGTTGCCTTAGTGCTTAATGAGTGACAGAAAGTATAAACTGTTTTGAACAAGGACACTCAGGTGTGTTTGTTGGGAATTTAAACTTTCCCATAGCTGCTCATTCTTTGAATTCTGTTACCAATAGTAATCTGGGAAGCTGTATTTTTTTCACGTACCAGGACAGATTTCCCATGACCCTGACTATAAATAAAACAAGATTATTATTTCTGCAGGCTGATTCTTTTAATACTCTGAGTAGTTTTCATGGATACTTTCTTAATATTAAAGCAAACCAAAAAAGAGATTAATTCAGTCATTTTTTCCCCTCTTCTCACCCATTGATAGTCTTTCTCTTAACAGAATCTTAGCCCTCCAGCTGAGGCTGTGCTGACACAGCATTTTGATTGCTTGCTCCTGGAAAAATTGATGGTAAATAAAAGGAAGGAAATTGCAAAGCCATAGACAAAGGTATATACAACTACTTTGCATTTTGCATTCAAAATCCAAGGTTGGCTACATGCTGTAAATAGATCTTCAATTGCTATTTCTCAGAAAAACATGACCCATGGTATTCATGTCCAGATACTGCCAAGTTGACTGCACTTAAATTGACAAAGTTAAATGCAGGTAAAATACAGGTTTTGGGAGACACACTTTCTCTTCTGTCTTTGATGTATTTCCATTGAAAAGTTTAGATTCTTATTGCCAGAAATATACTGAAAAAAGAGAACTAACTTGCTGGACTTGTTCAGAAATGATTTATGCTTTCATCAGTTAGTCTGTAGATACAAACCTACGAAACAGATCTGTTTTGTCTGTCTGTCCCTGCTGCTTTGGGGGAGAAGGTAAAAAATCCTGAGTTCCAAACCTGCCAATTCCTTAATGCAAAAAGCTAAACGTTACAGTTTGAGGCGAGACAGCCAGATTTTATGGCATCGTGAGGAGGACGTAGAGACAGGGCATTTGTTGCGACCCTGAGGGGGAAGAGAGGGGCCCAGCCTTGTGCCCATCTCCTGCCGTACCCTATGGAAGGCGGGAAAGCGGAGCGCCTGCCCCTTCCTGCTCCTCTCCTGATCCTTCGGGATCGCCTCAGCACCTGCCCTGCAGGATCCGGATCCATCTGGTGCTGGGAAGATCTCTGGGCCCTTTCACCAGTCGGCTCTGCCACGGAAGACTGTCGGGCACTTATATCAGCGATCCCTGAAATCGGGTTTTGTATGCGTTTTCCTCTTTTTCATTATTATCCCAGGTGTTCCTCTCGGAAACGTAACTGTTCCGGTGAACCTGTTGTAGGTTTAAATTACAACTCTGGAATCTCTCATCCTTTATCCCCTTATCTTCCCCTGGGAGAGTGAATCGGGGGAGTAGCAGCCATTTTGTTTTGTGGGTTTTGATTCACCCTGACCTATAGCGATAGTAAGATAGGATGCCGAGAATTTATACTACTTATGGGTCTATGCAGTGTTCTTTGAAGAAAAAAAAAAAAAAATTACAACAATTGTGTTATCTACATGTGCTGGTAACTCAACTCAGTAAACAAAGGACTTTGCTGGTTTTTTTTTTGTTTGTTTTTTTCTGTTTTTTTTTTGTTTTTTTGTTTGTTTTTTTTGTTTTTTGTTTGTTTTTTTGTTTTTTTGTTTTTTGTTTGTTTGTTTTTTGTCTTCAAAGGTAAATAAGGCAGCTGAGTCTGAGGGATTTCATGACAGCTTGCAAAATTTGATGATCTTACTTGAAATCTTTGGGCTGAAGATACTAAAACCCAAAGTTTTAGATCCTCTAGGTAGGATTCATTGTTGTGGATCAAGATAAACAAGATCTGAAGCACGTTAGAAGAAAAAATAGGTAGTGTATGATTTGGAAAAAGTGTTCCAAAACAGTACCACATTATCTAAAGTAGCTTGAGAATTGGGTTCATGCTGTTTAAACAGTTGTTATTTCTGTAAGCAAAGCAAAACATAGCTGTAGGATGAGGTAAATAATAGTAGATGTTCTATTTGTGCAGGCTGCAGCTGGGGGTGAGTGCAGGATGGGGTCCAGGAGTGTTCTCCCTCCCCTCGTTGCTCTGTCAGCAGAAGCTGAACCTTCTCTGTTGGTGTGAATTGGGATGTGGGACTGGAAGAAATGACTTTTGCATGCAGAGCTAAACACTTTGGTTGGAGGTAACCAGATAAGAGGTTTGTGGCTGTAGAACTGCCTACAGAATACCTCTTCTGCAGACAAGGGAGTACACTCTTTGATACCTGGTGTTGAAACTTGAAGTCTGTAGCAGACAGCCAAAGAGCTGTGTCTGCAGTGGTTTGTTGGAAGAAAGGGAGACTGAAGGCTTTATTTGTGTCCTTGGAGCTTTCCAAGCATGGATGTGTAATTGCAGTTCTGCTCCATTAATGGTAGAGATTTTGTATGCTCTGTGGAATAGGGCTGATGAAGTGACCATCACTTCATCCTCCTTGGCCATCTGCCTTGGTGTGGTGGGTTGGCCCCAGCTGGGAGCAAAGAACTTGCAGAGTTTCTTAACTTGCTCCTTCCCCTCAGCGGGACAGGGGAGAAAATGAAGGAAACAGGAGCCAGAAATCTTGTGGTTCAGAATAAAGACCGAGAGATCACTCACTGATTATTGTTGTGGGCAAGAAGGACTGCACCTGGGGAATCTAAATTAGTTCCAGATTTTTGATTACTGATTGGGACCCGAAGATAACAATCACGGAAACACTTGAGGAGAATGCCTGTCCCGCCCTTTGCAGTGCTGGGTCTCTCCCCCCTCCCCTGGCTGCTGCCGGGGCTCGCACTTCCCCCTCGGTGAGGTGAGGGGGGAGCTGGGCTCAGGCCATGGCAGTTCGGTTCTGCTGGGCCTTGTCCCTCACTCTTCCACAGCTCCTTCCTTCTCAATCGTTTCCTCAGCTCTGGTGTCCCTCCAGGTGTGTCACCGGTTCCACCGTGGTGCTGCTGTCCCTGGCTGAGGTGTTCTCTGACATTTCCTCAGTGTTCTGGCCTGCAGCTGGGCTGTGGTGGAACCGGCCCAGCCTCCTCTCACAGAGCTCCTCCGCAGTCCCCTGGCTGCCAAAAGCTGGCAGTTCATACTCGGTGTGCTCAGAAGAGAAGTCCCTGACTCCAGGCGTGTTTGCTGGTGTTGTCCCTCAGCCCGTGGGCAGGCTGCTGGGCTTGGGGGATGTGCGGAGCCAGGACACTGGGTTCTCGGGGCCTTGCCTGACCGTCCTGTGGCAAGTAAGTAAATGGTTGGCTAGGCTAAATGCAGCTTGAGGTGATACATTTTGCTGGGCATCAGGGATACAATTCCTTCAGCCTGAAGGCTGTGTTGCGTTCTAGCAAGGTCAGTAAGTTGCAGGTATTAGTTGAGGCAGATGCCCTGTCTGCTTTGTATTGTGCTTCTGGGAAATTAATTTTGAAAGTGCTTGCAGTTCCTTCTGCAAATATATTTTTGCAGAGGTTGGGTGTATGGGAAGAATAGAATTAACGTAACTAGATCCTTGGTTCCTTCTTGGCAACATCTGCAACAAAGCGTCGCAGTAAGATGAGGATGTGCTTATTTACAGCAGTAAATCCCAGAGATGGGAAACCAGACAGCCTAGAGCAAACAGGAACAGTGCCAGTGCTTGTTTAACCTGCATTAACACAAGAACCAGCAAAACAACTTCCTTTATCGCTCCCTGCTATCATGTTAATGCCCAAGTAGCTCTCAAGAGGAAGAGTTAAAGGATTCCTTCCTCTCCCTCATCTCCCTGCGGTGTGGCAGGAGCTGCCTGGCTGTCTGTGTTGGGCTGAGGTGGGTCAGCAGAGAAGAGAGGCTGCTGGAGAGGCTGTGGCTTTACCTTCTCCTGTCCCTGGGGCTGCAGAAAGTACCAGAAGTATCTGTGAGGCAGGTGGTGCCCAGTCTGCAGAGCAATACTTGCATTTCAGATTTTGGTAAGAGCAGTTTTTTTGTGACAACCACAAGTTGGTCATTTTTTTTTTTGGTCATCCTTGTCACACACTAATGAACTGTTTGCATATGTTTACTGGTGAAGCATTTTTGTTGTTGGTTGCTTAGCCTGTAATCTGCTTCCTTTGTGTTTGGTCACACAGATTGCTTTCAAGTTGCATAATTTCAGTCATTCTGTGGCAGGTGCCTAGTCAGATCTAAGCAGTATGTGGGGAAGTGACATTTCTGTTTGGCTTTGGTGTTTCTTCTTAGCTCTTGTTAAAATTAGAGGGAGGAAATTCCTTTGAAAGTTGTTTCTCTTCATAGGTTTTGTGCTGCGAGGTGGCCACTAGAAATTTTCAGCCTCATATTTGAAGGAATAATCGTAACTATTTTCTTTATTGAGCTGACTTTCCCCCCTGGCCCCCCTCCCCTCTTGTGGGTTGAGTCCACTTGTATCTCAAGGCCTTTTTTTGTTACTTATTCGAGGTACTATAAATAGTCTTATGTTTTCTGATTACACTCTTGAGCTTGGACTTAAAGCTAGAACTGCTCAGCAAATGAAAATTGTGGGATGGATACCTGGCTGTTTTGGATACATTTGGTTATAAAGACCATGGCAATTACACCACATTTTCAGTTCCTTAATCAGTAGAAAATGTTCCTTTATGCCACTAAAATTCAGAGTTTTGGAGTGAAAGCTCAGTGTGAAGGGAGAGCTGTCAGTGGCACAAAGCCAATTTCTTCTCTCATACTTTCTTCTCATTATGAATCCTGTGTAGAAAGGAGGGAGAGGGAAGGGATGTCCTCTGTTGCCTCATGGATGCTGAAGGATATGTTTCTTCTCAGACCCAGAAGGCATGGTGAGGAGAATCCAGTTTTGCACCTCTGCTCTACCTGCTGAGAACTGTGGATGAACTACAGGCAGTGTTTTGGACACAGGGAATCTGAAGGCAATAATGCAGCAGGAATCATAAGAGACAGTAAAGCTTTTTTTTTTCTTTTAAAATAGAAAGTCAGGACTATTGATAGAGAAGTAGGAAAAAAAAGTAGCCTTGGAGTATTCAGAGCATTTAAAAGACGGTAAGCTGAAAAGTTTGATTTGTTACCTTGGAAAAGAGACAGTATGATTACTGTATGTGTGATTACAGGTGAAGCACAAAAGAAAATTGTGGAACCTCTCTGTCTGTAAATGCCTTTAATTTAACTAGACATCTTCTGGTGCTGATTTTAGGATTTTCTGTGTTTAAATACAGATGTTTGTATTTCAAGGTCAGAAAGTCTGACGTGCTACAGCCTTATAGATTCTAAAGGGAAATAACTCCCAGCAAACATGTATGTGACCTCATATGTGAACACAAAATAAAGTGATCCCCAGGTACTAAAGACTTTGTTCAGGATGCATAAGATTTCCAAAGAAATATTTTACTATTTTGCTAAAATGATAGAACATATTGTTTGTGTCTTCTAAGAGGACATATTTTTCCTGTAACAATTATTCTGCTTTGTTGTTCTGAGTTTTGGTTGAGTTCCAGTTTTACAGATGTCAATAATGTTTTTAATCTATCAAAACAGGTCACAGGTACTTGAGAGACATCTCACTGTATTTGATTTTTTTATTCACTTGGCTATTTTTAATAGTATTTTTTTGTTACTCACTTGCAACAAAGATAGTAACAAATAACAACTTGGTGGAAATGAAATGTTTTGTGTTTTAGTTCCCTCTGGCTTTTCTGTTACATTGATGGTCTTGTTTTCTTACATTCATTAAGTTATCTTTCCTCAAAAAATAATAAAGTGTAATTATAAAATACAATTTTCTAATGAAAATAGGTAGCTTGTTAAATATTAGTATATAGGTTGTAAGCGGTGCTATGTAGCAGTTTTTTGATTATTTTATTTTTCCTGAAGAAAAGTTTCCATTATTGAAAATGTTAAGTATTACTTTTTTTTTTTGTGATTGCCATTTTATCTATTACAAATATGTTAATTTGAGAAAATACTAATTATTAAAACAGAAGCTGATTTGGGCAGTTAACTTGCTTTTCTTAGAGATCTGTTTTATCATGTGGTTCATTTTCCTTCGCCTTAGGCTAGAGAATGAATTTTGTTATGCTGGTGTGAGGAGCTTAGGCTGTTGTTCTGTTGAAAGAGGTTATGAAGCAATGAAAGGTAGTTTGGAGCAATAGAAAAATAAAAAATTGTATCTCAGAGCTTATTGTTTGAAAAGCTCTGTAATGTGTAGTATCTATGAAATGGTATTAAGAACTGCAGAAGAGTTCCTGGCTCTAATGGGTGAAACCATCATGCTTTGGTGAGGGAAATGGAGACTCATGGCCATTTGTGATTATTCAGTAATTATTATTCAGTAATTCAGTAATGTTGACACATGATCAGAGGATAATAAAATGCCTTTCTCTCAAAGGCAGATGGTTTTATAGGTAAAACATGCAGTGAGGTGTGATTATATCAAGTGCTTATGTCATAACACTGTTGTGCTTTGCATCATGAAATCCTTTATTTCATTTTTGGGGCTGACATTGTCTGATAAAACCAAATTTCTTTCAGTGAAGCCTGTCCTTGTGGACAAGCAGTGCTGCTGATCTTTATGCAACAGGAACCAACACCAGTTCTCTCTGCAGGCAGAAATTCTTTTGCTGCATTACAGTAGATACAATTTTGTTGTAGCTTTAAGTCACCAATTTAGATTTTTCTCACTGTTCTCTTGTAAGGCTCACTTTTCAGTGTTGCTCTTGATTTTATCCATTGTTTTTCTTGAACCAGTTTTCTGTCACAAATAATTTCATTATGCTTTTTTTCTTTTTCCACTTAATCTCGGTGAGTAAAATTAGAGAATTTTCAGACCTCATTAAAGCTTCTGACTCCATGAAATTTTAACAGACACGATACTTGAGAGGCTCTGTAGTGGGCAGCGATCATTTATCAGGCAATACTTTTTAAGACCTGCATTATTATTCAGTAATTAAAAATTCACAGGAGTGAAAAGATACCTTTGTAAATATTTTATTCTGTCTTTTTTTTTTTTTTTTTTTTTTTTAATAAGAATTTTTAACATGTTAATACCTTCTATGTAAGAATGTAGGCAACTATGGGATAATCTTCTGTGGACAGGACTTGTGATGAGGTGGGCAGCTGGGGATGAGTAGTTGAAAAAATACCTTAGGAGGTTGGATTGTTTCTCAGAGTTCCCATGATCGTATTTTTTTGAGAATGAAGAAAGAAAGGATATTTGTAGTAATGTGCAGATTTTGCTTGTGGTATTTTGTTGAGATACTGGGAAAGCTTCTGCATTGAGTAGATTTATGAACCTCTGAAACACAGAATTGATAAACATACTGGTAACTCTTCTTTTGAGATGTAAATGACTGGAGCCTTGTGCACATTCTGCCTAATTTCCATGTCTTTATTACTTCTATTTGTGCCACAGAATATTGAGGATGCTTGGTTTTTTGATGTTTGAATAAAAGTCTTCATCTTTTCCTTATATTCCACTGTTTCCATATTTGGCTTTGTATTTTTTTGACACAGACTTTTTTAGGAGAGTGAAGCTAGTGTACATACTTCTGCATTCAGTATTTAGCCACAGTGTTGTCAGTGGAAAGAAAATTCCAAAGTCATCTGTGAGTTAAACTCCTAGAATTCCAAGACACAATGCAGTAAGTTTCCATCTGGTTTGCAGTTAGTGTGTTTTGTCACTGGAGAAGTTGGATCATGTTTCTTGTTCAGAGTTTTGCTAGTTGAAGCTTTAGTCTCATCATTGTAATCCTTGGTGGAATATTGATTTTTATACTGGGTTAAGTCTGTGTAGGACAAGACCAAATTCTGAATTGAATTCTCTGCTCATGCTTGTGAGGTTAAAAATAATACCTGCATAAAAAGCCTATTTTTTTATCACAGGGAAATAACCACTAATAAAAACCTATGTTAGTTTTTGACTGACTCAAAGTAATCACTATCATAGTGCATAACTCAATTTTTTACTTTCTGATCTCATGTATTAAATGTCACACAGAGTCATCTGCCTTTACTGCTTCTTTTAGAAAAGCTGTTTCTCCAAACTATCCTGTAAGTCTCCTATGTATAGAAACTTTCTGAAAGTATCCATGAAGTACAAGCATGGCAAGACCATGGTTTAAAATCTTCCTGTGTAAGACTCATTTGTAAAAACTCTGAGGACAGAAAAGACTTGTTATGAGTGGAAAAGACTGAAGAGGGGTGGGCATCAGATCAATCAATATGTCATCTCACCCCATGTCAAAATATGCTTATTCCTTTTACTGGGCATAGTAGAAGTTAAAAAAAAATGAATGTAGGTGAATAATGGTCTGTCAGACAAGAATAACAAATGGTGTTTTCAACAGTGTTTTAGTCAGTAGTGAGGCAGCAGGGGGTGTTTTCAGGCATGAAAATATATACCCAAAATTCTAGTAACATTTTTAATTATGAACTTTTAGGTTATTTCCTCTTCTCCTAGGGAAAAAGAAAAAAGCAATCTCTTGCAAAACTGGAGCAGTCTATGAAAGAATTGATTTGGTATCTTCTTGGAGAAGAGAGATTGTTGTGTTTTCAGTATAAATATTTCAGCTTAATGATTTAGTTAAGTAGTTTTCTTCCTGGAAAGATTACGTTTTTCATAGTAGTACATTCTGGGCCTGGTAACTGAAACTTCAGATAATTTTGCTATGTGAATGCTTCATTCTTTTTTCCTAAATGTGCATGGATAAACACTTAAAAGACACTCAAGAGAAGACATGTTTGATTAATGCACACTTTAGCTAGAATCTTGTGTTCTAGCAAATGTTGCATTTGTGCTTGTTTCTGTGGCTGTAAAAATTGTAGATGAAGCTGAGGAAAATTGTTAGGGATCCTGGTTTTATTTAGGAAAGTAGCGTTGTTGTTTGGAGGTGAGCTGCGAGAGGAACAGCGTAAATGACAGGTTAGTGAAACTTTGTATTCCCTGTGTTATACTTCTGTTCTGGTTTCACTATTTCACCATTTCTGGTAGTTAAAGTGGCACGGATGTGTTAGCACAGGACATGGTTTTTAAATGTACTGGCTACGTTTTTCTAAGGATTCCAGGTGGCAAGGATGAGTCTGCATCTATTTCTTGATGCTCAAGGCTGCTTTTCTGTGGATCAGAATGGTTAAAATGCAAATGTTTGCTTATCCTTTACAGTTTAGGTCTGTGGAGATTTGATCTTTACCATTCTCTATTTTCTCCTCAGGTGGAATAGCAAGGCAGTGTTTCAGGGGTACTGAGGGGAAAGTGTGAGACTCAGAAAGCTGTCATTGAGTAAGTTGGAGAATTATTTAGAAAGCAATTTTTATGAGACAATTAGAAATTAAGTTAGTGCACAAAATATGGAGAAAAGATGGACAAACAAAAGAGAGAATGGAGAAGGTACTTTTTTTTTTTTTTCTTAAAAAAAAAAAACAAAAAACCAACAATGTTTGTCTGTTTGGAGCAACCAGACTGTGATCTCAAATACTAAACAGTTTTTTTTTCAGGAGATCTCATGTTCTTAAGTAAATGAGTAGCAGAAGAATGCAAAACAAAATTGAAATGCGTATAATTGAAGTGCTTATAATGTTCTTGTGAAACTTGTGTTCTTGCTTATAAAATTGAAATGCTTATAATGTTCTTGTGAATTTTGGCTTGGTATTTCTTTCCCTATTAATCACTTAAAAACTAGCAATAAACAAATTTAATGGTACCAGCAGTGTAGGGTTTTTTAATAGAGAGGCCTTTTTTTTAATTGCTTTTGTTGGATGTACCTCAGCCAGAAAAGCTAATGCTAGCTCCTTTATGGGGTTGTTTCTTGGAACTCTATGTGCTAACAGAATAAATATTCAGGCAGCAATGTAATTATATACACACACACACAGAGGCAAATTATTCAGATGTATAAACCCAAATCACAATTATATTTTTTTGTGGTTGATTTCTTCTTGGTAAAATGATTCAGTTTATTGCTGGGGAATGCTGATATGCTCCATGCTAAGGACTTCCTATTAGACCTTTGCATTGGTGAATGGAGAAAGCAGTGTTTGCTCTGTCAATGGATTTGTGTCTGTATGAAAGGTGTTCTGAATTGTCCTCATTGTGCTCCTGTGCCTCTGAGCCTACTCATGTTTCAAATAATAAAAAAGGCATTGTGAGAGCCAAACACTTCCATGCCAGCCTAACAACACCGAAGAAGATAATCAAAGCTGTTTGTTCTGCTTTACTGCTTTCACTTTGTCTGCAGTTCAGGTCTTCATTATGAAGCAAGATGGTGTCTGAAACATTGTCTATAAAAGTGATAAAAACAAAACAAAAAAGCTGGAGTAGTTATGGGACTAAAGCACCAAAAGAATTGATTTTGGCTAGCTGCAATATCCTTGTGTATTTTCTGTGTTCCTGGACTAGTGTGTGCCAATGCTGGCCTCTGACAGACTCATGCCTGTCATCTTTAGAAGAGAAATGTCCTGGAACCTTTACATGGTAATGTGTTTTTATATAATTATTATAATTTTTTTTAGATACAGACATATATGAATTTTGTTTTGCTTGGACTTAAACTCCCTAGAAGAAGAGATTTTTATCTTTCTTATTATAGTACTCTCATTTTTTTGTTGTTTTTTTGCTTTTGTTGGTCCTCCAGCCTTATGTTTAGTCCTGAAAATAATGGGTTATATGAGTATTAAAGATACTAATAGAAAATATCCTGAGTATTTGCAAGAACAAGAAAGCAAATAAAGAATGCATATAGGATGCCCTGTTCTTTCCTAACTTGAAAGCTGTATTTCATTCTGATGGAATTAAATATTCTATGAAAAAAAATAAAAAAAAAATAGATATATATAGAGAGAGTGGGGTGGGGAATTGGCTGTGGGGTTTTTTGCAGGCCTAAAATGCTATTTTTTCCATGGAATTTATTGCAGTATGAGAGCTTGCATATAAGTACTTGTAGCCACTGACACTCTGGATAAAATTGTATTGAAATGGATTTGGCTTTTTATACTTGAGTTGAAAGAGTACCCCTTAGTAGCTGTAAATAAGTAGGGATTATTTTGTGAGGAGGAAAAAAAAAACCACCAAACCAGCAAACAAATACCCATCTGTAACCTGTCTTTGAAGTGCATAGCTTTGTAGTTCCTGACACGGTGTTTGGAAGGGATGATGTATCAAATTACTGATTGATTTATTTATTTAAGGTCAGCTCCTTAATTGTTCTTGGAAATTAGAAATATATTTTTTAGAGCTGACTTTATGGAAGTGCCCTACATGATTCAATATGTTAACTATAGCCTGAAAAATAGCAAGACATACTTAGCATTAGCTTGTCTCATATAATTAAGAGGCTTTTTTTGGATTA
The DNA here is from genome assembly GCF_036169615.1 of Heliangelus exortis. NCBI lineage: Eukaryota > Metazoa > Chordata > Aves > Apodiformes > Trochilidae > Heliangelus > Heliangelus exortis. Next base: position 1,498,247 of record NC_092433.1, read on the forward strand.
TAGCCAAATCGATTGCCATGCTGTAGAACTGGCATTTTGCACAGCACAAATATATTAATATTTTGTACTCATTTGTATTGTGTATATTTTTATACTGACAGACTTCTAAGGCTTGTGTCTTCTGGGGATTTTGTGGAAGATTATAGTAGATCTCTGGAAAGCTGGAAAAATAATTTATGATGGTTAGTAAATGGCAGTTAATATTTCTGTTGTTAGCACCTGTTAACATTAATTTTAATTTCTAATCTCCATCTGTCTTGGGAAGGAAAGATACCAGTAATTGTAGCTGAAATTTGATTCTGAAACTTCACATTGGATGAAGCTGATGTTCCCAGGTAATGACTGAAGGCCACAGAATAATCTCACTTTTTAGACTAACGATGCTGCACACTTAAGAAAAACAAACCCAGTCTGTTGGAGGAATATTTTAAAACTACTTTGATCCATGCTCTAATAGTGTTTTAGTAAAACCAAACTGGAGGATTTGGGGGAGAGAATTTTGGGGGGCAATATCAAGATGAGACATTAGGCAGTCTAAAAGCACTGGAGATTCAAAGAGAGGATTTGATACAAAATGTAATAAATCCCAATATAGTGGTTTCCTTTCAATACTTCAGTTTTTAATAAATTTTCAGGTTTCACAAAACTAAATGGCATTTTAAATATATTGTCTTAGATATGCCACATAATATTGAAGAGCCTAGGACAGCAGGTGAAGAAGGGAAAACATAAAAATTTAAGGGTGTGGCAAAGAGGTTGTTACTGGGAAGATGAGTGCATTTTGCCACTAATGTTCCTGAATTCAGCACTTAAGTTCCTTTAACTACAAAATCAAATATTGCCTTTTTGTTTTCGTTGAAACTGTAATGTATAAAAAAAATTTAGTTTGCAGAATTTTTACCTGTGGAGAGTTTCAGATTAATTTTTTTTTGAGAGAGAGAGCTTAGCTTTTTTCATAGCATGTATTTTAAAAACTTACTACTAAAAGCCAAGAGGACATCTTAGGACATGTGAAGAACCCTCTCTCCTTCTCCTGCACTGAGCCACAGCACTGAACTCCAGGGATTTTTGTGTCCTCTTGTGTTTGTGTGAATTTCCTGGGATATTATTGTGACTGTGGGAGAATAGAATGGAATGTAAAAATTAGCTGCTTCTAGTTCACGTTTTAATTCTTGGAGAAGAAGAAGAATAGAGAATAACGGGGATTTTTAACATAGGTTTTTGAGTGGAGTATTTGCTCAGTTTGTTAGGAGGTGAATGATTATTTGAACCAAACTTTGTGCTTCAGAGTTTCCTAAAGCACTTGACTTGATGGCCATATCAGTAATCCTGGTGATGTGAATAGCTGGAAGGGTGTTTTTCAATGGCTTTATTCAGACTCCTTTCAGCTAAGAAGGTGCAATGCTGCTGAACATGTAACTTAGAGTAGATCATTCCTTGAGAGTTGAAGATTACAGTTAATATCTTCATTTTTATTATGTGATCAGCATCAGATGAGTGTTCTTGAAACAGCAAGTTTGCTAGCTAGTAGTAGGTCAGTTGAACTGATGGACACTTGATAATTAATTCCTTTGGCTTTTGGGTACAGCTGTGTTGACCTTTGAGCCTTTTACAGTCTATAGTAGTGCAGATGCCTACTGTGTTAAATATGTTTGTGAGCCAATTTTTTAACCTTGACTGTGAAATAGGAGTTGTGTGAGTCAGGCACTGATGCCTGGATTGAGAGAATTCTGTGTAAAGGGAAGGAAGTGCCAGGGATGTGATGTAAAACCATGTTTGCTCCCCATAAGGGTGAAGTGGGGAGTGAAAACTTTATGCTCTATTGCATGCTTCTTTATCTAATCACACTCCAAAAAGGAGGGAACTATATGAGGATGGTTTGAAATTCCTTGCCAGGACTAATGCTTTTATGTCAGAAATGAATTTTCTCTCTAGGCCAAAAATAGCAAAATTATTAATGTCAACGTCTACACTTAAAATTGTAATTTGTGTAGGATGTCTCCCCCTACTCTTAATTACTTCTAAAAAGAAAGAAAAAGTAGGTGCAGCTTGGAGTTTAATTTGCTGAAACATTCACTGGAAGAACAATAAGATTTGAAGGTGTAGTTGTGAGGTACACCAAGAATAAATATTAAAATAAGATCTGATTTTCAGCTTTGTGATACTGAATTATTTATATGCTACTGAAAGATATTAGAAACAATAGGTTTAATGAAACTATCAACTGTATCTCAAGAAGATAAAGAAGTTTTCTCACATGCTTCTGAAATGCAGCTGAGAAACAAAATATATGGTCCCAAATATATATATAGTGTAGTATATATATAGTATACAGTATATATACTATATATAGTATATATATAGTGTATGTATACAGTGTAGGGCCTTGGGGTTGGTAAGGTAAATTTATTAAAGGTTTACTTTTCTGTGTTTAACTAACTGATAAGCTATTGCTGATCACTTCTTTTCTGTTTGCTTTCTCTGTTTTCTTCCAGAATTTAGCCTTTAATGTGGACTAAGTACTGAAGAGCACCCCCTCCCCCTGTCATGTTATCTTTTAAAATTTTATATATTCAGCCATTGCTGGTTCTGAAAATTGTATAAGCTGATGATTTGACCTTTGCTAAGTAAACAGTTGTTTACATCAGATCAGTTGTTTACATCAGATCATGTGTGTGTTTTCTATTTCTATTTCTATGTGTGTATTTCTATTTCTATTTTCTATTTCTATTTCTGACAAACCAGTAGGACTACATTTTTCTTAAGAGCTTTTTGTTATGTGGGCTAATGAGAACTAAAGAGTTTCTCAACACCCCATGATTGAAAATGATAATGCAGGTGGGGTTTTTATGGTAGGAGAAATTCTGACACACTCTCCTCTTTATAAGAAAACTGGTGATTTGGAAGAGATCACCAGTACTGACCTGTCTGTCAACATCTGGGCTCGTTATATCAGTGTTTATTTAGCTAATTGATACTTTTCTGTATACCTGGTATGGTGATATTAAGAAGCTGATTTATGTCCTCCTTTAAGGAGGGAGATCTCTAATCTCCTAGAGAAACTTATTCCTTTCGAGGTGTTTCAATTTTTTTTAAAATGGCTTTTGGAAGCCTGTGAGTTCCTTCCTCTGTGTTCTCAAAGGTTCACAATTTATGGGTTATTTTGGGTGGTGTCATGTCATTATTTTTTTTTTATACAACATTACCAGATAATACCTTCTGTCTTAATCCCTTGCTGTCAGAGAATCAGACACAGTTTTGAGCTCATTTTGGTCTGGAATTAGTTTTTTAAATCCTAAATCATGAAGTATTGGGAAAAAACATAGGCACTGTTAGTTTGTTCCAGAAGACAAATGTTACTAATTTCACATGGAAACTATTTTATTGTAGAACTATCTAGAATTAGACTTCTTAAAATGGCCACTCTTGGAGGTGTTTATATAAGATTGAGGGCTATATATGTGGAAAGGTTAGATGCTTTAATTGCACTACAAGCTGTCTGCAGTAATGGATTAACTTGTATCTCTCCTACACTGAAAATGAGGTTTATGTTTCAAGAACTACTCAGCTGTGGGGAAGACAATGAACTGAGCAATTGTAAAATAAGTAACTAAAAAAAAAAAACCCTTTTCATTCTGGTAAGCCGGCAATTTGTGTGTTGTCAGGCCAGTGATTGTACACTTAACTGTATAATAAATGAACAAAAGTTTTTTCTCTGTTTAAAGATGTGCACTTGCTGGAAAGAAGCACATACTCTATATTGGTTCTGGATGGATTTTGGGGCTTTACTTATTGTAATAACAATAGCAAATCCCTCCTCCAGCCTCCTTCATTCTGGTTGATAAAAGAAAGGATATTATCACTGGCAACCTTACCAGCATTTCAAATACCTCGAGTTGAGTTAGTTTGAGTGGTAGGAGCTGATAAGCAGCACTGGAGATGTGCCAGTAAAAGATCTCCCCCCTCCTTTATTGTTTTTTCTTTTTTCTTCCTCCCTCCCCCCCATCTGCTGTACCAGTTTTATCTCTGCTAGATGAAGGCCTTCCTGCACAGATTGATTATCTTCATCCGTGGAGAGAAGCAGCCAAATCCATTAATTATTCCCATTTCCTTTGCCAGGGAAAGCAAGTGCAGTAGTCAGAAAAGCAATCTATTTTAAAATTTATTTTTAATAAATTCATCCATCATGTTATTTTAAGAGGTTATTTACTTAATGTTCCATTTATTTCTGACTGCCCTCTTTAATGTTAGCTGCTTCTAAAACATTAATCAAAATACACCCAGCACTCTTTAGTGGGTTTCATTCTTCCTTTATTGTGCACTTAAAACTGTTTTTGTGCTTGGAGCCCTGTGTTTGACATGACTGCACATTGCTGTGATCACACTGCCACACTGGTAGGGATATACTGACAGTCTGGCATTAGTAGATGAGGCTTTTTGATGGGAAGTAAGGCAACCTTTTAATATTGTATTTATTTATTTATTCTGAAATGGGAGTTATTCCTCAAGGTCAAGCATTACAGAGGTAAATCTGGTTGCTTGCTTTATTTATTTTAAATATGGAAGAAATAAATTAAGACCCGTTTTTTTTAAGCCATTCTATGATATTTTCCTTAGGAAAAAATGTTCATTTACTACTACCTCTTGATAAAGTTCTTTTTCCTAATATGTTTTGAAAAATATAAAATGCAGTACAATGTAACTTCACATTGTGAAATGGCTGAAGTGCTCAGGAGTGAAGCAAGGTTTATGTTTATTTCAAAGAGGGGAAAATGTGGCTATAATTGTAAGATGCTAATGTTGACCTTTTACTGACCCCTCTTCACAATCAAAATCAAAGCAAGCTTTGCAGCAACAGAATATGGTTCTTACACTGAGAACTTTTACCCTGCTGCCAACACAGGTGGAGGAGGTTGCAGAGATGTGCAGTTTATGTATGTATTCATCCAGCTGTACTATATATTTTTATAAATATGCATGCCATTCTTTCAGTAGGAAAAAGTAATTTTTTTCTGATACAGTATTTTTCCCCTAACAGATCTGTTTGATTTATTCTGTCATAATCATACTTATCTTTTGGAGGGCCTTGTTAAGCCAAAATACTGTTTATAATCTGTGTCTTGACAGATGACTGTGTGCAAACAGTGTACATGTAGTGTAGAAAGAAAGTAGTGGTAGAGGAATTAATCCCTTGTGTTGAATCTTGTTTTCCTTATTTAATTTAATAGTGCTCTTAGTCTTAAATAACGCTGAGACACACAATCAGTTTGGCCAACAGGAATTACCAGTGAGATTATCTGCTTCATGCTAATTTTTGTCAGCTCATCCCTATAAAACACAATGCATTTCCATTCCTTCTCCTGTAAAAAATCCTTCAGAGATCTGAAGGCAACAGCTGGCAGCCCTCCAGAAAGTACAGTGAAAGCTGAACATTAAATTCAGAATGTCAGTGTAGATCTTGCCAAAAACCAGGTTAGTGACTAGCAATAATGTTGCTGTTCTCCATCTCATCCTTGAGGATGTGTTCTGACCCATCCCCAGGCCCTGCAGTGAAGCTACCAAGAAGTTACAGCTTGAACAAAAATTGATGTGGAACTTGGCTCCAGGTGGTGTCCTGCAGCACTTTTGTTTGATTTCCCATTATTGAGTCTGGGAGAGATGAAGATAGTCCTAAAATACATGAGAAACTGGACCATGCCAGCAATTGCCAACGTGTGGCAGTATTTTTTTCTCATAATTAGAGGATGCATAGATTTTATTTTTTTTAATCTGCATTAGTTTTGAATCTTTCCTTTTAGAAGTTGCCATTATATAGCAGTTTTCACACTTTGCCATGCAAACTAGAGACAGAAATTATTCAAGGCCACACTCAGTCCTGTTGCAGAGAAAGCTGCTCTGAAATTAAGATCTCCAACCTCATAGAATCCTAGAATGGGCTGGGTTGGAAGGGACCTCAGAGCTCCTCAAGTCCAACCCTTGATCCACTCCCCCCGTGGTTCCCAGCCCATGGCACTGAGTGCCACATCCAGGCTCTTTGGAAATATCTCCAGGGATGGAGAATCCACCCCTTCCCTGGGCAGCCCATTCCAATGGCTGAGCACCCTCTCCCTAAAGAAATTCTTTCTAATGTCCAACCTAAACCTCCCCTGGCACAACTTGAGACCTCTTGTGCCCTCTTGTCTTGCTGAGAGTTGCCTGGGAAAAGAGCCCAACCCCCCCCTGGCTCCAACCTCCTTTCAGGGAGTTGGAGAGAGTGATGAGGTCTCCCCTGAGCCTCCTCTTCTCCAGCCTCAACACCCCCAGCTCCCTCAGCCCTTCCTCACAGGACTTGTGCTGGATCCCTTCACAGCCCAGTTGCCTCCTTTGGACCTGCTCCAGGACCTCGATATCCTTCAACCTCACAACATTCAGGTTTCCTGAGGGGGTATTATGTAGTGTTACAATCTGGTAGCTTTTTGGAGAACTAGATGCCAGGAGGGGCATGTGTGTGATGCAGATGTTGTTTTTCTGGTAGTGAAGAGTGGTTTACAGTGTCAGGTCAGGGTTATGTCCTCTAAGTGAACTAAACAGGAACCTGAACATGGTGCTGTGTGGTATTCAATGAGTATTTTTTGTAGGTTAGACTGAAATTTTTTTTTTTTTACTGCTGGCTGTCTTGAGGGAGTATTTTGAACATGTTTCTGCTTCTTTTGTTTGAGTGGCTGTTACACCCTGTACTGCCTTCTGTGTTCAGCAAAACAGGTGAGGAGGAACAGCTCAGTTCATTCTGCCTACACAGCCATTCATTTTAATTAAAATGCAGCCAGCTCACTTCTTTCTGTATGATTTGTATAAATGACTGACTTGAATCTGACCTCCTGGAGCGTGAAGGGGTTTCAGACTTCAGTGAAATGTTCTAACTTGCTGTCTTTCCTGGAGAGCATGGGGAGTGGGAACTGATGAACCATTTCCAGTGGAGAAACACCTGTTTGAGCTCAAACATAGGGCTGGGTGTCACAGGTCTCAGCTTCTCCTCTATTAAGCATAAAATAAAAATAATGGGAGATTTATAATAGTTACAAGGAGCTATCTGGCATGAAGACATCCATTTATTATACCTATTATAATTATAAGCCTGAACTTTGATATAATTTTAGCAAAACAGTTTCCTACCTGGGTTGTGTGGAGACTTGAAGCACATAATTTCTCAGTAGTTTTTCAGCTACTGCTTCCAGTGTGCAGCCCTCGTGGAGATATTTTATTGACAGATCCCATGGAGTGACCTTGAGGATAGGGGAGAAGGGCTGAAGGGCAGTGCCAGCTCTGCACAGGCTAAGGGAGGGGATTCAGTTTAATTGGCACATTGTGGAGACTGAGTAACAGGAGGGAAATAAATGCATTAAGCTGTTCTAAGAGTTAGGTTAAGTGGGATAACTTTCTTTATTCAAGGCTTTACAGGGGTAATTCAGAGAGCACAAGAAATGAACCTGGCTGCACTTACCTGACTTTCTCTTCTTGTGGGTCTGTGGTGCTGCTGTATGTACAGCTGCTGTGGGGAGAACTGTCTGATGGACGAGGTTCAGGTTCCTCTGTGTGTGAAACAGGGGCTGCTTGGAATCACCAAGGAGATGGGGGAAGCTTTTGAGAGCAACTGCTTCAAACAGATTGCATTTGTTTGCCCATGTGTGCTGCTGCCATATGCTGGGAACAAGTCTAATTGTGCAGGAATCTCTGCTTTTCAGTCAGAGAGGCTCGGTTTGTGCTTTTGTGTTCAAATAATTTACTACAGCTTAGCAGATACTTAGAAGAACTATTTGCTAAGTAGTTGTTCCTACCACTCTGTGGACTGTACAGCCATGGGAACCCAGAGAGAAGGTGAGCCCCTGTTTGCACCTCTGCCATCACTGACAATTTCAAAGTTGAAAAGACAAGAATATGGGAACATTGTCACCTAAGGTTTTAAATGACTTTAAATGCTACAGAATGTTTCTACCTGACTTCCTTTAGATTGTGAATTGAAGAGGAACCTGTGGTTGTTGTACAGCACTGCCTGTGGTACAGTATTTATTTCTGGTACTTGCTGTGGTAGGTGAACATGGAGAATATTTTGGTGAAATTTAAGTATGTGGAACTGAAAGCATTTTTCAAATATAATTTGAGTTTTTAATCAGAAATAGATGAATGTTTTTCTACATCCCTCTCTCTTTTTTTTTTTTTTTTTTTTTGTTTAATCAGGTAGGGATTAGAGATATCTAAAGTGATGGATTAATTTGTGTTGATTTTTTTAGCTGTAACTCCTCTCAGAGTACTTCAGATTCAATGAGACATAAATAATATTTAAAGTGGTATAGAGGAATGTCACTTTTGTGAACATTTTGATTTTTCTCTGGGTTTGTCCTTTTTGCCTGGAAGCTGATTGACCACTTCCAGTCTGCAGAATCTGCCTTGTTGAGCGTTCTTCACTTCATCTTCCTGACCTAATTGCATACATAATTCTATATCAATTAAGAACTTCTAAAAGAAATTGTTGCAAAATGCACCACATCAAATAAACTTGTCTTCAACAACCTTTTTTTAAAATTTATGACAGACATGTAGATACAGTGGTGATGAATGTTAACCACAAAGTACACACAGAGATGCTGTCCTGAAGGGTTTTCTGGCACTGTTCTCTGCTACATTTTCTTTCCAGTGTTTCTGGAGATTTTAAATTTTATTTTGTTTTTGTGGAGCAGCACTGAGGGCTGACTTGCAATTACTGTGTATTGGTTGGAGTAAGCTTGGTGTTAGCTGGAATACTGAGGGAAGTATTACCTGACACCTTGGGCTTGACAGAATGAGCAATGGGAGGGTTACAGGTGTTGGTGGTGATTTGTCTTTTGGGAACAATAAAGAATGATGCTGACAAGGACATGATTTTTATATCTTTGCCTGTGTTTCCAGTTACACTGAAAAAAAAAAAGCTAGCCGTTTTTTTTTTTTTTTTTTTTTTTTTTTTTCCCTTCCACCTGGAGTATGCTGTAGGGTTTAATTTGTTTAATGTGTGCTTAGTTCAGTAATTCTGAAAACCTCATCTTGTGAGGATCTGGAGGATGCCAACCATTTTAGTCCTTGAGATAGTGCTGAAGATAATGTGTATGGAATTCTTTTACTGGGGTTCATTAAAGTAACCTATTTGGGGTTTTTTTTCCTGGGGTTGTGAAAAATCTATCATTTACCTAATTTCAGTGTTTGGCATTGTGTTTGGCTAAGATTTCTTCAGTACTGCCTTTTCTTTTTGTCCACTAGCAGTTTTTCTAAGCAAAATGTGGTAAAATGCCTATAATCTTCCTTTACACTTCCTTTCCAAGTAGTTATTCTAGTACTTACACCATTTGGGATTTTATAACCTAAACTCAGCCAGTGGTAGGATTGCCTGGGGATGTTACAGGTGGTCTTATTCAAACAATGAAGAGATAACAGGAAACCTTTCTACTTTGAGTTTCTCTTGTTTCAGTATTTATCTTCAAGGAATGAATTCATGGGAAGTCACCACGTGCACCTTTGAAAGAGAACATGGAAAATGGTTAATTTGGGTAGGATTATCCAAAACCTGACCACTTGATATGTAATTAATTTGGAGGATAATTGGAATGATGACTCTCTTAAAAAATTAAATACATTTCAGCTGTCAAGCCTAGTCATAAAATGATACCAGTGATAATTTTGGGTTAACAGGTTCACTTAAATATGTTCTCTGTTGCTGTACTGACCATAGGGATTTACTCTTGGATTAAATCAGAAACAAGCCAGATATTTTTTCCCACAAGTTCTAACTCTGTGCATGATACATTGCCATGGACCTTTACATACTAATAAACTTTATGATATATTATGTAAAGCACCAGGTTACTTGCAGATGGTGTTTAACAGCTTGTGACAGTTCCTGCTCTCTTGTGTATTCAGTCTCTACAAATTTGTTTGTTACACATGAGATTGCCAGGTTTTGGGTTTTTTAAGGCACTACAGTATCTCACTCCTCTATTACATACTTAAATTAATTCTAAATGAGAAGAGTAATATTATCAAAGATCTTTTTCTTCCCTCATGAGTACTGTAGAGGCCAGCAAAAGATGCTTAGTGGGAAAAAGAAGCTATAAGAATATTTTCATTTATGTTATTATTACAGCTATAAAAAGCTGAATTATGAAAACTGTGATAAAGCTAAAGAAGTTATTATTAAATAGGCTAGTTTTTCGTTCCTTGGAATGGCTTTAATGAAGTTAAATTTGCATATTAATGCAGTCAGTCATTAGTAAAACAAGTCTTATCAAGAAGCAGGAAGGCTTGTCTAGATATGCTTGTTACTCTTTTGTTTCATAAAGCTGATAAAATAAGTATTTAAAACAAGATTATTTCTGGAAGTTAGAACTTTGCTACTCTTTCACTTTCCTAAAAGGAAACCAGTGCTTGATCCACACAATTTTTTCCTACTTAAATTCCATACCATGTTTTGTGTTTTTCTTTGATGCCAGGTACTGATTTCCTGAGGAGATTTACACATTACTGTAACTACTGCAGTTGATTAAGTAATTGTCATTGGTTCCTTTTGTGGTATGAGAAAAGCATCACTTAATTGAAACTAATTTAGTTGTAGGCTTCTCCTCCCTCCACTGAGTCTAAACATGCTGGCTCCAAAACCTGTGTGAAGGAATGTATTTGTATGCTGCTTTTTTTTGTTGTTGCTTTTTTGTTGTTTTGGGGGGGATTTTTTGGTTTTTTTTTTGTTTTGTTTTGTTTTTTGTTTGTTTGTTTTAGATTGTTTGTTTGTTTGTTTTTTTCTCTTGGATGTATATGGTGGAAAACTTTTTGTTCCTTGAGACTCTTTTCAGGTTGTCATTTAGTCCCTTGTTTTTATAGGATCTGTTTCCCTTCACAAGCTCAAGTCACATCTAGGCCATGCTGAGACATACAGAGCATGTTTTTTGTTGGAAAATCTTTGGAATTAGATGGTGTTTGATCTGAAATATTTCAGGGTAAAACGCTAACCATGTTTTATCAGAAAAATCATGAATCTAGAGGTTTTTTCCCAGCCTTGTGGTGAGGATTAAACTTAGAGGATTTCAATTGTGACAGCCTGGTTTTGCTGACAGTAATTTTAATTGTACTTTTTCTTCCTTCATCACCAATGAAATTTAAAAGGGCTTTGCTACATTTGGTTGATATCCTTCTGCTTCACAACTTGTCCTTTCAAAGGGTCAAGTATTTATTTGTGTTACATTTGACTGTAGGTCAGGCTTTGTGTAATTTGTATTTGTATATCATTTGTACCTGCTTCTTGGCTGTCAGTGTGTGTAATCTGATCTGTGGCTTTCCCTTGCTCTTGCTTTACCCTTTAATTTGCAGATCATTTGCTGTCATTCTGTTTGTTTCAATGGGATGTGAAGAAATGGCCAAAATCAGGACTGCAGACTGTGGGATATTTGTGCCCTATGTATGCAGTACTGTAAAGAAGAAAACTGGAATCCAGTCTGAACTTGGGCAGTTAATGAGAAGAAAATGTTTACTTTGTAAGAAAACATTAGTTTTTAGCTTTATATTCATCAGGGTTTTTTTTTAAGATTTTACCTGTTAACAATTGTCACTTTGTGTCTCTGATTTTTGCAGTGTTACTGTGAGCTGAGAGGTGGTTTTTGAAGTCAGGTTTCACCTGTGGTTTAAACATCTGACCTAATAATGCAGCTTGGACTCCTTAACTTGGTTTCTTCTGGACACCTATGTCTGGATTTTTGGGAGGAGAATTTAGGAAAATTTTGAGTGCTTATGTCAAAATTAGGTTTTGAGCCTTCAGTTTTTTCTCACTGGTGTTTTACTTACTAAATGAATGAAGGTGTAAATGGGTGCCTCTCCTTGGACATCAGCTCCTGTATTTAGCCACTGAAGGTGTGGTTTTTCTTTTTTTTTTTTTTTTTTTTTGTTTTTCCATCCAATAAGTGTAATTGTTAGAATCACAATCCTACAGATTTTCACCAAAGATGACTGTGAAGCTTCTTTGTCAGCCTCAGTCTTCTTGATGTCAGCTTAATTTATTTTGGTCCCTGCTTCCTTACACTGAAACATTTCTCTCTAACATTCCAGTGGATGAGTGTTAAAAGTGAAGGCCCAGATGTTGAGGTGCCCATTTTAACTGTAAGACCTGTTGCTTCTCTGCTATATTTCTCTTTTTTTGCCCATTTTTGACAATCTATCTCATTATTTGGGACAAGAATGTAAACCTATATTTTATGTATAAACTGCATGCAAAACCATGCTCCTGCATGAGAACCATACAAAGTGGGACCATTTTGGACACACTATGGGGGTGTCATCTTTATTTAAATTTCAAGGCCAGAAAAAAGCATTCCTGTCACTACCAAGGCTTGGGGTGCTGAGGATTGCAGGTGAAGCAGTTCATGCATTCACAGACCTTGCAGGGGTGGTGGAAGGATGGCATATTCTTCATTGGTATTTCCACCCCTTCTACCTGTCTTCACTGTTGGGTTTCAGCACCTGTGATGCTGAAAAGGAAATGGGATGATTGTAGTTCCTGCTGTGAAGCTGTGGAGAAAAGATCAAGTATAGTTTGCAGTAAATAATGTATATATGAATTAATGTAACCATGTATGCAGTAGATAATTAGATGATGTAGTTGTTACTAATGTCACCTGCTTAACTAATACAGTCTTGCCCTTTGGAGTTAGACTTACTAGAGTAATCCCTCTTCCTAGATTTGTGTATGGTGACTATTCTTTGGCTTTCCATTTCCAGCTTTTGTAGTGTCACAGAACAGCACCATGGCTTTTTCCACTGAATTTTCACTTAGGACCCCAGCCAGACTCTGTTATTAATGCAGAATATTACTTTCTCACCTGCTGTGCAGACTGGACCACAGGTATTTGGAGTACGTGTGCTCAGCTTCAGCTGCCAGGACATCTGTATGTAGTTTATGGTTGTGTGTTTATTATGGTTATGTGTATGGATAAATCTTTTAATGAATTAAAACCAAAAGTCATTATTTGCCCCACACCATCATCTTTACCAGAGTGCATTTTGTGCTCTCTTTTCCAGAATACAAAGCTTAAGCAAATGTTTTTTCTCAGCAACAGACTCCTGCCAGGTATTGGCTTAAAACCAGCTCCTCTCTCCAGCCAGACAAAACCAGAATAGACATATATTTATGGGGATGGTTTGGTAGCTGCTGTGATGATGTAGACCTTGAATTCATCCACAGATCATTTATTTCTATATCCTAGAGAAACACTGCATCTTTTTGAACCTGTTTACATCAGGAGCAACTTAATTTACTTATAATACTGAGTGAGACTCTGAGTCCAAATTTTCAATTACTTTCTTTAAAAAGTCTGCTAAAGTTGGCCATCACTTTTTACTGTATAAAGAATGAATTAGTAATGCACAGAAGTTTGAAGGCATTCTGTTCTGTGCAACTTCTAAACAAAAGACAAGGTATGATTTTGGGTTTTTTTTAATACTAATTTTTTATTTTTAACTTGCAAATTGTAAGAATCTCTGCATTTGTGGTGGTGTGGTGTTTTCACTGTATGTAAACTGAAAATAGTTCAGTGAATAGCTTAGTGGATATTCAAAACCTCTAAGGACAATTAGGGTCCAAAACTTGACAGAAGTAATAAATCCTGTTGCTTTTAATAAATTTTCCTTGCTACATAGGGACCAAAGCATGGAAAATCCACTTCGACACTGGAATTGAATTACAATCCTTTGGAACTAAATTAATTTCTAAGAGGAGATTTCTGTCTGAGATAGGAGGTGCTTTGTATATGATATGAATTGAGGAGATAACACTGCACTGCCTTTTATAGATGTTTTTGCCTTGGGGCTGACTGATAATTTAAAAATAATGGTTTGAACTGTCTGGTTTTTGTGAATACAGATGGAATTCTGGAGTCATAGTGACAGTTGTTGCTGTCTTTCCCCTGGGAATCAGAGACTCCAGTCTTTCATTGGGAGGATCTGAGAGAGTCAAGAAAGCTGAAATACATGAAAAGTATTCCATAGCAGGTAGAAATGATTTGTAGCCAGCCTACAAGTGGTTGTGGGCTGTAAAGGACGTGGTTATTTATCCCAGATTAAAAATTGTTTGAAGTGTCAAACATGGCTTAAAGAGCTACACTGGTATCCCACTGCTGGGAAAGCTGAGATGGTCCTGGCAGATCTACTTTGAGATGCTTTTGTAAACAAATGAACTGCACTGTAGTCCTGCTCTTTCCTGACATTTCTGTATCTTGGGCTGTTTGTCTGAGCACAGAGTAAGGTCTGTGTTGTTAAAAGGTCTGTAAATACCATCTGCGTTATTTTAAATAGTTTTAAATTTTTAATATTTTAAAATTTTGTTGTTTGTTTTTTTTTTTAAATAGGAAATAGTGATATGAGCAGGTGAACAGAGACAATTAATTGCTCTGACACAACTCTAATAAAAGAGTTACAGACTTCCCTGAACTTCGACAGCACTAACTTGATCAATTTGGATAACTATGTCCTTGTGTTTTCAGCTTGTAAGTAGGTCAGGAAAAATAAATTCTCTGTTGCTGTTGGCCATTGATAGCCTGTGTGAATGATGACATTTCTGTCTTGTTCCTGTAAGATACTTCTAAAAAAAACTAAGTGTGTGTGCCTTTCACATAAGTCACTGGCATCCTTTTGCTGTGGAGTTCATGGGGAATTACTGCAGAACAGGGTCATAAGCAAAGGAAATTGTGTGTCTGTCAGCCTGCTGAAAGAAGAAACTAGGGTTTTGTATAGTTAATAACAGTGTAAATAGCTGGAGCTTCATGTTTGCTAAAAGACAAAGTTAACATATTAGAGACAGTTAACTGACAGTGTCTTGTTCTGAGCTAAATAGTCATTTTCTTCAAAATGAGGTTCAACAGTTTTGGTTCTCTACAAGCTGTGAGTTGATTTAAGAAAGCTGCTCTCCAGTTAAAATGAGTGGAGATGATAATTTGACCACTGTCTGGTCAAAGCAGAATGATTACTATCTTTAGGCTTAAAAGGAGTTGTCTCTTTCTCCTAATGAGCAAGAGGAAACAACAGAGGTTTTAGAGCAAGCTGAAGACATGTAGTATCTCCTGGGTTTCTTTGTTTTTTTTTCCTTAGCCTATCCACAAGAAATGATCTGTGATCAGATCCTTTATGTAATTCCAAAAGAGTAGTGCAGGCCTGAAGATGAGAACATGCTAGAAAATACTTAGGTTATTTAAATGAATTCAACTTGGTTAGGCCCAGTGAAAATACTTTCTTTGCTATTTAAGGAATTCTTTGATGTAGTGTATGATTTACTGCCACTTGACATGGGGAATTTGTTAAAAGGAGAAACTCCCAGAGCACTGGATGGCATGTGTGGGTGGGAAGCAATATTGCTTTTCTTCGTAGGAGGGTAAAGATGGTTTAACTGGGTGTTTGGAAAGATGCCAGAATAGGATTTCTAAGAAAAAAAAGTTTGACAGTACATTGAGGATGGGTTTCATCCAATAGTTACCAGGTTTTGTTGCTAACCCACGTACTTTATGGCTTTGAAAGGCTAACTGGAATACCTGAGGAGGGGAAACATAGAAACATGGCTTCAGTAGAAGAAAAAGAATAAGAAAAATCTGACTTAAGTGAAGTGACTGCAAAAAAAGTTCAGTGTTTTCAAGGAACAGCCAATTTAGAAGAAGAGTCAGAGTTATCAGTTATTCACTGTCTAGTTGGAATGGATCACTCAAGAATGTGCCTGATTCTTCTGTGTAATTGTTTTTATTAGCAGTTTGATGCTGGAATATAAAAACATGGAAAACTTGGAGTGCTTCCAGGGTTGATGGGGATATAGGACAGTACTGGAATTAAGGTTGGTGTTTACAAGTAGGTGCAATTAATCAACAACTTTGAAAAGCAAGTAAAAAAGGAAACAGACAAATTACTAATAATCAGAAGTGCAAGCCTTAAATAAGAGAACTTGTCTTGTTGGTTTGTAGGTGAAGGTGGGGATTAGGGTAGGGTGTAGTCCACAGCATTGTGTCTTACAGAATTTTAATTTGGGATGTCTGGAAGTTCTCATTTGTAGTATGCACCATCTCTGAGCTCACCCTCAGAGTTTGTGAAGGTCACTTAGCTGGCTGCTGATTTTGGGCACTGCTCTTGAGCAAAATAGGAGAGAAGGCAAAGCAAAGCACAAATTGTGCAGAGTACAGTGGGTGAGAGAAGAATAAAATGTTTGTGGAAGGTGATCTGTGGGGAGAAAAGGAAAACCCTTAAGGAACTGGAGAGGGAAACTAAGAGCTGGCAGCATGATGCTTTAAATACAAGGTTTCTGCAAAGAAGTTGGTGATCAGTTGTTCCTGGTATCTGAGCAGAATGTCACAAAAAGTCACCATCAGATGAGTTTGTGAGAAAGATGTAAATGGGGTAGTGGTGGGGGGAGAGCTGAACTACACATGAAAAATTGAAGCACTGGAGTGGGAGGTATGTGGAGGCTGTGTGAAGGATTGTAAATGGGACTGGAGGCACATTGTCAGGCACACTTTTGAAGTCAGCTATATTCTGCTGAAGCTGTGGGAAAGGACTCTGAGGTTCCTTCCAGGCTGTTTTTGTCAGGTAAGCAAGCAATCCTTGCTTCACCCTTCCTCTGTGGCCCCTTTAGCTCACAAGGTCTTAGTGAAGGTAATATTCCCTAGTAAAGAGTAACCATCTCAACAGTATGATCAGTGCTGTCCCTCCTCATAATGTCTTTGCATGGGCAAAATAGGAAAATCTTGGGCATGCTCTAAGTTTTAGGCACTGGTATCTAGAATGTTCCTTGCAGCTCTATAAAGTTCTGTGGCATCCAGTAATTACTGATTTATTTTCAAAACTAAAAGTGAGCAAATAGAATGAGACAGCTTATGCAGAAGAAGTTGTTTTAGGTGCTGAGTCTCCCCTGCAGTAGTCCTTTTGTTGAATGCATTGATAGCTCAGAGGATTGAATGCTGATAGAATCTTAGGTTTAAATTTTTTCCAGGTAGCAGAATGACCAAAGGTAGCTCTGCCACTTTTCTCAGATCTTCAGAACTTGGGATTTAAGCACTAAGTAACATTCAGACCCCTTCTGTCATCTGCAAACTTAATAACTTCACTTGACTTTGTGATATATAGTTTAAAAATGTGTATTTTTGAAGTCCTAATTGTTTGAAGCTGAGAAAAGATTTATGGTATCTGTTGGGGGAAGGGGAAGAGTATAATTATGTACCATTTAGCAGAACCAAGAAACTTTGCACAGCATCAAAGCAAACTGCAGTGCATTTTAGTAATGAAAATTAGTTTTAGTAATGAAAATGCTTATATACCTTTTCAAAGAAAAGTAAGCTGAATTATTTTTAGTGTAAGTCTGTTCTTTTCAACTAGGTCTGCTAGCAGTTTCGATTATCTTTGGCTCAACACATTTCACATGGTGCTCTCCCCCATGTGAACTAGCAAAGTAATTTTTTTCTGCTGCTTATTTCAGAAAGCCACACAGTTCTGCTTGTGATCTGAACATTTATTATTTAATTTGTTCAGGAATGTTTAATCTAAATAAATATGCCATTCTTTCCATTAGCCTATGGTCATATATTTGTATGATCTCTGTTTAAGCAGCTGCTTAAATTACTGCTTGCTGCAATACACTAAGAATGTCAAACAAAAATTAATTAGACAGCTTAACAACCCAAAGTAAACTATTTATTTCGAGTTAGCCTTATGTTTACTACTTTCACATTTAAAATCTCTCATGTGACTGGGACTTGGCCTTTTGCCTCTGCACGTTATGCTTTAGGACAAAGTGAAAAAGCTGTTTTCAGAGTGCTTGTTACATTAAGCATAATCCCAATTGTGTGCTTAATCTAAAGCAAAAGCATTTATGAAGAAAATAGCAGAAGAATGAGAGAGCAAACTTGTCACTGGTATTTTGACTTTCAGTTTGCACTGGTGGATAAAGGCAATGTTTGGTAAAATGCTAACAAATGCAAATTCTTCTTTTGTGCTTAACAAATTATGTTAAAGGTATATCTACTAATTTGAAGAAAATGTAGTAATTCTTTGGAAATGCAGACTTCATGGTAGCAGGGTATGCAGAGGTTTCCCCTGAGATGCATTGTAATTCCAGCAGTATCTTTGCATTCCTGACAAGTTGTAGGACTTGGACTTGCACAGCAATGTGTGAACTGCCTGCTGGCCATTTACTCCTTTTGTGGTAACTGAAATAGTTCACAGAAAGATTCGTTCAGCACATCCTGGCAGACAATGGTTTCTCAGGTTGTTTGCTTGACCTTAATCCATTGAGAAGGGTCAAGAGTGAGGAGGACTCAATTTCAGCTATATTTAAAGTGTTTTAGATGATTCAGTGCTAAGAGTTAAGAGTTCAACCTATAAAAATAACATGCTACCTTTCCTTTTCAGTAGTTAAAAAAAGTTACTTCTCTGTTTGCAGAGTCCTCTTGTCCCTTGGAATTCTCTGAAGCAACACTCAAACATTTTAAATTTACAGTTTTTGTGGTGATTTTTGTTTGGTTTTTTTTTGTCCATTTGGAATTCTCGGAGCTTTCCAAAGGCCGGAGCTAAGAGAGACCTTTGTGTAATAATTTTGGAATGTAATACTTGAAACTATTACTTACCAGGTAACACAGCAACAACAAAAATGTGTTCAAATGGGAATTGCAGAGCATTTCAGAGGTACTTAAATGTGTCTAATGTCAGTGGGTAGCAGATTGAGAGCAGCCAAGAATCAGGCAAAGGCAGCAATTCCCAAAGGGGAAAGCAAATCCTTGGAATGCTCCTGGGTGCTGATGCTGCCTCCAGACTCCCCTTTCTGGAGAGACCTCTTCAGTGAATTCATGCTCAGGACACAGAATACTATGAAGTTTTGTAAAATCCTTTGTAGATCATGTTTTTAAATAGTGTTTTTGATGTTTGGGTGCTTTTCTTCCATCTTATCATTTAAGATGTACGGTGGGTTCAAGGAATAAATGCTTTCCATATATTTCCATATAACATCACCCCTGTTATATAGAAATATGAAAATATTTTTGGCTAACTTTGGAGTCTGGCAGAGTGTATCTTCCCCAGTAATAATGAAGTTAGGATATGGGATCTATAAGGCTAAATTAAGTATTGTGATGTGTTCACCATGTAGATTAACACCTATATCTTAGTGTCACATTCCTCCTAAAAAGATTGTTAGAAATAAATTGCTGAGAACCTTGAGGGAGGAGGGAAACAAAAATAGTTAATAAACAGTCCTGGATCATGTATCTAGTAAGCAAATGTATAGTGGTTTTAAAGTTACTATTCATAAATATAATTTTAAATAATAAAAAACCCTGTATGGCTTTACCATCTACTTTCTTCTGTGGGAAGAAGGATGCTTTTTTAAAGGTATTTTTTGATACAAGACAGACTTGGGCAGTGCATATTTGTTTTCATAGTGTCCTGTTCCATTCTGTGTAAAAGATGAACATTCTGATGCCCAGCTCACAGGGATTAGAATTTATGGTACCTTTGGTTTTTACCTCACTGAAATGCCACTTCAAGAATGGTACAAGTTATCTATTCTGTCAAAAATCTTTATAAATGTATGTTACTGTTTCTTAACTATCATATTTATTAGGAACAGCATGTGTTGATAAAACATAGGGCTGTGGATGTCTGTTGTCAGCATCATTCAAAGATAATGTTCTCTAGCACTCACTGTCCTGTAATGTTGGTCATTTTGACTTAGCTTAATTGGTCTACAAATCACATGGTCTTAAAAACACCCTATTTCAATGAAAACAAATAATAGCAGGAACAGCCAGTCTTGATATTCCTCCTGAAAATTTTCTCATCTTTTTTTAATAATTAAAAACTTTGCTTTCAGATAACTACTGACAAACATTGCAGTTATTCTCTGTGTGCTGCACTGAGTTTTTTTATTTATCAGAGGACTAAGGTAGGTGTGACTTCCCCAGATAGAACAGGAAGCTGAGCAAAGTTTCTTTTAAAATTGTTTCATGCAGTAGGCAAATGAATCACTATTGGAGGGGTGCACCTTATACTTCGATTTATTTTTAAACTTAAGGTTTTTGAGAAGGTGCCAGTGTATGCAAGAAGTCTTTTTCCAAAGTCTGAAGTCTCAAACCATTATTTTCTTTGTTGCAATAATTTCTGTCAGAAAGTTGAAGGAAGCCTGGTTTCACTATTGAGGCATTTGGTGCCAGGGAACTTCACATTTTAGGAATCATAGAATCCTAGAATCCTAGGGGTTGGAAGGGACCTGGAAAGATCATCTAGTCCAACCCCCCCTGCCAGAGCAGGGCCCCCTAGAGTACATCCCCTAGGAACGTGTCCAGGTGGGTTTTGAATGTCTCCAGTGAAGGAGACTCCACAACCCCCCTGGGCAGCCTGTTCCAGGGCTCTGTCACCCTTACAGTAAAAAATTTTTTTCTGATATTCAACTTGAACCTCCTATGCTCCAATTTACACCCATTACCCCTTGTCCTATCACTGGTCACCACTGAGAAAAGCCTAACTCCATCTCCCTGACACTCACCCCTTACATATTTGAAAACATTGATGAGGTCACCTCTCAGTCTCCTTTTCTCCAAACTAAAGAGCCCCAGCTCCCTCAGCCTTTCCTCATAAGGGAGATGTTCCACTCCCTTAATCATCTCAGTAGCTCTGCACTGGACTCTTTCAAGCACTTCCCTGTCCTTCTTGAACTGAGGGGCCCAGAACTGGACACAATACTCCAGGTGTGGCCTCACCAATGCAGAATAGAGGGGGAGGAGAACCTCTCTTGACCTACTAACCACCCCCTTTCTAATGCACCCCAGGATGCCATTGGCCTTCTTGGCCACAAGGGCACATTGCTGGCTCATGGGCATCTTCTTGTCTACCAGGACCCCCAGGTCTCTTTCACCTCCACTGCTCTCCAGCAGCTCAGCCCCCAACCTATACTGGGACATCGTGTTGTTCTTCCCCAAATGCAAAACTCTACACTTCCCCTTGTTGAATTTCATCATGTTTCTCCCTGCCCAACTCTCCAGCCTAAGTCTCTCTGAATGGCAGCACAGCCTTCTGGTGTGTCAGCCACTCCTCCCAGCTTAGTGTCATCAGCAAACTTGCTGAGGGTACATTCTATACCCTCATCCAAGTTGTTGATGAAGATATTGAACAACACCGGTCCCAGTACCGACCCCTGAGGGACTCCACTGGTCACACACCTCCAACCAGATTCTGCCCCATTGACTACAACTCTCTGACTCCTTCCTTTCAACCAGTTCCTGATCCACCTCACTACCTGATCACCAAACCCATACTTGATCAACTTACCTACAAGGATGCTGTGAGAGACGGTGTCAAATGCTTTACTGAAATCAAGATAAACCACATCTACCGCTCTTCCATCATCTATCCACCTAGTAATTTCCTCATAGAAGGCTATGAGGTTAGTCAAACATGATTTACCCTTGATAAAAATGCCTTTGACAACTTGTTCCTCAACATGCAGGAGGCCATACTCAAATACACCTCCTGTGCTGGAAAGCTGAGCATTCCTTCTTGGACAGAGAACTGACCTTGTCCCCGTGTGCCCAAGAGGCTTCAGCCCTCCCTGAGAAACCTTTTGGATAGGCAGTACTGTCCAGTCTGGAAATAGTTACTGAGCAATGGATTTCCTAGGCAGAGAAAGGTGCTGCCATCCTTTACATGCTGATCTCTGGGTCTGTGGAGATGTCATCTTAGTACAATGGAATGCTTGGAGCTTTTGCTTTGTTTTCTGCAGTTTTGGTTAGTGGTAAATGTAGTTGTGAGTGCATGTGTACACTTTGTGTATACATATGTGCACGTGTGGATGCACTTTTTTTTTTTCTTTTATTCAAAGCAAAATATTTGTGGCTGTTCTTTAGACTCTTTGTTTGGAGTGGCTCCTCTTTTCCAAAGCACAATTTTGCAAACATCACTTTTGCAAAGGAGCCAATATTAGTCTCTAAGATTGCTTAGGCTTCCACTGTTCCAGTGGCTGCAAGCTATAAATATTTTTGGACCACAGAAACCAAAAAATGTTAAAATATAAGTGGCTTCTTATTTATGGATAAAGTTCTACCTAGAGGTAGAAAATAAATCTCCTAATAGGGCTATTCCAATCACTATTTATAGGACTTTGTAATCTGTTTATTGGTTAAGTAAAAGCTCATCTCAACTTTCAGATTGCACACATTATGTTTAAAGAGAATGTATCCCATGTTACATTAAAATGAAGATTCTGCAGTTAGTCAAATGTAAAAAAAAAATGGTTTGTTCTGAAGTACAGTTGGTGTTTCCTTAAGACTTGTGTAATTTTTTTTAATCAGTTCATGTAATTTTCTTGGAAATTCTTTGCTTTTGCTTACTAGAATGGAAAAGACAAAAATCTAGTAATCTAATTTGTTGGATTACAGGTGTTTCTGTGAAAAGGTTTTTTTATTTTACAGATACGCTTTGAGGATTCTGTTGGCTCTGTTCTACAACTTTTAATTATAATTACTGGTAGGAATGGGCCTGCTGAGCTCTTCTAGGAAATTAATTAGTCCTTGTATCTGTAAGAGTCTTAGAGAAATTATTTGATTTTCATGTTTTTCCATAAATTTTTAGAATAAGACTGAATGCTGAACTTGGACAGACTTCAGTTAGAAGTTGGGATTAAGACATTGGTGATTTTCTTCTGTTTAAATTACTGTATGAGCAGTAGATGAAGAAGAAAGCATCATTACTTCATCTGCATTATCTGTTCTCACTCTCTTTTCATGTGTTTCACATGTTAAGGCAGTTCCTCATCTCAGTGTGGTTAGAACCAGGGTGTAGGGACAAGTAAACATAGTTTGGCCCAACTAAAATAATTCTGCAATTCTATAGAGCATTTATGTGCAGTAAGGAAAAAAAAATCTGGTCAGTCTGGGGAATTTTGGATTAGCCTGTTCAGAAGTCAGTACTGAAATATTTTTCACTTCTAGTGAATGTCTGGAAGAAAATGGAAGGGGAAAAAATTTTCTGGGGAGGGCTAAGGTTTTATGGATAAGATGTGAGGTTGTATTGGCTTTGCTTGACAGGCTGAGAGATTGCTTTGAGTCTGGAAATTAGAATGTACTCTGGTGCTGCTTTGTACTTTATTCTGCTGTCTGGAGGTCTGTCTGAGAGCTGAGGCCAAGGTAAAAATGAAGGCACAGAGGCTGGCCTAGGGTGATATGTAGAGATTTATGCTCTTCTAGCTTGTAGTAGGAAAGACATTTTACCTCAGGTAAATAGCATTAAATATTGTCTTGTAATATGGCACTAATGGTGATGGGTTTTTTCTGAACATAAATTTGCAGGGATAGAAGCACTGGATGCTGGGGGGCTCCTTTGTTGTTTTAGCTGCTTTGTTGCAAGTAGGATGGGAAATTCTGAAGGACCTTCCTTGCTGTGTGTGTTTTCATAGCTTCATACTCACATGATTTTAGTCTCTTTGGAGCAGAAATCTTCATTATAAGCACCATTTTGAAGCATCAGTAAGGATTATGGTCTCATCTACTCAAATGCTGTTTTCATGCATGATGCCATTAGGAGTATTATGTTGTGTATTGCTTAAAATTATTCTTGATTAATTATACTTTCTATTCACTTATTATAGAATCCCTCAAATCTAGACAGCAGGACTTGACAGCATAAGGAACAGTTGCAGCTACTTTTGGTTGGTTTGTTTTTTTGTTTCTGTTTGTTTGTTTTCATAAAGTTAATAAAGCTATTTATTCAGTTACGGTGGGGTGAATATTGGTCCAAAATGATTGCTTATATTTTGAGTAGTTCTTACAGTCTCTTTGTTTCCCATTGATTTCTCATCATTATGACTTTACATTTTAGGCAAGTTCAACCCCAGTGTTCATTGACAAGAATTGGAGGCATTGTACTTGTCAGCATTTCCACTGAAAAGTAATACTTGCTGCTCTGAAATAGAGAGGCAGTTGTAGCCCTAGATGAGAAGCAGTACCTGAAGGGTTTCTCCAAGGTGAAACTTTTGGTTCATATCCTTAACACAGGGAATGAGCACAGGAAACCACAGTTCTCAAAGGGCTAAGGGTGTATAGAAGTCAAAGAGAGGAGTTGGTATTAATTTTCTTCTAGTAATAGATAATATTAATACAGTTGAAATGTTTGCAGATAGAATTCAGGTTTCTTATTTTGAAAAAAAATTATTAAAACCATCCTGAAAAACAGATGGAAAGGAATAGTTCTGGGGGAGTGTACTTGGTCTCCTTGGGAGGAAGAAAATAAATAATAATAGTCAATACTAATTCTCTCTACTTCATGATAAAACAGAGACCTTTTTATTTTGAGAATCAGCATTGCAGTAGAAATCATTCTCCAAAACTGGAGGTTTTGTGTGTGGTTGTGCTTTTTCTCAGCCATAGTTAACAGGCATATTTTATAGTTGCTGATTTTCAATATAGTGGGGAAGTTACAGGTCAGGGTGAGTGAAAAGTTTGCTTTCCTGTTGTGAGAACATTGTTTCAAGATTTTGAATTGCAAATAGGTTGCTTGTCCATACAATTCTATATTGCTTGGAAATCTTACATGTAGGGAATGTAGAGGAAGATAATTTAGTGAAGTGTGTGCCCTCAGGAAGAAAGGGGACGTTGTACTTGCATATGTTGTGAAAAACATATGCAACTAAATTTAGCTCCTACTTGCAGATTCTACTTATTTTCAAGATTGTTTGTGGGATACTTCCAACCTTGTATGAAAAAGGGCATGGGAAGATTTTTTTTTTTTGTTCCTCTTTGGGCCCTCACATCTCCTTTTCTCCTTTCTCCTTCCCCTAAGGAAAAAAAGACTCTCAACAGAAGACAAATTATTTCTCTGCACACATTTGTATCTCAGTAGTCTGATTTAGCATCATGTTGGTGTGCTGCAAGATTAATTGGCATATGATGGGTTTTGGTTTTAGCCCTCACCTCCCAGTTTTATACAATAACTAATGCTCCTCCTGTAAATCTTAGATTTATCTGTGAAAAGTTAGCCTGTTATCCAAAACAGTTTCTTTCCTGTTCTTTTGAAAACTGGAAACAGCAGTGACTGCTGCTAAAGGGCTGCAATGTATTTTTTGTGTATTTGACACTATTACTATTGGACAAAAAAAGGAAAATATTTATCTGTTAGCACTTGAGTCTTAACCCTTCTTAGTGAGTGTTCCTGTCTGCAAGTGCTCTGTGTCAATGTCAGATTGACCTCTTCAGTGGTTATTTGCAGAAATTATATTTCTTCTCCCCTCAGGGAAGTTCAGCACTAAGGTAGATTGTCTCATGAACCTGGTTTGATTTAGTTGGAACAGTATTGATTGTTTTCCATTTGAGGAAAAAAAACCCAACCAAACAAATACTGTTATTCTAGTTGCGTGTCACATCTGTACCAAACTTGTACCTTGGTGCTCTTCTGTATTTTGAAGCTATAATTTATTCTCATCCAATATACCTTTTCTCCCTGGAGATTTTGCTTTGCATGTGGCATGTTGCTGCCTTTCTATATCAAGCTAAAAAAATATTATTTAGTTGAAATAGATGTTAAGGATTCTACTTGTTAATAATCTTCTTATGGTGTCGGTGACCAAAAAATATTAAAATTTAGGTTTTATACCATGTATTTCCAAGCAGTAAAATAAGGCTGTTTATTGACTCTTCAGAAGCTTTTCAAGACATTAAGATAATTGCCTTTTAACACTGCACTTCATACAGCTGTTGGTATTTCTTCCTTGACAGCAAGTCAAGGTTATGAATGCAGAGATTTTTGGCACTTGGTAAAAGTAAAAGGATTGTTAAGACACTTTTTTTTTTTTAAGAAGGTCACTAAAGAATGCTGAGTTGCCATTTTCAGAGGTGACTGTCCCAGCTGCTTTTAAAGCTTGTCCTTTGTCTTTGGAATACCTTGCTTTCCAACAGAACTGCTGAAGGTTGAGTCAAGTTTGTTCCGAGCTGTATCCCTTGGAAACGTTTTGGCAAGCATGATTTAGTGCTGCTTGTCTTAATCCTGTACATTCCTCACCATGGCAAGGCTACACATTCAGTAAGCTTTATCCCACCCTGTACTTTCAGCATTAAAGTTGGAAAAGCCAAAGGCATCCAAAAGGTGGTATGAGAAATGAGGGTTTTTTTCTGTTTTATGGCTTTAAGCTTCAACAGTCTTAAAAAGAGATTATTTCATAATAGAAACTATAGTTTCTGAAGAATCAGCCTGAGATTTGTCAAAGGTATGAAGTGACACAACTATTTTAAGCATTACTGGGCCGTAGATCTATTTGAAACAGTTCATGTCAACATTTATGTACACATACATAAAACTGGGGTGGAGAAAATCCTGCTTGAACTTGTTCCAATGACTGCTTCATTTAGGCAAAGGACCTCCTGCTGACCAGCCCTTCCTCATAAGGGCAAGCTTCTAGGGCAGCCTGTAAAACTGATAAAATAATAGTAGGTTATTCTGTGGAGGTGAAGAGGACACTTGGGTTTCAGTGGCTTCAGGCAATCCTGCTGGAAGGAGGCACTCAAATGATTATGATGACTTCTGTCAATGTAAAATGGGTACAAGATGTTTTATGTGGGTCTGATTATTATTTTTTAAAATGAGTAAAGTCATGAGTAAAGTCAACTCTGACTTTACTAGAAAACCTGGATTTCATTAGACCTGTCCCACACAGGGATGTGGTTGTCTCCAGCCTAAATCTTGATTTTTTTTTATTTTTATTTTTTTTTTCAGGTAGGTGACTGTTCATTTCAGTAATTCAGATGGAATGTGCTGCATCAGGGCTCTGCAGAAAATGGAACTGATTTTGAATCCTTAGGGAATTCTGCAACACAGAGCTGGATGCTTTTGGGAGACACTGGAGTGTGAGTGAGTGTTATCACTTTGTTTTATTTTATGGTACTTACACTAGTATTTATGATGATACCACCATAATATTGTGACATGTTGTCTGAATAACTCTGAGAAGTAGGGAAATCACTCCTGTCTACAAAGAGAAAATGAGTCATGCAATAGATTGAGAAGTTGCTTGTGATCCTATGGTAGATCTTGTGGAAAGGATAGTGGGCCAGGACTGCTGCAGCACTAAGGACATTATATATAAAAATATAAGCAGCTGTCCTGTTTCTTGTATCTTAACACATAAGCCAATCCTGTCTTCTATCAAATAAAAATAATCTGATCAATAGAATCTGATCACTTCAGACTCAGGAAAAAGAAATATTCCAAACAGTATTATTGTCCTGAGACAGAATCTGTGCTTTTAAAACTGGGATGAAGTAAGCAAAGAAGACTGTTCCTAAATAAAATAAGGACTTAATTAAGGTGGTCACTTCGTTTTGTTGTAGCTGTTGGATTACTGATGTTATAAATTAACAAAGTTTAAGTAGATGATTAAAAGTAAAAATAGTTTAATTGTTACTCCATGAATGGAAAAACGTTCTGATTGTTTGAGTAAGATCACCCTGGGTGTTTCAAGCCACCTTCGTTTTGGGACAAGCAGAAACTGAGTGCTCTTTTAAGAATAGGAACCACTTTGCTGCAAAATTGCTGTGATGGTGACTGGGGAGGAGCTTCTGATCTGTAAATAAAATCTAGAAGATACCATGAAGCAGGTTACTAAACTCCTGAGCATAGTCCATGACAACTTATGTTCTTTGAATCTTGGGCATTTCAGAAGTTCTGTATTTATATCAAAATTCTCTATGATGTTTTAAGGGAGGAATCAAACATTTTCAGGACCCCTAGTCAGGTATAGAACCTAGGGGTTCTAGACATTGCATTCATGCATCTCATTGCTACTGCTATAGGCAAGCTTGTTCTCTATTGTTCTTCTATCATAATTGCATGTAAATTAGAGGGAAATAAGACCCAGTATCTGGAAATCTCTCAAATCCAATTTTCTGTGTGGGAAGATCTTCCTGATAGGAAGCATTACTAGAACCTTTAAATCAATGCAATACACTAACAAAATCCCTTATGGGGTTTCAGGGGTAGCATTTAACAAGTTTCTTCTTTGCTGGTACAAATAACTAATTGCAGTTATATTTCTGTTTTTTATTGTTTCTTTGAGTTGTCTAGTTGGAATATTACCCACAAAATGGAAGCATATAGGCTAGTCTGAGTCATGCATTGATAAATCATATTTGCTTGAAGTGGGAGATCCATTTAATCCCTACAGACAGAGTAAGAATCTTTGTTTTGGAATTCATCACAGTTTTTTGAGTCTCAGCAGTAACTACCAGTTATAGTTAGCAGTTACACTGATGGTAACTTGATGCTAGCCAGAATCAAGCCTAATCTTCTCTACCTAACTCTTACATGTCATAAAGATTTATCTTCCAATTGACATCCCCTCCTTAATAGAAAAGCTGTTAGAGATGAAGGTAAATAGTTTGGAATAGAGTGGAATATATTTATCTGCAAATAATTATTCACTCTCTTTGTTCCTCCATGCTCCTGGTTGTGTGATTACAGTAGAGGAGGCTGAGGGGAAGTCATGGGAACGGGTTTATTCTGTTTGGAGGTCATTCCATGAAGCTTGATTTCTGTAAAATGCTCAAATGGGAACACCCTAGTGCCCTGAGCTCAGGAGATTATCAGTCTTCAGAGGGGCAATCAGGAGCTGAGCCATTCCCCTGGCTGCCAGGCTTGGAGCCATCGATCACTGGTGACAGCTTGACTGCATTGATTGCTCCTGCAAAAATGTTATCAATACTGCTAATGAAAGTAATTATTTTGATTCTGAAATTATTGAATTTTTACAGCAGCAAGGGATAATTACTGAAAGTCATTTCTTTGCAGTAACGCTGTCTCTGGCAGGTTCTAGGATGGGGGAATCTGAGGTGTTTTAATTTTAGTTTTAGAAGGAACATGTTTTGAGGTGGCTCTGTTCTTGGGGTGCTGTGCAGCATCCAAACAAGGGAATCATAGTGCTCCTCTGCAGGTCAGTGACAGTACATTTCTTTTAATCTTCTCATTAAGAGGTAGCTAAGAAAGAGAATCCAGTGTTTTTCTGTCTCAGAATACTGGATCATGTCACAGTCAAGAGCATCAACTTGCAATGCTGTGAGTCCTTTTAAAATTTTTAATGTATTATCAGCACTTTTTCTGTTCTGGGGTCCAGCACCCATTAATTTGAAGTCATATCTGTGAGGGTTCCACATATGTGGCTTGTGTTGAATGCAGAAAATACACAGTGTAGGCTCAGCAGCTCTAGGTCATGTAAGAATTCTGCAATAGCTGCAGAGAAAGAATCCAGCTGGCCAGATTTGTATAACAAATTCTTTCTTTCAATTGTGGTTCGTTTTTTTTTTTTTTTTTTTTTTTTTTTTTAAATTTAGTGGCAGCAATGGTGGAGACTTGTGACAAAACCATTTTTGGCTGAAAAATGTAAATTCACTGTAGCCCAAACTATTTGTGTAAATGTGTCCTTTGGAAATGCTAATGAAAAGGCCATTGGAAACTACTTGTTTCCTGCTAGCTCTGCTATAGGTTGGCAGAGCTGCTGTGACACTTGCTGTCATCCACAGACCCTTCTGGGTCCTTGGCTTTGAGATTTTAGCAGAGGACCTCAGGAAATCTGGGTTCCTGGATCCTCAGCTTCAGCCCTGCCATGCTCAGTGCTTGCAGAAAGCCAGGGGACTCCAGGAGCTGACCCTTAGAAATCAAGCCTTGATTGTAATAATTTCCAAAAGCTAATTTGATTTCTTCTCCCGTGGTAAGTTTTGCAGTATCTATGTTTTTTCAGAATTTCTTGCTCAATAAATTTCTCTGTTGCTACTTTTACAAGTTGGGTTATAAATGAAGGAGAGAGCCCACAGGTGCTACACAACACCCTGGCTCTCAGAGCTGACTTAGCTGAGCTTTAGGGAGAGCAAAAAGTTAAAATATCCTACTATTCATTCACATGTGTGGATTTTTTTTGGGTGGAAGGAGTGGTGGGGCAAGAGTGAAGCTACTTGGGAAGGCCACTGGTGAGTGCCTGTGTGTCAGATGGGTCAGTGGGAAGGTGACAACTCTGCTGGTCTTGGCAGTAAATGACAATGACATTACCTTAGTCCTTGCAAACTGCATGGCTTAGGTGTGTAAAAGAAGCATTCATCTCAGTTATCCTGAATTAATTATTTGGCTTAAACTCATAGGTTCTAGTTTGGCACAGTCTTATGGACCAGATTTATGCTCCTAGCAGGTGAGATTTTACTACAAATAAATTAGGTTCAGAGAAAGTAAAGCCATTTCTATTTGTGTAGAGACTGTTTTTATCCTAGAGTGACACATTTCTGTAACTTTTTTGTATGTGTAAGCTATTTAAGCCCTCACCTGCTTAGGGCATCCAGCACCTTCTGCTGTTTTAACTTCATTTTGCATCAGGCTCAGTGTAGCAGAGTAAGCTTCACTGCTCTGAATATTTTATGTTGTCACTGGAAAAGTCCTAGCTGGAAATTGCTTATCTAATGGTTTACATTTGGACTCTTTTTTAATAATGAGACAGACAGGGGTGAAAGTGACCTGCTTTGACTAATGCAAGTGGCTGAAAAAAATGAGAGGTTTTATGAAAGCTTATATGGTTAAATGAAGATTAAATATTACAGAGGTTATAATTCTCTGTGTTTTTTTCAGTGTTTTACTAGGGTGTGTTTTTGCATTTTTGTTTTTGTTTGGTTTTAATTTGGCAAACTGAGAGTTCCCTAGTTTCTCCAAAGTGAACATAGAAATGCTCAAATATTAGACCTTGTTATATATTTTGCAAATGAAGAGCAGAGAGTCTGATGAAAGTAAAACTTGTAAAACTTAATGGGAGTCTCCTGAACACAGTTCAGTGATGCTTAGCTTGGGAATATGTTTCCTGGTGAATCAGCTGTTTTCTTCCTTTTTTTGGGCTATTTTAATTTTTATTTTTTTTTTAGATGTTGTTTAAAAGCTTTTATGTCTTCTTTGGGTTTGAGAACAGTTTTAAAACATTAACTGATCTATTTTGTGAAGGAAGGATTATGTTTTTTCTTAAAAGGACTGTGGACCTATTTTTTTTTCATCCAGCTATTCCTCATCAGCTTTGACATCCACGTGTGAAATTGAAAGTGTTACACACCTGTACTACAGATGCAACGTAGTGGTTTAAGCCCAGGGATAAAATAGGAAATTATAAAACTATGAAGAGAGTTTCTCAAACAGGTAGTTCCTCTAGGAACCTTCAATATAAAGTCTTAGAACTGCTCTTGCCTCTGCCTCTCAATACTTAGCAGGGGGGGGGCTAAGTTCACAGATCCCTGTAGTTTCCAAATGTCTTATAAGAAAATCAGTAATTATAAAAGAAACATTAAGGGTTTTTTCCTGTTTATGTGACTGCTTTGTCTAAATGATCTGATACCCTACATGAGTGGGACAGGTCTTCTGATTTGACAAGAACACTTTCTGTTGAGCTGACTTGTTAGAGTTTATTAATACTCCAAGGTCTATCTTATCTGTTAAGTCAGTCCCAGCCCTTATGCCCTGATATTTTAAGTACATCTCAGGGAACCTTGAGATGAAGGTGTTGAAGGCTTCTTAAAAACAGTATAACTAAACTTGCCTTTTTCTTTAGAACTACTTACCTTTTCTGCTTTACTATTTGCATGGCATATTGACTTTAAAAAAAAAAAAGAAAAGAAAAAAAAAAAGCAACAAAGCAAACCCACTGCTTTTTATGGCAAAATAACCTTCAGCAGAAGTTTAAATAGGAATGTATTATTATGATTGCTGAGGAGGGTGGATGCAGCTCTGCTCTTCTGAAGGAGGCTTCTGTCAGGCCCTTAAGGTTGAAAGCTAAAAACCATATTTTGTTTCCACAGTTTTTTTTGTGTCCTGTGCCACTTTGTCTGTGGAATTATGCACTGCCTCTGTCTGCTGAAGCACCAGTCTCAGCTTTTGTTTCTGTCGATCTTTTGCAAACCTAAACAGACAAAAGTTCATTTGAAAGAAGTGAGGGTGAGCTCTCTCTCTCTCTCTCTCTCTCTGTGTGTGTGTGTGTGTGTGTGAAAAGCACAGCACAACTTTTTAACTTAGTTCATCCAAACGAAGAAGTTGGTGGTATCAAAGGGCCTGTCTCACATTTGTCCTTCTCTAAATCAGTTGTCATGGCAGAATTCAAACTGAAATCTTTTCAGGCAACCTAATTGCTTGGTGTCTGTGAAGAGCTGAGATGGTTATCCCTGTATCTTGACAGCAGTTTAGCAGCTGAGATTTGACTACTGGGAGATTTGGCTCAGATTCCTGTGCTGTGTCATTCTGCTTTTGAAGGCAATTATTCAAATTGTCACACAGCCACAGAGGGGCCAGGGAGTGCTCTGCAGGAATCAAGTCATTTAGCTGAAGTAAGCCTTAAACTCTGTGGCTTGGAGAGGACAGGGAAAGCCAGTTCTATTTGCATGGAGGATGCAATCATCTATTAACCCATGTGGAAGTAGAAGGCAAGTTCCTTTCCCGGGCACTAGGAAGACCTAAAGTTTGCTTTCTTCCCTGCTCCTTTGCTATGACTGTCTTGCTCTGAAGATTTCTTTGCTACACCCATGTGTTACCTGGCAGTTTTTCTCCCAAATGTTTTCAGACCAGTCTATGTGGATGGCAAAGGGCACCTATTTTATGAACCCATATGAGTCCATTAACTGAAACAGGAACAGACATCGTAGTATTTTTAATATAGAAACACAGAATTTTTTTTCCATTTTACTTTGTCTCTCTGAAACGATGAAGGTTGTGTTTTCATGGATGCCTTGTGGTTTTGGTGTCTATTCATTTGCTTGTCAAGTGGCTACAGGAACTTCTTCATAACTTCTTAATGCATTCTGGTGATAGCTTAGATGCTAGATTTTTGCAGTAGTTTTTATGATAGATGCATACAGATTGCCTGACTTGTTGGAATCAGAAATATCCTACAGGATGCAGCAGTATTTGCCTCTGTCATTTAACTAAAGAAAGAGGTTTGCAGCCCTTGTAACCTGCCCTGAGTGAAGATGTCTCAAAAAAATACATTATTTGAATTATGCAGGACAAGTAATTTCGAATTGCACCTTAGTTTTATACTTTTTTTAAAGCTAAAAATCTGCAGAGCTCACTATATACTTATTAATTATTGAAACCATTTATTTTTTTTTTCTAGGCTTATTGAAAGAGGATGACTTTAATTACTTACTGTCTTTTTGCAGAAAGAAATTTGTTTCCATTTATTAAAAACTTCAAGAAAAGGTTGTGGTGCTGGATTACCTTGCAGTTACCCTGCTGTAATTACTCTGGTATCATCTTGGGTTGCTTCTTTGTATGTGTAAATGAGACAATCAAGTAAAGGAGTTCTGCACAATGCTGAAGCTTTTATATGTTAATGCTTTGTATGGTTTGTAAGTAAAAAAGCATAATTTAGATTTAATGTCAGTACAATACAATTAGGCATGCTTCTTTTTTAGGGGTGGAATCTTTTTAGTTAAATTAATCTCTCAATGTAACAGCTATACCTGAAAGGTGAGGTCCTGTGCTTTGACACAAAATTATGTAGTTGTTATTCTTCCTTCTCTACCCATTTTAGATGAGGTGGGTTTGCATTCAAGAAAGCAGGTCCAGGACACATATGTACTTTGTAATTTAGTGCTAAAGTGTAATTTACTCCCAATTTGCCAGGTTGCTTTTCCCTGGTAAGAGGGCTCAAGACTTTCAGTATTTGGTTCATGTAGTTTGTCAGGCATTGTGGTGGGCAGTCATATAATTTCTTGAGGGTGTGTTTCTAACTTTCTACCTTGATATGAAAAGTTTTATATGCCCTCATCCTCTTGAGCCATATTGGTCTTTTGAAGGGTTATCTTTAGCAAGCTTGTCCTGGTGAAGTCTGGCCAGGTGAGCTGAATAGAAAAGATGGAAATCATTAAAATCACACTTACAGGATAAAATTAGCATTAGCAATATCTGTTTCCTTTCAGTTCTAGCACAAATAAAAGACTAGTTTAAAAAGCTGTCTGGTTGTTATTGTTGTTGTTATTATTATTATTATTATTATTATTATTATTGTTATTCTGCAGTGCTGGAGGTTTGCTTGGCTTGATGTGTGTCAGTGAAGCCAATCTATTTCCTAGCAGATAGGCAGCAGGGCAGTTTTGGTTATTGATGCCTCTGTATTTGGTAGAGATACAGAAAACAGGTAATATCAAAAGGTAAAAAACGTAATAATTTTACTAAGTCAGCACCACTACTGTTAGAACAGAATGGAAGCAGTTTGAGTGCAAACTGTTCCCTTACAAAGCAGCTGTCAGGCTGGAATCCCAGTGTGGATGAGGAAATGTGAACCAAAGAGTGAAGTCCACAGTAGTGCCCTCCTCTGAGTGTCTCTTCACTCCTGCTGCTGTAGCAATGCAGTTTCCTCTGCAGATTTTATGTAGCCTACAGCTATGTTTAATATTTTCCCTCAAGTAGAGGGTTGGTTGTTCCATGCTAGAAATCCAGTAGCATTTCCATTTCATCTTGCTAGCAGCTGTGTAACATGGCAGTCAAGGCATTCTTGTGACATTTACAAGAATTCAACAAGGTTTCAGATATCCTTTAGGGCACTGTTTTTTGGTTTGGTTTTCTTTTTTCTTCTCCCTGAATAAAGGGAGGTTTTTTTTCCTTTTTTCCTATGTTTTTCATGGGTTTTGGAAGAGAAGCAGCAATACTGTTTCAGAAACAGCAGTGTACTTGATTTCTCAGTGGGAGGCACTCTGAAAAAAAGGGAATAGCTTACAGCAATGACAGGTACCTTCTGATTCATGGATGAGGAGCCATTCTTCCACAGAGAACACTCCAATCTGTGTAGAAAATCATGTAAGGCCATTGTAATGTTCAGCACAGAATATCTTCATCCAGCAAGTGAGGTATTTCTTCCTGCTGTCAAATTATTTTTGGCTTGAGTGTAGCTGATCAAACTTGACTGGGACTGCAGCTGTGTGAGGGTTGCTGTAGTTGGGTTTATGGTGCTCCCAGAGAGGAAGCTTCTGTCAAGCTGGGAATTGATTCTGGCAGTAATAGTACTGAGCAGCTCAGGAACAGTGGTGCTGGAGTAGCAGAAGGGTAATTTGCAAACATTTCATCCTGGCCTTTATCACCAGGAAGAGTGTGAAGGAAAAAAAGTTTCTTTCCACCCACTGAGTGCTGTGTCATTGCAGCACAGAGTTTGTCAGCACAGCTACAAAATGTTCATGTGGTGCTACTGGAACTTGTTGGCATGGAAAGAAATGCCAAGAAGGAAGGTGATGCTTGCCACATACTCATGTAAAGCCCTTGCACGATGGTAGTAATGAAGTCATTGAAAGCTGATGTTTTTGTATATATTTTCATTTTTAAGTAAGCCATTCATTAAGGTAAGAGATAAATAAAAGTATTAATCCCACCTGTAAATTAAAAATAAACTTTTTGTGTGTGTGTGTGTTCCTGTTCTAATTTTTAGTTGACAGTATGGTGGGGGTTATAGTTTAAATTCATGTGTTCTAGGAGGCAGAGTTTCTAATTAGTGATTAGAAGTTGTGTTTTAGTAGTATTTTCCTTTTTGTTTCTTTTGGTGGTTTTTTTTTTTTTAAACTTGCTTTAGCTGGTATTAATTCTCTCAGGGCCATTAATGACTTTAAACAACCCCCTGAGTTATTTCCTGGACCATGTATTTCTGGAGCCTTTCTGTTTCCTCAGCACAGATTTTGTTCTGTGCAGGCCTGCTCAGGGACTGGGTGATACCAGTGGTGACACAAGAAAGGCACTTCCACTGCATTTAGCTCTCAGTGGTATGGGGATATATGGTTTGAAGCTCCTGTTTCTCCTCCTTTTGGATGTGCAACTTCTCAGTCCTTTCCCCCTTCCACTGCCCCTGTTCTTCTCTCCTTTCTTATTCCTGCTAGGATTTTGCCAGGGCATTGTCAGAGCCTTCAGTATTTTAAATCCAGGTGTCTGTATCACAGCTACTCATTCAAATATTGATCAGTAATGCACAGATTTGTTTATATTGGGTTTGATGCCAGACTAGCAAAGAACTATCTGGAAAAATCATATTCTTGCTCCTGTTCCCTTTTCTCTTCTCACTTTATTGGAATTTTTTACTGAAATTAAGATGTTACCCCCCCAGCAGGGTGTACCTGCAGCATGTTGCTCTACAGCAGCAACATGGCTCAGGTTGGAGGCTGGAAGCAGTTCTGGAAACAACTGACAGCATTTCTCCCCCCAGTGTAATCCTGCATTGAAATAAACTAAACTGTGGTACTTCCCCAATAATTCTAATGAAGTAAGAATTCTGGGTTATTTCCATAAGTTAACTGTATTAAAAAGCATATACTTAGTTAATTTACATAATTAGTACTTATCCAAAATTCTCCTTTTTTTGAGCTCAAGTCTGTTGAATGCTAATAGAGCTGCATTTACAGTGTGCTAAGTGAGATTAGAGCTGGGTCCTGCATCTTTGCTTTGATACCTTGTGGAGCAAAATTTTCCAGTAAAAGCCTTTGACTTCCATGTGTGCCAGGGTTGAAACCCTGCAGGGAAAATGCACTTTTTGTATGGTAGGGAAAGCTTTATCTCCAGAGCTGGTACTGTTAGTATGTTGCTGAAGTCACAGAAAAGGAGCTAAGCTTCTACAAGGAATTTTAATTGATACTTTATGCAAATCTTAGGTGCTGAATAATGCATTCAAGAAATGATGCTGTCTAGAATATTTCCTGAATTATCTGAAGTCTTTGAGAAGAACTTGGATTTCCCTGTCTATTTAATACCTAAGGTGGCAGTGTAGCTGTTAGCTTCTAAATAGTAATTGTATAGTATATTTGTAATAAGGGAAGTGCTCTATATTTCTATATTTTCTGGTCAATACATTTTTTTCTTCAGTAGATGTTAAGAAGTGTCTCCCACCAAGGATGTCTTTAGTATAATCTCTTAAGTAATTCATGTGTCCTTCTGTTAGTAACAGAGTCAACCAGGTACAGTGTCAGCAGAATTTTAAACTGAAGTCATATGGCTATCTCACCAAAATATTTACTCCTTTTTCCCCTGGAATATTTTTAAAAACAAATAATAAGCAGTGTAAGGACTAAATGTATGTCACTGGCAGGCAAATCAGTAAATTTTACTTGCCCTACAAAATGTTGCTTTGTGATCTGCTAGTGTCCTTCAGAGATCTTTTTGGTTAAAAAGTTCCTCAGAAATGAAGGAATCTAAACTGGGTGAAAACAGAAGAAACAGTTAATCTTCCTGAATGTAAAATACAGGTACATTGGATTATACCCTCCATCAGGTGGATGGTCTTGTTGCAACTTGCTGAGTTCTCTTTTACCTGTGGGCCTGTCTTCTTCAGAAGAATATAATTCATCTTCCAGAGTGGCACTACACAAAGCTGTGGTGGCAACAGGAGGAGGAGGTGGAGGCAATAATGATGCTGTCCTGCTTTAAATGATTAATTACACTCAGGAGCATTCCCTTGGACATAGAGGGTTTTACAAATTCCTAGTAAAAGGAAGTTCCTAAGTTGTGGAAGGAAGTCCAGGTAGCAGCTTGTCTGTTTTCTTGGTGTTTCCTGTTTCTAGATGTACTCTGGTTGATGCCCAGAGTCTGTGTCCCTAAACCAGCACTTGGGCTGTTGCAGTGGGGACCAGAGACCCTATAAATGAAGTAAGATGTTGCTCAGGTTGTGTGTAACAGTGGGGCTTTAGTTCCTTTTTGGATCCAGCCTCCAGTTCTTCCTTTCATGGCTGTAGTGACTTTTCCCTTGGATGGATAAAGACTTCAGTGGTTGGAAGGAGGGAGGGTTAACTTTCTGAGGAAGTATTACAGACACATGCCCTAATTGTGGGTGCTATTATGAGAGTAGGGCTGAGCTGTGATGAATTAGGTAATTC
Source organism: Heliangelus exortis (assembly GCF_036169615.1). Lineage (NCBI taxonomy): Eukaryota > Metazoa > Chordata > Aves > Apodiformes > Trochilidae > Heliangelus > Heliangelus exortis. The sequence continues at coordinate 1,536,145 of NC_092433.1, forward strand.
CCTCTCCCAGGAGAAGAGGAATGAATTCTTAATAGCTGAGAATTGGAAAGCAACCTTATTTAACCAGCAGAGGGAAAACGGTCTCCTGAAAGGGCCCTGTCATAGAGTGTCCCAGCTTGTCAGGCTGTGGCTTCTGGAGATGGGAAGGAGGTTTGAGTCTGAGAAACCTTGTATGAACTTTATCATATCTGAGAAAGTTGAACTCCAGCAGCTCATCTCACTTTTGACTCTACTTCTCTGACCCTTCCTTACTTTTAAAGGCAAATCAGTATTGATCCAGCAGAATGCTGGTTAGGTGGTAGGTATTTTGCATTGATTTATGAGCAGTTGCAGGGAGCATGAACCTACCCAGTTAGGAAGGGAGAAGATGTCAAAGGTGATACTGGAGGTGCTGGGTGCAGGGAGAGATACTTCGTGCTGTTTCTCCTCAGGAAGATGTCTGGAAAGAAAAGTTACTAACTTTGTAAATATTTTAAGGTATGTTGTTATTAGACTGGGCTATTGTATTTACCCTGAGACATGATACAGATCTGGCAGAAAAGCTGGAGGGCAAAGGACAGAAAAAGCTTTTAAAAGCTGATTGAGAGCCTTGGTTTTTTGTTATTTGGAGGGAATGACAATCAGGCCTTTTCTTTTGTCATCATTTTTTAGGGAGAAAGGAGTCTGGGGAGAACAGCAAATATAGGCAAGTGTCAGGAAAAATCTTTTGCCACTGGGTTTTGCAGTTCTCTCCTGCCTTACAGCTCTCTGTCCCCTTTAAAAATTCATGCTTATTTTTATCCCTATCTGGGACTTGCTGTGCAAAGTAAAACTGATGTCTTCTGCCTAACGAGGCCTTGCTCCTGTATTTCTGCTTTTGAGAACTCTATAGCCTCTGTAGGAAAGGCTTTGTCTTTCTTTGGTGCATGGTTTGTACAGTTTTAGGGGCTGGCACACTATAATTAAAATTGAAGTAAGTAAGGAAGGCATTTAGAAACAGTAATTACTGGTGTGTCAGTAACAAAATTAGTGGGAAGTGAGTATGAAAAGAGAAATCTTCCATCTGTACACAGCTTTAGTAGATCTGTTCCTGCCTGTGGGCTTAAAATGTTACTTTAGAGTTGCAGGACCACAGATGTACCTGTAGCTGCCACTAATGATAAGAATTCTCTTCATCTCAGTGGGGGAATTAGCTGTCCTTTCCTTTTGAATATTAATAGCTGATGTGCTTCCCACACAGACCCTCTGTGTGGGTGGTTGCACTGCAAGGTGTGCAGGCCAGGAAACCATCTGTGCATGGTCTACTTCTAGGTGACCACAGAAATAGCCCTGGAGCTCTGGCAAATGTCTCTGAGCTCCACTTGCTATTTAGTCGTCAGCCTTCAGGGCTGCTGGAATGTTTTGGCAGAACCTGGGTTTCCAGGATCACAGAAACATGAGCCAAAGCCTGGCTCTGCTCTGGGTGCAGTCCTGCAGGGTTGTGGAGAAAACTGAATAACACTCAGCTTGCTCTCAGGGTATAGAAATCTGTTTGTAGTAGAACAATTTCAAAACCAGTTTACAGTCAGGAGAGTGAAGGGAGAATAAGTGAAGGGAGGTTTTGTTTGTTTTTAATTTTGGGGCTTTTCTTGATGGAAGCTGTTGTGCACTATTTTTATTTTTTTTTTATTTATGTGGACCTCGTTTGATCTCTGCCAAATGTGTTAAGACAAGCAGCTGAAGCAGGTTACTGTGCTCAGTATTTAAGCTCCAAAGCTGGTATGTAGTAAACACCTTGAAGCAAGTATTTCCCTTTAATAGAGATGGGTGTGAGTTGTGGAAGGACCTGGTAATGCCATCTGCATATGGAGTACATACTTTGGTTTGAACTGATGCAAAGACTGGAGTCTGCTGTGAACTTTGGATCCTGCTCCAGGCTTTGATGCTGCTCTCCTAAGCTCAGGGTAATTTGGGTATTTTTTCCCTCACCCTGAACATTCAGTTTTTAATGGTATCTCTTTGGAAAATGGAATCTTCGTAACTTAAAAATTAATATCCTGATTTTAAAAACATCCTTGAGGCTACAGTCCCATCGTTGAAGGTTGTTCTGAGCAGTGCCACACAAGTGCAGTTCAGACTTTTAAGCCATTCACTGCAGAATGCAGATTTCACTGGAGAAGGATACAGAATTGCTGCATTGCTGCTTTAGAAGTTCTCTGTTGTACCTGACACTGTGTTCTTTTTTTCTGTTGTACAATGGGATAATGTAAGATTGCTTTTGACCTACTACTGATTCAAATTTTCTTCCAGCTCTTAATGTTCTTGTTATTTTACACATAAAATAATTTTTTATTTTTTTAATATAAAAATTTTTAATTTAAAACCTTACATTAGTAAGGTTTTGTCCAGGGATGTATTTTTCAGTATTTTGGTAATTGTATTGTTTTGAAGGCAATGCAAATTTTGAAAATTGTAACTTGTGACCACAGCAAACCTCAGCAGATAGTAGCAATGATCATCCATATAACCAGTGTGTTCCTTTTTGACAAAAGTAAATATCAAATCATTTTACTAGTTTAACATTGAGCTTCTATCTCCAGAAAGGGCAGTGATCCTGAAGGCAGCTTGGTGGATGGGTTGTTTCTTTGGTAGGTTTGGTGTGTTTTGAAGAAGCCCAACTTTTTAACTCACATTAGGGTCTATGTTTGAGTGTACATGCAGATTTTAAAAAGCTTTCTAAAGGCAGAAGCTAAAAAAACTCTTCAAAAACCAGGTGCTTTGATTTTTTTGAAGTCTTCCCAGGCCCTGACTCTCAGAGATATCTCAGGGCAGAGTGAATCAAATGTGAGCACCTTGGGAGCACCTTGTCACACAGGTTAGCAGCACTCTGAAAAAACATCATTGCTGGGGAGAGAAATACAAATTCTGATTGTGTGAAATCAATATAAAGGGGACACTGGAATGGTTTTAAAACCTGAGAAATACACAATCTATGAAATAAAATCCTGGGGGCTGCTTTGTTGCTGTTGCAGCCTGAGCTGACATGAACTTTGCACTGAATGGTCCAAAAGAATAAAAGAGGGTTCTGACCCTGCAATGAGTTTTGCATGGGGTCCTCACCATTTAGACAGATGGGATATATGAGATTTGCCATTTCTTGTTTCACTGTTGGAATAAATGGCAGCTTTTCAAACAATTTATGCTCATGAAGCACTAATTTTTATTGAGTTTCAGTGAGATTTGCACACTGCCATTGAAATGAACAAAAGCCCATAAATTATTTCAAAGATAAAAGAAGCTGTTAACAGCAGTCAGTTTGGATTATTTAAGGCAGTGTTCAGTTCTGCCTCATTCCTTTAGCACTGTTGAACCACTTTTATAAGCTTGCACTGCTGCTTTTTTCTTTGGGCATGCAGAAGCATCATGGCTTTGCCTGTTTGCTGTGTGTGAGGGCAGGCAGTGCCAGGGGGCACTGGGAGAAGCAGTAGGAGGGTGGCTGTCAGTTTGTTTAAATTTTCTTTTTTTTTTTTGGAAGCTGGTTGTCCAGTTAATATGCCAATGGGTATTCTACCTTCTACCCTCAGACATGGCTTTGAGATGTCCAATGGTTCCCTCTTCCCTTTGCCTTCTCCTTCACTACCTGATTAATTTCTCGTACACAGTTCTTGGATTTAGTGGAAAGATTTGTGAATGGAAATGGATTATCTGGAAACTCCTGTTACTGGCAAAGGGATTTGAAAATTTGGTTGCTTCATTGTGGTGCTGAGCACTTCTGAGTGTCTGGCCCCATGGGGGACTCTGTTCTGGGCCTCCCCAGTGGCCCAGCATCTCTCCTTTGGTCTGTGGTTTTGATTTAAACCTCTTTTCTGTGAAGTAAAGGAGGGGCAGGAACAATAATTTTAGTGAAACACTTCATAAAGCTGAAAGGTATTGATCTTCATCCTATAGAAGACTAAATTAATGGCTTTGAGAACACTTAGCTGCTCAGTGAATCACCTGCTCTGTCTTCATGTACTGTGTTAAAAGTTTTGATGGCTTGACACACTAAATGCCATCATTGCTGTTGGTTTCTCATCCCAACCCTGGATGTCTAGGTAAGTCAGATTATTCATCTCTATACTCAGGGAGTGGAACAGTTTCTGTCATAAAATACCAGGTGTTGAGGAGAATGCTTCCCACACCTGTGATGTGCTGCTGGTCCACTGAAGACTTCCACAGTCTGTTTCCCTGTCATCTCTGATATGTTAAACTGGGGGTGAAAACCTGTTTTGTTTGGTTCTGCTATTTTATCTTTACAATTATTAAAAATGCACCATGCAGTAATGAAAGATTAAATGCACCTTCCTTCAGATGCTCCAGAAAAGCTCTCTGAGAGGAAACCTTTATTATTATGGTGCACAGCTTAGGTACATGGAGGGTAACAGAGCTATTTTAATTTTATTAAAAAAATACAAAAAAAAAAAAAAAAAAAAAAGTAATAAAAAAAAGAAGGAATCCTTTTTTCACTTACAAGGGAAAATGTATGTTTCATACTGACTAGCTCTTTGCAACAGGCTCCTTATTAGAGGATATTGAAATAAAATACATTTTCTGTTGGGTGTTGATATTTATGGGTCACTTGGAACATCCCTGAAAGCTTTTTGTTTTCTTAGTTTATGGGGAATAAAGACAAGTAAATGAAAAGACCCAGGCTACTGTAAAGCTGTTTAGTGATTTGTGATGGGCAGTCTGAGAGAGATGAAAATGGACCTTTAAAAACCCCAAAAACTAAACAACCCTTTTCTCCCCTGTTCCTCCAGAAATGGACATTTTTGTGCTGACTGGACAGCAGGAATTTCAAGCATTGCGAGAATAATGGTAATAAAGCAACCATTATTTGGGTAAATGTAGAAGAATGCAGAGAAATTGGAAATAAAATTAGTGCATCCTTGCTTTGAAATGTGGAATATTGAGGAATTAACCATCAGACTCCATAACTCATGTTGGAAATAAATTGATGTGCAGGAACCATCTGTCCTCAGCAGGAAAGAAACTGAACTGTCTTAAATTAATCTTTTGAGTAGAGTGGTTGGAGGGTCTATGTTTAGCTTGGTCCCTTGTGGGACAGCAGTTTTGTGCTTTTATGTTTGTTTGGCATTTTTGTGGTGGCTTTTTTTGTTTGTTTTTATGTTTGTTTTTAAAACAATACCTCAAAACCACCCAGAGAAAAATCAAACTGTTTATTTTAACTTACTCTTTCCTCTTTGTTTGAAAATGCTTTTATTTTTTAAGGAAAACATTTCAACTGTTGAAGTGTGTTCTGTTTCTGGGAAGAAAACCAAACAGCAATGGGGAGGTGGAAAAAGTTAAAACACAAAGCAAGTAAGAGCTGTTTCTGTGGCTCCTGCAGCTCAAGTGCTGAAGGGCTGTGGGCAAGGCACATTGGTGGCACAGAGCTGCTGATTTCCACCTCCTCAGTTCCCCTTCTTTTGACTGAGGACAAATCCAGGTTCTTGAATGTTCTTTTTTTGGCCTGCCTGTGGAAGGAAAGCTCCCTAGCACAGGGACAGGTTTTATTCTGCAAAACTGGTCACAGGCAAGTGTTGTGGAGAGAGATGCTTCCCAGTTAGCAAATATCATGGAGTTAGAGGAAAAAAGTGACTTGGTGGAAGTAAAGAAGGGCTTAGCATTGCTTTTGGGTTGTAGTTTCTAGTGGTGCTGGAGCTATGTGCTGCCTGAAAAAGCAGCTGTTTAGGTATTTAACAGCTATTAGAAGCTGAAGAAATGGCTTTTATAGGAGTGTTGTAGATGTCTGAAGAATCTCCTTTAGTACAAGCAGTAAGTAAAGCCAGATTGCAAACCAAACATTGTTTATTGCACATTATGTGTACTAGAAGTACCTCTGAATACAGCTTTTTTTTCCTGGCTCATTAACTGAAGAAATAGTGACAGCATTGGGTAAAGGCTTTGAATTGTTATCTGGAGGAATCCATTTGGGGGAAACTTGGATTAATAATACTGCCAGTATTGATAAGCAATAGGTAATACCAGTGTAAGCAGTGCTGGTATTGATTCTGCTCTCACTTGTGGACAGTTATTGGTTACGTTTTTGTTACTTGCTGGAAAGCCTGATAAATTTCTACCTTTGCAAACACTTAGTGAAAAGTAGTGCTAATATTTATTGGCTCCCCTTCTCCTTGTTGAAAGGAATAGTAATAATGATTTATGTTGCTTCCTGGCTTTGTTAGGTTGGCATGTGGGTCCTCCTCATATGAAGTTAAATATAATATTTGGCATCAATTGGAATTGATGCTTTTTCACCATGTAATCATCACTGATGTGGTTCCTGAGCATTCTGTGCAAGACTTTGTAAGATTCTCATTCACTTGGCCATATTGTTGCCTTCTGAAGTCACTGGGGACCCAGATCTTGCTGATCCCAAATGAGGGTTAAAAATATCACCAGAATTTTATAAATCACTTACAGTGAATTACATCACACCTCACACAATGTAATTCATCTGCATTTATTCTGTGAATGATACATTTAATGAAAAAAGTTACTTAAGGCCTCCAAGCCAGTTTTTGAACAGTATTTTTGCATCTATTTGCATTCCATATATCTCATCTCTGGGATGAGATGGAATGGAGTTCTGTTTCCTTTAGCTGATAGCAGTGTTGTTATTCCTTGGTTCCCCCTTCTGTTTTCTCTTGTCAAGAGACAAACTTTACCAGGAAAGGAAGACTAACATAGTACAGTGGTTTAACCTTTAAAACACTGCTGTCTTGTGTTATGTCTGTATTTCAAGTATTTTTTCACATGCTTAGAAATAATCTTGATCAATTAATTCTATGTATTTTACATTAGTGTTGTTTCCCCTGTACAGAAACACAGTCAGTAAAACCAAAAAGGTTTTTTCTAGGTTTTTTTGAAAGCTAGAAAATTTGCAGAGGTAAGGAACACCCTTTGCCACAGAAAATCTCAGCTGAAATGTAGTCTAATAGTTCCAAAAATCCTGGTGACTACTGGGTATCTTCAGGTAAGGAAGTAGGAGGAAAAGAAGGTTGTGTGGTTGTGTTTTATGCTGGTACCCTGGGGAAGAAACTTGATTTTGCCTCTCCTTTGTTGCCCTTTTGTAACACAGTGAATTCCAGCAGTCTGCACTTCCTATCAGTACAGACTCCTTGGTCCTGGCCACAGGATGTGTCCCACTGCTTGGGGACAATACAGATTTTTCCTGGGTGGGTGGGTGGCTTCCTGCTGGATCCTGAAGAGCTCCAAGCATCACCTTTTTGTGACAGTAGTGTGGGGCAAAGCTGTGTAGAAGTCTTGAAGAGCTACAAAGTGTTTCCAAATACTTCATGCTTTTCCTCCTTGCTTCACTGAAGGGCCACAGTTTTGTCTTTAATAGAAGAGAGATCATTATCACTTGTTTTTTTTAAAAAAGAGTGTGTGAGGGTGTGCTCCAGTGAATTCTTTTCTAGGCATGAAGTATTCTCTGTGTGTGTGTGTGTATATATACATACATATATATATATATATATTTATATATACACATAAGATTCCTCCAAACAGCTTGTGTGAGCATTCTTTGAGTCCAGCCACAGATGGTAAAAGGAGTAGTTTAGACATAGAGCTAGCTCTAAACCACAAGAAAAATTTTCACTGGTCTGTCGTAGTTGCATTTTAATTGATAAAAAGGCCTGTTGTCTGCTTTGTAATCAAAATAATTAATCTCTAACCACTCCTGAATGTGCCATTTTACTTAATCAAAGAACACTTGATTGCTGCTTTTGAGTCATAGGCATTATTAGATAGGCAAAGCATAATGTCTGGCATTAAAAGCCAGCAGATTAACTTCCAGAGAAATCTGTGTCAGATGCTTCTTGCTCTACAGAATGTCTTAGTGGGAGAATGTTCATAGTTTTTGCAAATTATCATTCTGCTCCCATCATTATTCACATAGTCCAAATCCACCTTGTTTATTATTGTTGTTGAGAAAACTGCTGCTGTAAAGAAACAGTACAAATTGGAAGATCAAAGGAATTATTCAACCTCATTGGCTTTACCTTCAGTACTTGTTTACTTTCTTGATAAGAGTACATCTGCTTATAACATTTTTGGCAGAATTCCTGTTAGTGGCCATCTGAATGTGCTGCAGAAGTTATGCTTGTTCCCTTTGAAGAGGGGAAAACCTTTCTCCTTGATCTAGAAGGGGTCAAGTCAGCCAACCCCCAGCTGAAAGCTGTATTGGAGCTGCATCTGTGTATGGCAGGTGCTATATTTGTGACATGGAAAAGAATGGTAATAACTCCTCTGGCCAGCAGAATGAATTATCTACAGATGACTGAAGAAACTGGGACATATCTATGTGTTTCATTTCCCTATCCTTTCATTTCTGAAGGAGTCCTAATACATCATTTGTCTTTAGTGTTCAGTGTTGACAGCAATTTAGTTGGTGCTAATGCTCTGATAGCCTGTATTTCTCTTCTACTTTTACCTTTTACCTTTTTTTTTTTTTTTGACTTGTATAAAAGGGTTATGTGGTGTGGGAGTGCAGTGGCAAGATACCTTTCAGTTGTTCAAAGTGTAGCACATGTAATTAATAACAATTTGTAATGAATAATGATGAGCATTCTTAATATAAGTGATGGGAAAACCAGCTCTGACAATGCCATTGAAAGTGCTGAAAGGCATCTTTGTGTAATCATCTTTCTTGGAAATGGCACCATGCTTTTCTGGTGCTTTGGAAGACTTTTTAATAGAGAAAATGAATTGATTTGCAAGTAAAACTTTATCAGAAAAACAGGTTGACTGCAGTTGTCTGAACAGGAGGAGGTATAAATCTGGTCTCAAATCCCCAATATTCGGATGCACCTAAGGGATGCTCTGATTACTTCCTTGTTTTCTCACTCCTTGAGTGATCCTAAATGCTTGGTCCAGGCAGGCACCTTAATTTGATGAATAAATCTATTGTGAGAAGCCTCCATGATGACTGCAGTGCAGGTGGGCTGCTATGGAGGGGTAGCTGAGCTGCCTCCAGAAGCAGCAATAATGCAGTTGTGTAACTCACACCAAGCAGTGTCTCTGCTTTTATTGGGACTCCAGGTTTTCTCTTAGTGCTGTGCTGTGCCCAAGGCTCCTGCACCCTCTCCTCTCAATCACTGAATATAAATATAATAAAAAGAAGGGGTGATAAAGGCATTGTGGGTGTGCATCTGGTTCCCTGCATTTGGAAGAAGATGCTGGTGGTTGGGATCTGCCTGCCTGGCAAACTGCAATAACTTCAGTTTGTTAAAGCTCTTTCCTGGGAGATCTTCAGCCAAGCTGCAGGTCATCCCTTGGCAGGCACTGGCTGTGGATATGACTTTCAGACAGCAGGATGCATGCTCCCCTAGCCAGCAAAGCTAAATGAGGACAGAATTATAGCCCTTTTTCTTTGGAGGGTTGGCTTAAAGTGCATGCAGACTTTTTTCTAGTGGTTGAGAGGGATTCTCTCAAAGGGAATAAAGTTGTTTTCCTGTGCACATCAGCTGAGAACCTTCCCAGTGATATTCAGTCAGAAACAGAAACATAAGGAAGCACAGAAAAAGGAAGTTCTTGTTATCCTTTGATCCTGGAAGAAGTAGTAGTGTGGTAAAAATTCCCTACTGGTGTAGCTCATCCTGTGATGCAGTCAGAATCACAGATATTCTTGCCAGCATCTGATATAACAGCAAATAAGCAGTGGATCAGACCTCTTTCCTTTGCATTGCTAAAAAGGCTAACACTCCTGCTAGACAGTTTGGGAGGTTTAATATTAATGCTGATTAATATTTCTTACATGAAGACTTGCAGTCCTCTGAGCTTTTGAGATATGTCCAAGTTTAGTGTTTCAACACACACTGAACAGCTGTGTTAAATTTACTGCAGTCCTTTGTACTAAAAAAAGGTTGGAGAAATCAGTCCTGTCTGTGTACATGGGATAGTCTGGCAACATCCCTTTGTTGCAGTGACAGAAATGTATTTATAATAAATTCTAGCATAAATTCTAAAAGCTTTTTTTTTTTTTCCCCCCTGGGAAGGATACACATGCACATTACTTGTGCATGTATTACTAAGCAAATGTGTGAAGCTTTTGATGAAATGTCTTTGGGTGGGTAACTTGTTTCCCCATTCTATTAATTCTCTTTTAAATGTGGATTTTAATGAAAAAGCTTGAGGAATGTTTTTGACTGGAATGAAAATGCTTCATAACTTTTTTTCTTTTTTCTTTTTCAGTCGGTCATTTATATTCTGCAAAGACTAGAATAGCACTGTGGGGGGAGCACTTAAATGGGAAGATATTTGTCATTAGTCACACTCTGAAATTAAATTTCTGATACGGAGTTTTTGCCTTAGAAATAACTTGAAAAAAATTTGCATGCAGTGAAAAGTACATGGTGGGGGAAGCTGTTGAACAAGTTACATAAAAACATTGTGTTAAATCCTCTGTAAATGAACAGAATCTTTAAAAATACTTCTTCCTGAATAAATTAAAAACCCCATACTATAAAAATTTCAATGCCTCCTTTACCACTTAGGTGGATTTTTTTTTCTTTTAACAAAATCGCAGAGTGGAGATTGAGGTTCCCAGAACTGCTGTTGAGTTTTCTAATGAGAAACTGATCCTGTGTCTTGTTAGAAAATTCATGTTGAACATTTACACATATTAAGAAGTACAAAGGAGAGAAGGGGGCCATGTCTAAAGAGAACCATTTGTTGTGCAGTGGGGGAAGTAAAGCCCAACAGTACCAAGATGTTCAAAAATTTAGGTGGAAGATCTGCTCCACCATAATGGCTCCAGTGGACAGGGGATTTCAACTTGGGCATTCTGTTTTGTGGAAAGGTGCTGAAATAAATGAAATGGCATAAAAAAATGAAATAAATCAATGGTGTATCACCAGGGCTGGGGTAACAGGACCAGTCCTGGCTGATGAGTTACTGCTACTGAGGGAGAATGATGGGCTCCTTCCTGCAACTGGTTTTGTTTCAAAATGCTGCTAAAAGGAAATATCTATAGAGGGGCTGTGTTCCTTAAAACTGTCACTTGTTGAGATAAGTGAGCAACCTGTATTTCTTTGCTAAATCAGGTTTGCTTATCCCCCCTTGGCAGCCTCAGCTGTGGTGCAGAAGGCTCCAGGCATTGCCCTTACCTGATGCAGCACACAGCTGATAAATTTGTATTTCTCCTGCATAAACTTAATCTTTTTGTTGACTGCAAGTACACCTCTTATTCGTAGCCATCAAAGCCTATGGTCACCTCAACTCTTCCCCCAAAATGTTTACAAATTATTATTTTCTTTACACCCTCCCAGCCCCTTTTTGGCACCTAGCTGAGAGCAGGTTTGATTTAGCTGAATGAGCCATGTGGTGTGAATGTGTCCCTGCTGTCCCCAGGCAAGGCAAGCAGAGGTGGATGGCAGCAGCTTAGCAGCCTGTGGCTCCTCCATCTGAGTCCCTCCTTGGGTGCAGTTGGCCAGGCAGGAGTTGGCTACCAAGCTGCTGGCTCATGGGGAGCACTGCTGGTAGCCAAGAAGCCTGACATGGCTCAGAAATGTGTGATTTCTAGCAGTGTTTGGTTAGTCCTCAACTTCTTTCAGAAGAAAGAATATCTGTTTTTTCTAATTTAAAAAAAAAATTACTTTTTAAGCACAAATGAGCACAAACAAATGTTTTTTTAGGCTTTGTAAGAGGTGAATCTCATTCCTTTTTGAATGAGTTTTTATAGGATGCCCAGGCTTAAATGGTATAAAAATGGGTTTAGATCACTGAATTGTTTTCTGGGAGAAAACAGATGAGTATCTGTGTTAAATACAGCTGTAAAGCTCTCCAATATCAGTTATTTTTATCTGAGGTTTCTTCTAGCCCAGATCATGTACTCTAATCAGACAAATTATTAACAGAATTGGTAATAACTCCAGTTTATGAAGTGCTGGTAAATACAAGCAGTGAAGGAGTTGGCACAGAAGCTGAGTCATATTTGGTTTATTTTCTTTGAATTTGTTTGAGTTCTGCTACAAACTAGCCCTGTTGGTTAGTAATGAAATGGAATATTTAGAAAATCTAAGTCTGCTGTGTCTGTGGTAAAGATGGTTCTGTGCCTGTTGTGCTGGGAGGTGTTTTATAACCAAAACAACTTCAAAACAACAGAAGTTCAACATCTTGGGATTTGAATGATGTTGAGCCCAGTGAGGGCTGGACCTCACTGTGCATCTTTTGAAACATACTGCTTTGATTTCAGCATTTAAAATCTTTTAATACCTTTTCATTATTTATTGTAACACTGAATACCTTGGGGGACCACAGTAGCAAAGTGCCTAAAAGACACTTACTCCCTGTTTTAAATCTACCATACATAGCCTTGGAATAAAGCAGATAATACACATTAATGTCTTAAGCTGCCAACCATCCCAAATGCAAGTTAAGTTGTCATCTAAAAGCACAACTCTACCTGCTGAAATGCAACCATCAGATTCATCTGGATCTATTGTGTCATTGGGGTAAAGTTGTCTGTGTGCTGCTTTAAATGAACATAGAGAATAATTGTATGAAATACTTGGGTTGGACTTGATGATCTCTGAGGCCCCTTCCAACCCAGCCAATTCTGTGATTCTGTGATCTGGTGGATGGAAGTCATTATTTGATCCTTAGGTGTCAAATGCCTTTTTTATCATTCTTACTCTTAACTGTGTCTTTGAAAGATAAGGTAAATTTAAAAAAAATGCCAAAACAGAACCTCAGCCCTTTTTCTCTTCTCTCCACCAGAGTAACATTTTTCTTTTTGACATTGTACAGTAACAAACTCTTTCATGATCAGCTCTGCTGTCTTCTCCTTAGCATCTGTGAGGGCATCAGGAATCCCAGCTCTCCAAGTAAAATGAATGGGATTATTTGAATTAATGCATCTGTAACTTTGATGACCAAGAAAAGAGGTGATGTTGTGTGCCTGCTGCCCACAATTCTTCAACAGCTTCAAGAGCAGCCCAGGGTGCCTGGATTTTCACCTTGGTCTGAGTCACTTTGATACTGAAAGCACCAGGTTTGCACTTTTGGAAATCTATGAGTGCTGTGGGGCAATATGTTCTGCTCCCATTTCTAGCTAGGTCTTGTCTGAGAGGCAGAACAGCCTCCTTGGAACACCCTTGACTCATAATTGAAGAAGGAAACCCATCGCTTGCTGCTTTTTCAGCTCCTCATCTGATGAGATGACAGTAGATGTAGCAGAGCCACTGAGAGGCTTTACTGCCTGTCTTTCTGACACACTGAGCTAACACATAGGCTGTCAGTTTTGTTTCGTAATACTATAATTATACTGAAATCCTCAGGAACTGTAAGAAGGATACATTTCACTTTGTAAGCTAAACTTGGAGTAATACTACATTTAGGGAAGGGGAAAACAATTGAAGGTGTAGTAAAGGTCTGTACCACTACTGCAGGGGGTGGTAATGGAAGACAAAACTCCTCACAGAACCATTTGATTAATCAAGTAATAATATCTTCTCTTCCCACAGGAACTGGTCTCTTGGTCTCTTTTCCCAGGCAACTTGGTCTCTTTTCCCAGGCAACTCTCAGCAAGACAAGAGGGCACAAGAGGGCTCAAGTTGTGCCAGGGGAGGTTTAGGTTGGACATTAGAAAGAATTTCTTTCTGGAGAGGGTGATCAGGCATTGGAATGGGCTGCCCAGGGAAGGGGTGGATTCTCCATCCCTGGAGATATTTCAAAAGAGCCTGGATGTGGCACTCAGTGCCATGGGCTGGGAACCACGGGGGGAGTGGAGCAAGGGTTGGACTTGGTGAGCTCTGAGGTCCCTTCCAACCCAGCCAGTTCTATGATTCTATGAATCTGTTTTCCAAGTATCAGTGTTGTTTGTCTTTCTTCTTGTCCACCCTGCCTGGCAAACACAGTGATTCCATGTCTCTCACACCTTGAATTGCAGGTGTAGCCTTTGTTTAGGGCTCTTGCCAGTGTATGCACATGATGCATCATAAATATGATATGCTGGAGTGCCCATTTTAGAAAAATTCTTTCTTGCTTTACCAGACTTTGTTTCATTCAGTGTTCAAACATGAGGAAACTTCACCTTAGGATGCAAGAGCCCCATGGGGAGGGGCTTTGAGGACTCTCCCAGTGCAGATGATGAAAGCAGTGAGCAGTGGGATGCTTCTCCTCCCAGGAGAAGCCCTGCTACAGCCAACTTCTTTCCCCCCTGCTTCACCCACAGCTCTGCCATCCTTCATACTGATAAAAGCATGAGGCTTGATTAAAAATCTTACTTGTGACAGCCTTACAAATTCAGTTTGTTGTGTGTATCTTAGAAGATGTTACAGTGTAGGACCTTTACAGATCAAGGAAGATGAAATTTGATGATGCTGCAGTGAAGGGATCTTGCTGGAATTTGATGTAAATTGAAAAACACAAAACAACTTCAATCTGCCTAAGCTACAATATGATTTTGGCTTTGTTCAGAATCATGCCAAATACTGATGTCATCTTTGTAACTATATTAAAAAATGTTTCTGTCTTTACAGACATCATTCTCTGTATTTATAAAATAAGTGGTGGTGGACAGTATTTTTTTTCAGCCCAATCTTCGTGGATTTGTGCATCAAAATCTCTCATTGCAGCCTTTGCAAATTAAAGCTATCTTTTGGGAACTACACCTACATGTTTTGTCCATTGGCTGTAAAGGTGGACATCAAATAAAGGAAATAATGGAAAATCTTAACTGTCAGATGGCAAGGGTGCACATACAGAATAGTGGAAAATACTGCAACTGGAAAAGTGCTTTTTAGGTGTTGGAATAATTGTATGTTGCTGGAAGCACATGAATAGAACAGCTTGAACAGTTTTTAAGGAATGTTGCCAGATCTTATCACTGCAGTCATGCATATAGATCAGTGATCCCTGTGCAGCACCACAAAATGTGTGAACGAGGTCCACTTTCTAAAAATAAACCTGTTGAGTGCTATTCCTAAATTGCCCTAGAATACTGGCAAAGTGATGCAATGTTATCAGTACAAAATAATCTCCAAAATGAAGTTAAAAAAATGTGTTCAACATTGCAAGTGAGTTTAAGAGAGGATTTAACAAAGACACACCCCCCAAACAAAAAAAAACAACCAAAAACAACCCTTTCATGAGTACAATAGGATGAAAATACTGAGTTCAGAAGAGGACAGGGCTGGTGGTGGTGCAGTGAACCAATGAGCATGTGGAGCACATGTGCTTGAGTCTTTTCAGAAGGCCCCATGTGATGTTTTACAGGTTTCGTTTGGCACCAGTAAATCTGCAGCTGATTCATCTCTTGTGTATCTGCCACGATTTGTTCCATCATCCTCAGATTAGTTCATTAAACTTGGAGCCGGTGTAGTTCTGCTCTTGTATCATTTTGCAGGAAGTATTGATGATTCCTTCTGGTTGTGTGGAAGCACCTGGTTTGGGGTACAGTTCCTGCAGTGTGCTGGAGTGGATAGGAACCTCTGTGGCTTCCATTGTAAAGCCAGTTAAGCAGCCCAAAATATAAAGGGAAGTATCTGTGGTGGTTTTTTTTTTGTTTTTTTTTTTAATAAAATTATTTTCAAGACATATGACAACAGGTGAGAGTCACAAAGGTGTTTGAAAGAGGGATGAAAAAAACCCTTTTCTCTCCCATCCCTTCCCTTTTATCTCATAATCTTAATCCTCTACTTAATCAAATTTCACTTGTGCCCCAAACAGAGTCTGTTTCCTTTCTTGTAAGTAGCTCCTTTACTGTTTAGGAGCCTGGCACTGCCACCTCTGTCACAGATTCTTAGGATATGGGATAAATGGGAACTCCCAGCAAAGTCTTGACTTTGGGAAGATGAAACTGTTCTCTCTTTCAGGAGCAGTCTTTAAAAATCAATAAACTACTTTCCTCTCTAGCAAATTTGTTGAGTATCAATTTCTGTATGATTGTTCATATTTTCAGTGAGCTGTAACAGATCTACTCAGTTTCTGCTCCAGCAGGAGCTGAAGCTATTTAGGGAAACAAGCCAAGCACAAAGGTTTTTATTTAACAGTAACTTCTATATGAATCTTTATTTCTTTTGTGAGTGACTGGCTTTCTCAGATCAAACTCCTTTACAGGGAATGTTGCAGCAATGTCTACCTTTAACAACTGCACTTTTCCAGAACACTGGCAGTGACAGAGGAAAGCATAAAGAAATATTCACCTGATGGAGCCATGAGTTATCCCAGATGAAAGCATCAATGCATTTTGAAACTCTCATTGGTTACTCAGGGTTTTACAGTTTTATAATCCTGGGTGCTGGATTTTGTTCTCTTTCCCAGTCTGACAAATTTTGATTGAGTCTTTATAACTTCAGAGAAGTAACACTGAAAATACTTTTTAAGGCATTTCTTGGAATTTATCATCCCAGTATTTGAGCATTTTTATGTCACCTTCTGAATTTATACTCCAAACCAGTCTCATAGGAGTGGAAGTACTTCACTGCTCAGGCAGATAGAGGCAGGAGGTTTGCTGCAGTACCTGATTGTTAAGCAGAAGGACACTTTTTACAATAAAATGTAATAAATAAAAATGTAAATAAAAATAATAAAATTAAAATAAAATAAAATTTAATTAAATAAAATTGAAAAAAATAAAGAAAGCTCTGGGAGCCATGGTGTAAGCAGCCCAGAGCTCAGTATTCCCATCATGGTGACTGCATCTGTGCCCTGAACTGGGAGTCCCCATTCTTACCCATTTCAGTTACTTTACATCAATATAATCTCTGCCATTAAAGCTGTTTTGACTTGTACTTTTAAAGCAGTCCCACAGAGATCTTCTTCCCCTGATGTGTCTCCCTGTTTGCACAGTTTCACAGCCTTCCCTGGCAATGGTACCAGAGGCACAGATTGCACTGCCAGGTTCTGGAGGAGATGGGACTGCTTTGGCTTCTCTCCCATGTTGTGCACTCAATTCAAGATGACAGAGCTCTGGTTTTCAGCCATTTTCATGGATTCCCATAACGGGAAATCTTTGGAATAAATGTGAAAAAGGGATGTTGGTAGCCCAGGCAGTGGAGCAAGGTGTTTGACTTGGAAGGACTGCAAAGTACTTGTGTTAGCATAGGATGAAAGGAAGATATTTTGGTCAGGTGGAGTAATAAGATTCCCTGGCACTTCAGTCAAGGGGGTTTGTCTTTTTGTTATTCTTGTTTTTTTATCTGGCCAAATTTCAATTCCATTTAAGATGTGTCACCTACCTAATTTAGCCCTCACTGTTCAGTAAGTTGTATCCTCCTTTGCATTTCTGACCTGACCAGTTGTGCAGTGAGACTCAAGTTCTACAAATAATTGCTTCTTGGCTGTTTAATAGAATAATGGACATCCAGTTTGTGTTTTGTTTTGTTACATTCCAGTAGTTCTTGGACAAGTTGAAAGAGCAGTTGATATTGAATTTATATCTTTTTCTTAGTGCAGCAGTTATCTGACTAGTGCTAAGATGCTTTGTTTAACAAGATTTTATTATTATTAAGTTGTGTCTTTACAAATACAACACACACAGTGCTACATTTCTCCTTACAATATTACATCTCTCCTTGCTTAAAATCATCCCCAGAAGGTTCTAAACAGATTCTTTGTTCAAAATTTAGTAATCCTCTAGTCAGGTTTGTGAGTGACAGAGGTGTCTAGATATTTGTTGTGATGTAATTCCTGGAAGAGAATTTTTTTTCCATCTCCTTCAAAAGTCACTGAATAAAACTGCCTCATGCAGAGCATTACTAGTATTACTTATTTACTAGACTTTTCACCTTTAAAGTACTTGTTTCTACAGGTCAGTTTAAGACTTGTGGACCTCAGTACTACTATAGAAATAATAAGTGACAACAAATATTATTATTTGATTGTTGACATTTTGGTTATTTGGGAAGGTTTGTTAGATTTTATTTTTTTTAAAGACTTTTAAGTTTGTAGTTGGGGTGTAAGATAGAAGGGTTGATGTAAATTGTTTTAATTGTGCAATAAAACCATCTAGATCTACATGAAACCAGATGCTTTTTAATGGTAGGACTTCTCTTTTTCTCTGATTTTGCATTCATTGCATCCAGTCACCATTTGTGTTTCCAAAATTGACTTTTTTCTTTTTTTTTTTTTTCTCAGGGCTTGCATACTGAGGCACCAGGATTGCATTGAGCTGTGTGCCATGTTCAGGGTAAGCCTTGTTTCATCTTGTTAAATTATGCACATCACCATCCCTGGAGATACTGTGTTATTCTGTCAGTCATTTCAAATAATCATAAACACACTGACAGTACTTCTTTATCAGCTGTACTCAATTAGTGACAAACTGGAAGTTTTAGAGAACATCCAAGGCAAAATTAGTTTTAAAAATCCATGATAATGACCTCCAAGTTCCAATGCTAAAGACTGCAGACAGGGCAGGACAGGGGCAGCTTTGAAGTTTCATGCTGTGGCATCCTAATTGACTGGTCCCCAAATGGCAGGATGCAAACAGTTACACAAAAGGCCCAGCTTGGGGTCTAACAAATCCCATTTTGTCCAGGCTCCATGTCTTCAGGCTCTTTATCTATGCTAAGTAATTCTCCATGGCTGCCAACACTTTGGCACTTCTAAAAATAACTTGGTTAAAAATATTTCATAAACTCATTTTGTATAGGCAGTGCGTGTTTTTCTGTTCCCCTTCTGCTCCAAATATTATCAGATTACCACTTTCATTGTGGATATTGCATGAAAATAAACCTCTTTTTTAAGCCTTACATTTATCAACTGGTTTTCAGCTGTGTTCTGTTGGGTTTTGAAGGTATTAAGTCAAAAAAACACCTCTTGTATTTCTGTGTTTACTGATTCATATTTCTAAATTATTTTTACTCGAAGTAGCTCAAATCCTCATGTGGTTCAGCCCCTATTTTCTTTTTTGTTCCTACTTCATAAGTTCTCTCTTTCCTGCCAAAGGATGTCTTTGCTTCTCAGTGACCTCTGCCTCTGAGACCAGAAGTTAATAAACAGCTTTCCCTTGCTGATGGCATCACAAATGTCAGAGGAGTGGCCATGGCTTTAAGGGACAGTGTTTTAATCTTCTTCCTTAGTTCTCTTAAATTCAGTCAGGCATTGAAAATCTGCCTTATTAAGCTGTCAAGGTAATCAATAGCTGCATTCAGTTAATCTTCTTGGTATTTCTGAGAGTCCAGTCACACTCATAGATGTGCTGCTGCTTCCTGAGTAACAGTGTTTAATCCCAGCATTGTCATCACCCTCTGAATGAGCACACTTACCTGGGGGAATAGTTTGGCTTGCAGGGTGTTGAGGAGCCAGCAGGTAAAGGTTTATGTGCCTCTCTGCAGCTCATGACCAAGGACAAGCCCTTGCTCAGTTGCAAATTACATTTAATTGCTTCTCATCACTCTGCAATGCTTAATGCAAGAAGAGAAGCTGGACATCTATCAGGTCTTTTAGTGCCAAATTTCTCTATTTCCAGTTTTTTGTTTGCTTTATGTACATTTCCCTTGTTCTAGCAATGTTTTTTGTGCCATGCATGAGTTTTTTTTTTTTTTTTCCCCATCATCTCCTGTACAGCAGAGTGATATTTGGAGCAGTTCTGCTATTGTGGTGGTGTTTGCTGGATGTTTGGAAAGGCTGTGAGGATCTGACTGCCAATTTCATTAATCTGGAAGACCCAGAAAGACAGTTAATGGCTCTATTAATAACTCCACTTCCTCATATTCTCAGTTTTAAAATAGTGGACCAATATTTTGTGCTCTGAGGTATGATGAAAGTGTCTTTCCTTTGAGAGTCCATCTGCCAGTAATCCTCTGCAAGCTTTGCTGTAAAGCAGAGGTTCATCATTTTTTTTTCACACAGTTACTGTGTAAAGCCCCAGGCTTGGCATTGCCTTGCTAAAATACTTTTTTCAACAAATACAAGAAACCCTTGTAATCTCCAGGGCTTATAGTTAAATTTTGCTAATGCAAACTAGGCCAGTCTGACAGTATTTTTTAAATATTATTTAGATTTCTTACAACACAGTTTATCAAGGCTAGTGCTAAACCCCAGGTGAACTGAACTACAATGTTTTTGATTTTCATGGAAAAATTACTTTTATTCTGTCCAATTGTTCTTACTGGTTTTGAGAGGAAGAAAATGGTGATTAAACCAGGTTATTGAAAACTCTGCACACAAAATACTTCATGAAAAAGAATTATAAATCTAGAGTAAAAAAAATTCATGCAGTCAGGTAAAATTGATGCTTCCTTTTATTTCTGATTTTGACAAGAAAAATTAGGATGAAGTAGCAATCAGAAGTCAATCAAAGCTATCAAGACAACTAGTTGTAAAAGAAATCAATTTCCAGTTCATACTTTCAGAAGCTGCAGTGCAGCTTTTCCATTTGTACTGGATTTGCAAAGAATTCTGTCCTGTACACAGAACTGCTGCAAAGACCAGTGGACTGCTTATTGATTGTGAATCAAGGGAAGGTCAAACATCTAGGCTTGTAAATGCCCAGTTAATCTTTTATTATCTAAAATATGTCCAGTATAGATGATGCTGAATATTTTTTCCACAATAGTTTTATCAATTTACATGCTTCTAATATGATATAAAAATACTGAGCTTTCTTTGTAAAGTCCCCCATTTATTTTCAGATCTCCATGGCACTCTAAACTGAACCTGGCATTATTATTCACCTTCTGATGTATGGCTTATCTGATAAATGTGGTTTGCAGCTTGCAATTACTTTGAATCATTTATCATCTTTTGTCTGCTCTAATGTAATTTTTATTAGAATTCTCTTGAAGAATGCACTTTGAATTACTGAATAGTGTGGGAATGAAACATGGGAAAGTGCAAGGAGTGGTTCCTATATTTACTGAGTTATGATCCTTACTGTATGGTTGCCTTCTGTCTCAGGCTTCCTGTGGCAAGATGGTTTTTTTAATTGACCTTTTAAAAAAGGCTGTGTATAACCAAGAGTCACACAACTTCTGCAGAGATGGGGCTTTTGATTGCAGATGTTCATAATTAGATTAATTTGCAAAGTAGATCAAGCTAGTGAAGGAGGGATGGAAAACTGACTGAGAGCTTATCAAATTAGCTAAGTAGAGCAATTAATCAGACAGACCTTAGCTGAATGGTTTCTTTTTTTAATTATCATCTTGAACAGTGTGCAGTGTTCTTCAGCCCCCATTACAGGAGGCATTTAATGTGAAGCTGCATTTGGGGAGACAGTTCCCTTGTCTCTCCTCCTTGTGACATGGCTGTCTTGGAGAGTGTCAGCAATGGTAATAAACAATACTACAAACATTATACCACTTTCAGAAAGCCACTGACATTTCCAATGCAGAGAGCAGTGTCTTGGGACTTAAAAAAAAATAAAAATCTGGGACCTGCCCAGATATTTTTGTATCCAGGTAGCACAGTCCTGCCTACCACGTGTTTCATATTTCTGTTAGCACCAGTGTATTTACACCAGGAGTTCTAAATGGCATAAATTCTCATGGGATAGTGCTGTACACTCAGTAATAAGTATAGTTTTGCTGTAAGCCAGAAAAAAAGTTATTTTTGGTTTTAATTATTCAGAAGTTTTTCCATACTGAACTCTTAACAGTTGGCTGATTTAAGTCTCACATCATTTTAGAATTATTATTATTATGGACTAAGAATGGTGTCATTTCAGTATACTCTCCTTTCCTGTGTAAACCCTGTGCAGGGGGGACATACCATGGTATTTTATCTAATCAATTAGTTATCAGTGAAAGCTCTTCAGAAACTTCTGGTTGCATTGTGGTTGGAATTAGCCATTGAAGTGACCTTCAAGTGATGCTTTTAACAAATTCCTGTGATTTCTAAGTAAATGGATTTGATTTTGCAGTGTTAGGCAACTTGACCCAAATTTCCTCCTTTCTGAATCCACTTGAAAACAAACTTGTATTTTAGATTATCTTCTGCCTTTCTCTGCAGAAAACAGCAATTGCCCCAAGACTGCACAAAGCCTCCTTCTCCTTGTGCCATTTCACAGTAACCACACTGGTAGTTGTCAGGTTTGGCCCTGACAAACTGTGCCAAGACCTTGTAACACTGACACTGAATAGAGGGAAGTGATAATCTCTCCAGTCACGACCTTCACAGTTACCTTTTCTTTCTCTTCAAGAGGTTAAATTATTTCCTTTCTCACATCCAGGATGAATCTTAAAGCATTTCAGAGAACCACGAAGGATGGGCATTAGCACTTCTTACTCCAAAGCTGAAAAAAAGATGATTTCCCCACATTTAGCAGTGTGTTTTCTACATCCAGAAGTGAGAGAAGTGCTGCAGCACACTGATCTTTGACGTGACTTTCATTCTTTGCTTTCTCCTGTTTCTCCTGGTGACATAAAATCTGATGACAAACTTTATTAATGCTGAGCCCCTGCCCTTGTGTGCTCCCCCAGACCCACTCACTGCAGTGCTCTGCTCTGCTTTGGCTGCACCCAGCACAATTCCAGAGGAATGGTTGTTGCACAAGGGAAGAGTTTTCTTGGCTGTTGATACCCAGAGCTTGGTACAGAAGCACATCTGACATCACAGTGCAAGAAGAGAATTATGGATCCTTCCTTCAGCACCAGCACTGCTGACAAGGAGACCTTCCTTAGGCTATTTCTAAACACTGAGCTGCCTCTTCTGCAGAGCTTAAATAGAGATTTAATGTAAATTTTGAACTGATGCTCATTCCTGGTGCCATCTGCTCAGCTCTGCTAATACACTTGTAAGCTATGGGTCTTCCTTTAAAAAATACACAATAAAGACCCTGGCACATTACCTTGGGTCATTTATATTTGAGAGTTTTTTCACAGCTTAGAATACTGTTCTTTTCCCCTCTGTAAAACTGGTTTTTCCCCTTCATAAGTCCTCAGCCACTTTATCCTAAATATCCAGAAGCAAAATTCTTAACCAAGGTTATCAGCTTGGGTCAAGCTTTTCAAAATTTGGACTGATATTTTTGTGTCAGTAGCACTGAATGCTTAAAAACCCCAAATGTCCTCTGTTTAAGAACTCTTTTGAAAATCACAGGATCCTCGAACGGGAGGTATTGGGGTAATTATTTCAGGATTTTTGTAGATTGATTGGTGTGTTTGTCTTGAGAAGATAAAGGATAGCTCTAAAAAATGATTCTTGTGACGTGTAAGCTGCATTTTCTTTTATATCTTTGGAAAGGTAGCCTCATTTATCTGATGGATTTTTGTCACTTGCCTTGATACTTTAGTTTCAACTGATATGGAAAACTGCTAAAAGAAGCCTGTAAATAGAAATCATTAGCACCACCACCACCACTCCCTTCCCCCAATGTTGCTTTTTTGTGCTTGTTTAAATACAGAATTGTGAGATCTAAAAGCACTTTGAAAATATTACAGACAACACATATGTGCTTTTGAGATGCTTGAATCTGAGCAGTTATGGGAATGCTTCTTTTCCTTGGGAAGGCTGGAGGGCCCTATTAAATGTGACCTAAATTAGGAGTATCATGAATCCAAGGACTTTCTCCTGCTTCTGTGTGGTCTCTCTCTCTCCAAACAAGTGTGAGGTACCTGGATGTGACTGATAGCTGAATCACTGCAGGGGAAGGAATGATGGATGACTTGTAAAGCTCAGTGTTGCTTCTGAAGAGCTTGTTCATGCACAAAACCCTGAAGCATAGAACTCAAGGATGATATTTTTCTTTGTGTAAGCTTGAATTTGCTGATTTTTTTATTTTTTATTGTCACTTTGTCAAACATAAGCTGAATGTGTACACTGTGTTTCACTGGTAAATTACAGTGTTGGTAGCAGGGTGTGTATTTCTTGTGTAGGAATCAACTTCTAAAAGCACTGAGACAACATGATCTTAGTTCATAAACTATGAATATCAGGGCTGATTAATTAAAAGCACTGGTTCAGGATTCACAATTTGAGGGGAGTTCAGTTCATTGCACCACTTTCTGAAGAATAAGCAACATTTCTCAAGTGGGAGGATACAGCAGCTTCTATGTAAAAATATATATATTGGGCTCTATGTAAGAATATATAGACTGGGAATCCAGGCAGCACAGTTTGAGTATCTGGTAGAAGATTTCACTGAGAAATTAAGATGCAAGATGAGAACTATGGTTAAGCATTCCTAAACTTGCTTTGGCAGTGGCTTACTTCTTATGTGTAAAGGATGTGTTTTGTCCAGGATTCTTGATCAAGATAATTGTTATTTTTGGTGTGGTAGTTGTTTGGGATTTTTTCCCCTCCATGAAGTATATTATTTGTCTTTGAGAACCTTGTTGTCATGGATGAAAAGCTGTATTCAGTAAAAAGAAAGCTGAATAAAATCCCTTTTTTTAATGGTCTGAGGTTTATGGCATAAATACCTCTACTTCTCAACTTTTTTTTTTTTATTATTTTTTAAAACATGCTGTTTTCTATCAAGTGAGAATATTTTTACATTTGCTTAAACACTGCATCAATATTTCCAGCAAAATACTTTTCCTCAAATTTCCTTTTTAATAAAATTCAGCCTCTTTGAACTCCGCAGACCTCACCATCTGTTACTCAATTTTCACCCCATAAAATTTTGCTGACATCTGTTTAATCAAAAATATTTTTATAGCCACGGAGAAATGGAGTTCAGACTTGGTATTATACTGTTCCTATATGCCAGAGAGAAAATAGGAAAATAATGAACAGGAAGTAATGGGAGAGAGAAGAGGAAAACATGAAAATCAAGTCTGGGAGAGCTCTCAGCTGCCTCTGGAGGTGATGGTCTGAAGCAGGAGCTCTGGGGTTCTTGGTGCCATGCAGGGGCTTCCTGGGGCAGCTTTCCCTGGCTTGGGCTGAGCAAAGAGCACTCCTGTGCCCAGGGTTTTGGGGTTTGCTGGGCTGGGGTTAGAAAAGCAAAACTGATCAGGTTGTAGAAGTGTGTTTGTGTGCCCTGCTGTCCCCACCTGTGTTCTTTCTGCCTTTTTCTTCCTCAGCAGGATGAGGAAACTCTTTCCACCATTGGAACTCTGCTCTCCATCAGAGGCAGGACACCCCTAGGACATGAATGAAGTAATAAAAGTAGAGGAGACAGATGCTCCTCTTTGATTCATCTCCCTCTGGTTTTCCTGTTGCCCTCTGGGGCCATGAGCTCCCTGGTTTCATTGCTTTGCTGTCAAGTGCACATCATGCTGGTGGCTGCTGTGTTAGTCACTACAATAGATGGAGTGATAATTATTAGGAAGATCTTATTTTTAGTCTGTTTTTTTAAAGGAAATGAGGCATATGCAATTTCTGCCTCGGTGTCAATCTGTTTATTTGGTTATCTGGCAAGCTGGATTTAGGAAGTTTTCATCAGTATTGTGCTCTGACAGACCCTTCCCATCTCCCATGTGGCATAAGAAATTAACTTTATTCTGAAGCAATAATTTACAAGATCTGATAACCAAATAGCTGTGGTTTTGCATTGTGCCTCTTGGTTATCATAATTTTTTATCAGTTAAATGGGTTGGTTGGCTGGTAATATGTTACACCAGAAAATCTTGATTTTGGAGAAGTGTCAAAGTGTTGTGGCTTTTCTGTGGGTTTTCTCTGCTGCCCTTGGGGTTGGTGTATAGGGGGACTTTATCTTCCAGATTGATTTAGCTGTTTTCTGCAGGTTTATAGTGTTTTGTGTGCAAACTGAATTGATCTTTACTGGTGAATAATAAATTTAGAATATTCCCTTTTAGTTGAATCTTCAGCACAATATGCTGATTATCTTGAATCCAATGATGGAGAGCAGTGCTTTTGAAATTCTTCATACAAAACCTATTATCTGTGCATTTAGCAATTACATATGTATTATTAAACTGAAATTGGTGTATGATATTTAAAAATACTTACCTTCTCTGTCCTGAATGAGGAAGTTAAGACTTTTTTTATGATTAGGTAGACAGAATTGATTTAAATGAAACATGAGTATCAGTTGGAAATGCTTGGAGCCCTTCTCTAATTCTTTATCCATAAAATACACCATTTATCTACCTTTACGTTTTCTTTATTTAGCTTTATTAGGGTATCCTTGAAAGACAAATTCCTGGAAGTGTTCTTTGGTTTTGTGTTTTTTTTTGTTTGTTTGTTTGTTTGTTTGTTTTTTTTGTGGGTTTTTTTTTTTTTTTTTTAATCTTTAATCTATTTAGAAGGAATATATTTTAGCTGGTCTTTAAAAATCCTTGAGAGCAAAGAAAAAGAGAACCTGGAATGACTCTATTTCTTTCTTTGGGGTTTTCTAATGCTAGATTATGGGGGAGGAGCTTGTTTTCTGGACATTTTGCACTTTGTTTATGATAGTGATTGTGCTGTATAAGTTTAAACTCAAATTCTGACTGCAGAACCTTGGGGCAAGGTGTTGAGAATGGAATATGCTGTTTGTTTTGTGGCAGACAAAACGAAATTGCCATCATATTTACTTCTAACGAGCTCAGCAAACTAAAAAAATAAACCAGCATGTCTTTTAGCATGAATAATGAGTGCTGATCTTTCAAAAAAAAAAAAAAAAAAAAAAAAAGAACTGAAAAAATTGAAATTGATTTCTTTAGCTTGCATTGGTGTGAAGGTTTGGTGAAATTGAAAATCCTGGCAGTGCAGTGAAACAATGCTTTTAAACCTCACTGGGCCTGAACTGATGCCTGAGTGTTGTATCACCTGTCAATCCCAGCCAGGCACTGCTATTTGTCACAGAGGAAAAAAAAAATCTTGTAATTTTTTTCTTGCTTGACTTTATCTTTTGCTGACATCGAGGACAAAGCAAATTAAGCTGAAGCATGACAGGAAAGCTGCTGGGCACAAGGCAGCAAGCTCAGGCTTCCATCTGATGGAGCAGCAAAGGTACCACAGCACCGTGCCTTGTTCTTCCTCCCCAGTGCATCAGTGGGGAGGCTCCTGAGGTGTCCTCGGGGACAGGGGGATTCCTGCAGGAGCCAAGTTTCCCACCAGAGGCTGATCCCTGCTTGGCAGATTGCTGCTGCCAGAGAGCCAGGACTGTGCTGCATTGCAGGTGGAGCTGCACTGAGCAGGAATTCTGTCCTGCTCCTATTCCTGTTCCTGTTTTGCCTGGATTCTTCCTTTACTCAATTCTGTTCCATTTCTTGTTCTTAGTTCCAGTTCTTTTTCTGTTCCAAGATCACTAGAGATCTTGAAGATGGATGCACCAGACTATTAACCTGGTGCAGCAGGTTTGGGGGGACTTTGGTGGTTTGTTTTATTTTGGGGGGTCGTTTTGGGTTTATTAGTGTGTTGGACATTAGGAGAGCTGTCCTGAAGGAACCTCTCATGAATCAAGTACTGCAGCAATCTGTAGCTAAAGGACAAATAAGGACCCTGAGCCTCTGGTATTCACACCTTGTCCCTTCAGTGCTGGGCAGTGGGATGAGGAGTTTATTCAGTGCTCCATGCTGAAACTCCTCAAGACTGTTTTAAGACAAGGTTCCTGGTACAGAGCTGCTTCTGGTGTGACATGAAACAGTAATAACAGAATTCTGGCATTACAGAATGAAACATTTCCAAAATCAAGCCAGCTGGGAAGAATAAGCAGATAGGGGCAGACCAGAATGTTTCAATAATAAACACTTTGATTTATTTTAGAGTGGTTTGGGGGAGATGATAAATAAGCAGGAAGAACCAAGCAATCTTGTCTGTAAAAACTTTTAGTTTAGCAAGATAAATTTCCATTTCCTTAACAATACAGGC
Organism: Heliangelus exortis; assembly: GCF_036169615.1. Classification (NCBI taxonomy): domain Eukaryota; kingdom Metazoa; phylum Chordata; class Aves; order Apodiformes; family Trochilidae; genus Heliangelus; species Heliangelus exortis. The sequence goes on from NC_092433.1 coordinate 1,563,793, forward strand.
TGTCAGAATGAAAGGTTAAGTTATGTCATTAATTAAAAACTAATTTAGAAATTAAAAATCAACTGGAGAAATGAAATGGCTTATTATAAATGCTGCATAAGTGCTCCTAAGGTGCCTCTGGGATCAAGACTTATAATGATTTGTTACTGAATTGCTGATGTTAAGAAACCTGAAGTTTCATTTGGAGTACCTTCCTGGTGCTACAGAATCTTTCCTGAAACAGAACATTTTCAAGGGTTTAGCTTTCAGATATTCAAAGCAGACACTCTAATAATAGTTTTCCTAATTATTCTCATTATTCCTACCTTAAATCTTGGCTGATTTTTAAATATCCCCTCTGCATTTTGTATTTGTGTAACCCATTTGTTTATTATTATTTATTATTTGTTTATTACAGTCTATTTCCCCTTACCTTTTCTCAGTGGGCAGCCTGTTTTTAGACAGTTTGGGGTAGTAAAATGTGTAAAAATCTGCTTCAGTGGTGATCCAGTCAGTGAAGGGGCACATTCAGTGCCATACAGGGATGCAGAGAGGTAAATTGCTGTGAGAAAAGTAATTCACTGTGTGCTCCTGTTACTCCAATAGGTATTTAAGTTATTATTATTGCTTTGCTATGGCATAAATTATGTTGTTCAGTAATTTGCTGAAGGAGCAGAACTTCTGATGATGTTCTGCACCCATGTGTCTGCACTGCACCTTAGCCCAAAGGTGGCTCTCTGTGGCCTTTGCTGGGCTCCTTCAGCAGCTTGCTTTCAGGAAAGCAATGTCATAGTTAGTAATGAACTGATATGCACTTTCTTCTCCCACTCAGCCTTTAAAAATTAAAAAAAAAAAAAAAGTATCTTAGTTTCTTCACACTGTGGCTTTCTCAAGCCCTCGACGTGTTTTCAAGCAGGACCGTGTGTTGTTTTTTCCTGCTCTGTCTCCTGGTTGCCAGAAAAAGCTTCCTGATGGAGCCTTTCAGAAAGTTCCCAAGGTTTTAGCCTGTAGCCTTGGTGTCACAGTTTGTGCAGTGTTTGGATTTTAAGGTGATTTTTGTTATCAAACCCACTTTTACAACCCAGTTCTTTGTATCACAGTCCCCTGTTCTCTTGCTTCCCACCCCTCCTCCAGTGCACTCCTGTGGTCTCTCTCCCTAAGGAAGAAGGTGAGGAAAAAGACATTAAAACCAAAAGTAATCTCTTTCCTCAATCCTGAGGGATTGACAGTTGAGTTTGCACCCACCTGCAGCTCATGTTTCTCAATTTTTCCCCCCCATCCCTTGTTTTTTTACTGCCAAAGGTCTGTGCCCAGGTGTTAGTGGGGTGAGCTCCAGAGGGCAGCTGAACCATGTTAATGCCATCTCCTTGGGAAATGAATTGGGGATAACTCTGGCTTGTGACAGGCTGGAACTCTGGAGCACTAAAGAATTTGGAGAATAAAATAGCTTGTCTGCACGAAGAAAACATCTCTGGAGGAGAATTTGCTGATTACTTTTCAGTTAGGTAAAAAGGACACAGTGACTCCACGTTGCACTTGCTTTGGTGGTGTCTGAAGAACCACAGGAGAAACCTAGAGAGAGGAAAAGAAAGGTGGATGAAGAGAAGAAATAAAGAAATTGCCTTTTTGGCTTAGTGTTGGTCTATTTATAAAACACAGATGTTGGCAGAATGTTCTTCATTTTTTGTTTAATTTTCCACCCCCACTTTGGCCACAGATTTTTGTCAGATTTGACACAGATAAATGAATAGCTTTAAATCCAGAAGGTATTTTTTATGGGTTAACTTTTATTCAAAACCATTTCTGATTTCTATATTTCATGGCTGATTTTAAAACTTTGCTTAAAAATGAAGTTAAAAATACGTGCAGAAATATCAAGTGTCCTTTTCCATTTTAAAGTTAATAGAAGGTAAAGTTAATGGGAGTTATTCACTTTACACTCAGGTATGGAAGAGAATGGGAGCAGTTTTATTTTTTTCTATAAGTAGTAACTCCATGGGATTATAATGTCATATTCCTTGATAATACATAAGTGATTTTACTCCTACGTGTACTTTTAAAAAAATGTAAATGTAGTGAGTCAGATTTGAAGTACAAAGGCACTGGGTGTTTGAAAGATTATTTTGCTTTATGCAGCAGAAAATGTTATTTGGTATTAAGTCCCAAAACTTTTAAATCATCAAAGTTACTGAAGTATTGCAGTAATTATAGTAAATACTGTGAATAAGCTACTCAGTTGATACCTATATTTAGTTTATGCAGAGAATTAAGGCACTTTTATTTTACATTTGTAGAATAATTTTAATTAAAAGCAATTAACTAAAATTATATTACTCCAAAGTAAATTGCTGCACTCCAAATTGTCTTTAAATGTACATGTATTCCATTTGTATGTGAAAGCTTACTCTAATTAAACTTGGATTTGTTTATATTCTGTAGGAAGTGCTAGAAATCTGCTCCAGGAGACCTTCCATGTGGATGGGTTTTACCAGATTGCCAAAATCTCAGACTTCTTTGCAGCCTTTTTTTCCCAAAGCATTTGGTATCATCACTGTTCAAGCCAGGATGCAGTACCAAATAGACCACTGTTTGGGCTCTAAATCTGTAATAATGTTTATGGTGTTGGTATTGTCTAGATGGTTTTTTTTATTTATTTAATATTTTATTTATTTAATATTCATGAAATACCTGACAGAAAAGTGCTCCTATAAATGTATGCAGAACTTCTACTGCTGTTTCTGAAGGATAACTGTGGCAGTGAATATGTTAATATCCCACATTAAATTTCTTCCTTTTATGCTAACATGATACCAGCATTGTTTTGGCATTAATAATTGATGAAAAATATGACCCAAGGACAGAGTGGTCTCTCTAAAACTTCATTAAGTACTTTATGTCTCAGCCATAGATATTAACAAAAAAAGGAATATTTTTTGCTGGAGCAACATCCCTGTGTATGAACATAGAATAATATGTTGGGATAATTGGAATTCACTTTTATGGTCTGAATGGTTTGGGAAAAAAAACATAAATTACCCAAGAGGCAGTAGATTGAAAGAGAGCTTTCTGCTGCCAGTAGTAATTAGAAAAAGTCCTTTCCAGTCAAGGGTGGCAGTAAGGTGGCCCAAATGTGTTGGCCACCACTCTTTTGAGAGCAAGTGTAATGTTTTGTTTGGATCTGCATTTCCAAAGCAGGCTTTGAGATGAGCAGCAGGATTTAATGGATGTTTCTCCTTTTTTTGTTAAAGAGTATTCAGGTTATTTAGAGAAGAAGAGTAAGTTTTCACATGAAGAAGTTTGGGCTCTCTAGTGGAACTGTAACTACAGTCTCATCTTCTCCCTCTTCAGGCAAAATCAATTATGTGTTCATTTGAAAATACCCTGTGCAGGTGACTGGGGAGCAGCAGTGTATTAAAGCCAAGTGCTGGTAGCTGTAATTTAAAAAATGGACATTGCAAGTTTGGTTACAAATATCTTTAAATTAAATTCCTTTTAAAATGAAGATTTAAAAATAATGAGTATGGTTTTCTTCTTTTAGTTTTTTTCCTTTGTGATTCTTAATATCCAAACAGGAAAGAAGAAACAAGATTGCAGCTTTTTAAAATTCTACAATAGAAGGAACTTTTAATTTTCCTAAAGTGAAGCTTAGATTTTTATTTTTTTTTAATCTGTAACCCTTTGCATTCTCCTAGCAGTTTCCCATACCTTTGCCACCTTGGATCCTATCTATATGATGTTTCTAAAATTCAGATCAGTAAAAAATTCCCAACTGTCAAGTGCTGTACAGCTTTTAACAGCTTTGAAAGTGTGGACCTGAGTCCCCTTATTTCCAGGTAAGGCAGCCTGCACCCCCTGGGGACAGGGTGCAGATAATGATGGTAGAATAGTTCATGGGTCTTGACTCAAAGTTTGCATATGTCCCTTCCTGAGTTTTTCAGAACTCCTTTGTGCTGGAGATAACTCCTAGATATACACTGACACTCATCCCTCACTCCAATGTAGTTTACTATTAAGAAGATTACTGGAATTTTGAAAAATTTGAGTAGGAAAAAATGATTGCATGGATGATGCTTTCACTGAAGGATTTCTGTGCCTCTGAGATGCTGATTTCAGGGTTTTGTTAAATGCTGTGTGAGTTTTCACAATTGACTTAGAGTGTCACAAAAGCAGAAATGTGAAATAGTGGTGCAAGAAATGATGATTTAGAATTGAATTTTTATTCACTTGGTTTGTACTGTTTTAAAGAATAGCTTTGGTCCTGAGAATAATTTACTTGATCAAGTATATTACATATGTACACAGGTGTGTAACATTTTGTGTAAGCAGGTTGGTCTAACAAGATACTGCTTAATGTAAAACCTGAAAAAGAAAACATTCAGGCTTTCTGGATCCTGGAAATGATCTCCTCCAGTTCTCTCCTGCAACAGATATAAAGGAGTTTTGAGCTGTGAAAGCTGCTGATGTCTTCTGGTATAATCATCATCTGGCTCTAAATAAGAGGATTGACTGAGTAGCTGAAAACATGACATTTAATTAGTTACTGTTCTAGCTAGGCTACCAGAGGTTAAGCAACTATTATATTACAGTTTGTTCTTGAAATGGATACTTCAACTAAGTAAAATCCATGTGTGTAATATTGCAGATATTTACCCAATGCAGTGATGGGTAGGAGGAATAGGCCAAAGCCAGCTGTTTACATCATGGGCAATTAGCATCACTTTTTCCATGAAAATCCATTACTGAAGAAGATAAAACTGTGGATGCTACAGCTACAGAAACACCAGTGTGGAAGCTTGCTATGGTTTCTTTCTAGTATGTGGTTGCCAGGTGAAATACTTCCCCACCTTCCTGTCTAAAAAGTAAATTTTAAAGTCTAAAGTAGCCAAGTCTGGTGGCTGATTCTATGGCTTGTGCTGTCATCTCCATAAGTGGACATGAAAGGAATGGGGAAAGTGTTGTTGTTCTACCACAGCATTGATTAATCTCATTTATTTATGCAAAGGAAGTTGTTATGAGAGTTGGTATCAGGCTGGTGCTCTGAAGGTGCAGGGTAGCTGTGTTAAAGACAAAAAGGCTTCTTAAAAAAACAGTAAACATCACTTCCTAATAGCCTCTTTTACTCATTTTTTCCTGCTCCTGGGAATGTCTTGTGCCAAGCTGCCCAAGAAAAAAGGAGTTCCATACAGCTTCTGTGTAAAGTACAGGAAAGAATGAAAAAGAAGTTTTATTATTGTGGCTGTAAATTGAAATCTTTTTCTAATGTCATTGTGGATGACCTTCATGTCATGTATTTAATGCACTTGAGTGCATTTTGAGATTTTAGTGAAATTTACTATAGTTCAGAGTATTACAAAAAGAAATGCTTATTCCAGGCTCTTGACAGCAATATTTTTTCAGCTACTACCTTTTTTGTTTCCCTGCCCTTTGTTGATAGAACATTTTTCATGGAAACTCAGACTTCCTTATGCATCTTCAAGGCTTAGGGCTGAAAAGTACAATTTTAAATTGTTGTCTTCTTTCTTATTACTTTTCTTGTTGTCAGATTAAATTTGTATTATGTATGAAATAGCAGTCAGAAATTAAAAATTTCTATGTATGTTTTATTTTGCATTTGGTGCCTGTTGCTCCATAGGAAATGAAGCAGACTGACTTTTACAGAGTGAAGATTAGCTGCTAAGAAAATGATGGTTAAACAGCTCTGCAAATGAAAATTCCAGCAGCTTTTATGTATTGTAATTTAATGCCAGCAGAATTGCCTCTATTTTGATAACATTTAAAATAAGCACTGAAACACAGAGGGTAGCAGATCACTTAATACATGAGGAGTTTTGGTTTGTTTTCATTACTTAAATCTTCCTTTCATGCATCTTGAGGAAATTTCCTCAAGCTTCATGTGAAGTCATCCTATGTTGGTGTGTACTCTGCTGGTAACTCAGTTTTCACTTAATCATAAATAAAATCTAAATATGAAGCCTCCTTTTTGGACCAAAGGAAAATATTTCAGGCTTTTCTCACTTCTTGACCAGTTTGCTGACACTTGACAGGTTCTGCCATCCTGCTGGGCTTGCCTGGGGAGGTTAAAGAAATAGGTGAAGTAGTTTTTGTCTGCAGAAATTTCTCCTGGTAATTCAGCTAAGGACTTCACTCAGTTCTTCAGGAACAGTCTCTTAGTAACCAGCTCTTTGTTTGCCAAGTGTACTTGACTGTGTTGGAAAACCTGTGTGAGAAAATTCCAGCCACTCAGAGAATCATTGTGATCAACTTGTGTGATAGTTGTGATTAGAAATCAGACACCTTGGAAAGAATCCCAGGGGTTTTGGGAGCAGAGGGCAGTGTTCCCTGTGAGGAGTGCTCATCCAGAATCTCATCTTTTGCCATTTTGCTGAAGACCAGTCCAGAAATTTTTTATTTTTTTCATCATTCTGCCACATACAATAGTTTCTGAACTAAAGGCTCCCCTGATCTGTTTTGTAGTCAAGGTTAACCTTGGAAGTTCTCTTTGTGTTACTTTCTTTTAGACTTCAGCCAGGAAATGAGCTATCAAGGGAGATCCATTTCAGACCAATGCAGGACAGCTCTGAATAACCACAGACTTTGTACATCAAGGCATGTGTAAAGCTACTCAGAAAAAACCCAGGAAAATTAGATAAACTGGCTTAATTTTTTTTTTTTTTTGACCGTGCTGTACAGTTCATCAGAAAGATACCAGATTTAATTCAAGACAGAATAAATGGTCACAAGACTATGTTACAGGCTAGTCTTTGCTTGGCTTTATATCTATAATTATTGGTGATTTCATCTGTTATGTTGTTTGTAGATGTGTGTATGTTTGTATTCTGTATCCTTTTGTATTTGTATTCTTTGATCCTTTGTTTTCAACACCCCCTCCCCTCTCCCAGCTTTCTGACAAGGACAGTTGCTGATTATTTAATTTATTATTTAAAAAAAAATCCTGCAGAGGTTTGTGGGACCTCACTGCTGAGATTTTTTTTTTCCCCCCCTCCCCTTGGTGCTAGGCATAAACCATCCTTCTGTTGAACACCTTGTGTTGGTCCTGAAATAACCTATAGAAGCATTAATACTTCCTTTAAACCTTTATCTTTTACTGTTTCAGGTTTCTACATATATGTTTATGTGACTGTGTATCTATGTCCTGAGGATTTTTAGATAAAAATATAAATTTAAATTTAAATTAATTTAAATTAAATTTAAATTAAATTAAATTAAAATAAAATAAATTAAAATTATAAATAAATTAAATTAAAATTAAGTTAAAATAAATTTAAATTTTTATTTAAATAAAAATTTAGATAAATTTGGTTACCTTCCCACTTGCATTTAAGAGTCAGTCTTGCAGTGCTGTGCCTGCCCTGTGACAGGCAAACCTCCTTGGAGATGTTCTCACCCTGATTCCCATCCTACTCTCTTGATGGTGACCTCTTTTCTTTTAGAGAGAAGAGAAATGGGGGCTTTTTACTTGGAGGAATATGCATGCAATTACTTTTGAATCCCTGGGTTCTCTCAGCTGGCTCTTGAAATTTCTACTAAAGGGAAAGAAATGATTCCATCCTCTTCCATGGCTTGCAGTAGAATGACAGAGTAATTTCATTTGCATGGGTGAGAAGTTGGAGTATCCAGTACCATCCCTTCTCAAGCATCATTAGTGTCAGGATATTGGTGAAGAAGCAGAGTTTGATGTTTATATTGACACATGTCTATGATGCTTGTCTGTGTTGCAGCCTTTCTAATCTGGTTTCAGGGGATAACCCCATAAAGATGCCAAGAATATGGATCTTTTTACCTGGGGTATTAACAGTTTGGACAAGCCTGTGAATATCAGCACTGACAGAGCAAACCAGCCCATTCCTCTTTACTTAATGTATTCAGTAATTCAGAGTAAAACTAAAGAATCATGCCAAAGATTTTTAGTTTCTATGTCAATCTGAATTCAATATCAATGTTTCCTTGTCAGTCTGAAAGTTGGGTGTAGATCAGATGGGATGAAAGCTTTCAGTGTTTTAATGACAGTATTTCCAAAATCTTTATATATTTATGTGTGACCATACAAAAAAGGGCACACACACATACACAAACATGTATGAGTATTGGTGTTAGGTGCTTTGTCAGCTAGAAAATTCTGACAAATGATGCTACAAAGTTAGCCTGTTGTTCTTTCTGGCATGAGGTAAGCTTGCTGAAATTATTCTTTTTTGTTTCCCTCTTGATTTTTGCAGGTATTGCAGTTCAAAGCTGTTTGGTTCAACTTGATGTGTTGGGGGTTTTGTGTGTGTTTGAATGCTTTGTTTCCAAACTGATCAATATCATGCTGATAAACACTCACATGTGCCAGTAGCACTCAGGATTTGTTCTGTGGTGGAAGGAAAAAATAAGTTACATGACTTGAGGCAAGTGATGTCTTTACTGTATTATCACAAATTCAAGAAATCGGTGGCTCTTGGGGGTAAAACAGAAACTGTTACCTGGAGCAAGGAGCTACTTCAGGATGGATCACAGAGGTTGCCTTGTTTGCTGCTGAATAATTATAGAGTCCTCTGCCATCAGTGCCTCTGAGTACCACTAATCCAGCTATGAATTTAAGAATTAAGGACAGTCTAAATGTTTCTTGCAGAAGAGACTTAATTTTCAGTTTTTAGAATTAGAGGAAGCTTTTTTGATGGCAGAGTTCTTTGTGTTACACTTCTTCAGAATCTTGTCTCCTGATATTGCCTTGGTGTCAGAACTGCTTGGCAATGAGGGAAGGCACCAAGGAGAAGCAAATATAGCAGAAGAAGAGGAAAGAAGAAGTTGGAAGAGCTCACTCAGGCATTTAGATTGTTGACAGCACCCAGAAAAGTCTTTGATCCTTTGTTTTCAACACCCCCTCCCCTCTCCCAACTTTCTGACGAGAAGGACAGTTGCTGATTGTTTAATTTAGTATTTTTTTTTAAAAGAATCCTGCAGAGGTTTGTGGGATCTCACTGCTGAGATATTTTTTTTCCCCCTCCCCTTGGTGCTAGGCATAAACCATCCTTCTTTCTATCTTCAGCTTCCCATCTGTTAGCAGAAAGTGATGAGTCTGAAGAAAACTGCTTTGGAAAGTAGGATAGCTTCCTTCTGATGAGGTGCTGTGGGGGCTTGACAAGTTCATTGTGGCCATTTGTCTTCTTTGTCCTCATTGTTAATAGTCAGAAAATGGCTTTGTTTTAACTTGTGCAAAATATTTGCCCAGCTAGAAAGAAAAATAGAATGTTTTAATTCAATTTGCTGGCCTTGTAACCAATTTAGTTTGTTGAAGTTTCTGTTGCATATGTATGATTTCTTGCTGAGTTTCCAAAGAGAAAATGAGTCTTAAAGAGAAATGTTGTGAGGTGATTCATTCCCAAAACCTAATTTATTTTTTTTTTCCCAACTTAGTCTGTGCTTATGAGTGGGGGTAGGAGAGGAGAAAATGCAAAGGGAGAAGATGAAATGACTGTGGAGGATCTGCAAGGGTTTGGCAGTTGTTTCCTCAGCAACTTTCAGATGAAATCTGTTGGTGTGTCTTTGCATTCATCCTCTCTTTGCCCACACTTCAATAATTCCTGAATCCTTGGGCCAGCTTTAGTCTCTTTGGCAGGCAGGTAGGGATGGAAAGGCATTGAGTTCCTGCCAGCAGTGCAAGCAGATGACTGGGGTGAAGGATAAAAAGCCCCAAGAAGAAGGCTGATGAGCCCTCTTGAATACCAAAAAGCTTCTTGGGAATAAAATCTTATGAAATGTCACTAATTTGTGAAGAAAGCTCCATTTTAATCTTCTATATTATTAGACAGCAGAGAAGCAATCAAGGCTTCATTAGCTGAGGGAGTCACTGAGGGTTTTTTTTGTGATTTCTTGCTGCTCTGAGTTGTGTAACCCTTCTACGTTCAGGCTTTATATTTCCTTACCAGTAATTTCTTCTCCATTGCTTGTCACTACTGGTGTTCTTCTCTGGTTGGAATATTAACTTCTTTTCACTCAATTTGTTTGAAATATTGTTGCTGTTAAAGTAGTATGGAGTATGTTGTATCCTAAGGAGGAAGAGCCTTGAAAGGCCCATAACTTCCCTCGTCTTGACAGTACTAGGTACCAGAATTGTGCTCTTTTTGCATTGAAAGCTTAGATCTTCTCCTGTATTCTGCTTTTTTAATCTGGAATAGTCATCTTTTCTTTTTCCAGATTTCACATTATCTTGTTCATGGTCTCCAGAGTACACACTGCCCTTCAGTTCCAAAAGCTTGTTCTCTGTACAGCTCTTGGTTTCTTTAATTATTCTAACATTACTTTTGTCTATTGGGAAACAACTTTTCCTGCTTTTGTAGTGTCCACATATGCTTTTCCAATAATACTGAAAAAATGTCAAGCCTTGTTATTTTGCATTACTTTAACACAGATATTTAATAATTGTTTTAACCTGATTGATTTCATTTTCCACACAGCTTAATGAAAAAAAGCTTAGGCTTTTATTTATGGATGAATTATTGACTACATCTCCTTTACACCCAGTCAAACAGACCCACTTTTTTTTTTTTTTTTGACATCCCATGCATTTTCCAAATTGCATGATATAGTGGATTTTATAAGAAATTGTGTGTGTGATAATGCCTGTTGCATGAGAAGCTGATGTTTGTCTTCTATATTCTTCATCTTCCCTTTCCCAAACTCTGCTGGTGCCTTGTTTCCCATGTGTGTTTAATAACCATGTAAAGAGTTGCCTGAAATTCTTGTAGCTTTCTATTCAGTCTTTTTGGTAAATATACTCCTTTTTGGAATCTGATATTGCTTGAATGCTAATTCTATTTAGCAGTTAATTTATAACAACTCCTAAGATACTAAGGGACTTTTGAAGGACACAAATGTTTTCTAAGTACCCCTCTTGATGAACTTTCCTGTACACTTAAACATTTGTAAAATATATCTGGGTGTTATGTGTCATTGTAGACCCTACAATGTGCCAGGGAGGCTGGTGGAGCTCAGCTGAGATGTTAAACCCCTTTTCTGATATCTGGTGGTCAGAATAAGAAACAGAGGAATTTTTAAAAATTGTAATTAGTATCTGGGCCTGAAGACCTTCAGGTATCTGGTGCTTTGGTTCCTAAGTGCCAAGTCAAGAAGTGCTTTTAGAAGTTCACCCTAAGCCTCTGATTCAGTTTCACCTCTTCCCTGACAACTATTTAGCTAATTTAAAATTCTTATATACTCAGTGTTTCAGTTCTAGGAATTTTTATACCACCACCACTCTGATAAGCAGGAGACCTGAACAGTACATTGGCTTTTTTGTCAGGAGCTGCTCCAGGCTTTGCCCTTTCTTTAATGGGTGGCTGTGCCACTGCCTGGGTAAAGGTAAAAGGATTGGGCTGGTCTTCAGACCCCTGGAATCATTTCAGTTTGGGCCTGGAAAATACAGCCCTTGGGAAAAATCCTAAATGCTAAAGCTCAGTCAGGCACTCTGGAAACACATTCCTGTCCCTGATTGTCAGCTTTGTCGTGGGTTTCTTTTTGTCATTGCACATTGTTCACATGTTCCTCTCAGGTGATGGCTGCAGATAAAAAACCTACTCTGGATCTGCCCTTGCTTTACATTTTTTTTACCTTGCCTTTTTTATTCTCATATTAAGCCCAGTACAACAGAATACAATTCATCCTCGGGGTCAGGTGAGGTTGGTACTTGTCCTTGATTATGTTTTTCATAATTTAGTTGCAGGTTTGTCACCTGTGTCCCAAAGCCAACTCAAAGCAACCCAGTGTCCCACTTACATAAACTTTTTCTATATTTAATGAAACTGAACTTCCTGCCTAGAGATAAATCTTTGATGCTCTCTGGACTGCCTACATTTCTGTTGTCTGTGCCTGTATAATCATTGTCTAATAGTAATAAAAAAAAAAAATTTAAAAAATGGAGATTTTTGCTCAGTCAGGAGAGAGAAATCACTTTTGACAGCTAGGATATGCATTGAACCTCAAGGCAAACAAACAAAAAAAAATGGAGATATACAGAGGGGCTGTTCCTTTCTTTGCAGCACTGTAAAGGAGGTTGATGGGGGAAAGCACAGATGAAGAACACAATTAGATAGCAAGATGCTTTATGTTGCCTAAAGCACCCATAAGATTTACTCATAAAAAATAGTAAATTTAATTGTGTTTATAGAAAACCAGGCATGGGGGAGGTAATTAATCCATACAGTGGCTAAAAGGAATTTCTTTGTCCATAATCTTGAATGGTAGTTGGTTTCCTTTCCCTGAACTCATCATAGTGTGCGTTACTATTTTATTTTAACTTTCTCTTACAAGGTTCTGTGGCTTGCAGGGTAAAAATCCTCTTTTTGGTGATGATGTTTTCCCTTTGTTCCTTTCCTTCTGCCTGCCCCCTCCTGCAGCTCCAGCCCTGGCCAGGTAGTCTGGCCAAAATAGCTCCTGCCATCTGGAGCAGTCACTCTGAACCTCTCAGTGACTTCCTCTCATTTCAAATGTCAGCTTGAATCTTTTCTCCTTTGCTTACTGCTCCTTCGTTTTCTTTTCTTTTTGTTATTCATTATTCAACAAGGTGACTGTGTTGGTTGTGTTGCTGTACAGTGGGCATGAAAAATGCTGTGCAGAGGAGAGCTTGGTGTTCTCCTGCCTCTGTCTTCCCCATTATCCTCATCCACATCAGGCTCTGGTTGCTGCTGATGTGTCATCTCTCTGAGAATTACCTAGTGTGGTGTATTGCAATTATATTTAGAGGCAATACGAGTGCTGAGTTGTCTAATTTTTCTTTGAAAAATGCCAAAAAAAAAAAAAAAAAAAAAAAAAAAATAGAATTCAGACAAGCAGTAATTTTTCAGTTACAATCAGTTTTTTCCTATCATTCCCAACACAGTTTTAAATTTTCAGAAGTTTGAAGAATTGCTGAATTTTCTGATAAGCAAACTAAGCACTGGGTGTTGGGTTTTTGGTTATTGTTTGTTTTTTTGCAAAGGTTATTCCTGTCATAGAGCAATTAGATGGGAATGTCAATTCAGTTCTGGTTTTAAATAAGCTACACTTACATTTCTAGGGTTTTTTTGAAGCCATCCTCTAGGACCCTGATGAGAAAACATGAGGAGGAGATAAAATCTGTGTATCCAATTAGTTCAACAATGATTTTAAGACACTCTTCTGGTTAATGATATTTACATTTTAAGATGTTATTGTAGTGAGTGACTGGGGTTAGGACAAAGGCTGACTCATGGGTATGGATGGTCAGAATTAAGAGTACAAGGTGATTAGCAATGGGTTTGGCTAAGCAGAACATAAGCAATGAAGTCTGTCAGCATTTCCACACAGCTCTGCCAACAAAGCTGAGTTCTTGGTTGCCTGTGGATAGCAGTGACACAGAGTACTGGAGTGTTTAATTGCTGTAATTGACTGCAGAGCTGAGTTTTCACCAGACCTGTTTTCAGAAAGCATTTGTGTCATCTTTAAATTAGAAATTAATAATGCATAATGTGTACGTTAGAAATTCTCACTTTGTTGAGGGTTGCAGAGTAGCATGTGATGGTTTAATCTGCGTGGCAGGGATTTGTCCTCTCCTCTTGAGCTGTCAGCACTCGGGTGGTGCTCACAAACAGTGCCTTGGACTGTGGCTGTAGCAGGCTGTCATTTCCAGGGAAGGATTTTGAGAGTATAATGTGGATCTTTCATCCACAAAGAGCTGTTTCTCTTGCCAGCATTCACTAGGACGTGAAATCAATCTCTTCTGGGTCAAAACTTGGATGCCAGTGTGAAATTAGAGGCAGTTACAGATGATGGGAAGAGGTTGTTCGTGAACAGAAAAATTCTGGGTTCCAGGAGCACTTCTGGTGTTTGGATGCTCTTGCTCAGGAGGGCAGTTTCCCAGAGATGGCTTCATTTCAGTTGTGTCTGGTATTCAAATGGCTGCTTTATTCAGGGCCTTCCTGGGCCAATTTGAATTCAAATTCAGGGCCTTCTTATATGCCCCTCCCAGGTTTATGTATTTCCCAGGGAAATGTAGGTCTGTGACAAGCCACACTCCACACTTTGTAAAGAAATGAGGTGGCTTAAATAATGAGGAGTGAGACCTTGGGCTGCCTTAGGGCTTGTCTGTGCTGGGTCACAGTGATGTAAAGCTTCCAGAGAGCAGGTAGCCACAGTTTGTACCAACTTCAGCTGCTGTCCCAGCTTCCCCCTGGACTTCAGCTACACTGAGATGATACCCACAGGCCTGACAGTGCCCAGGAAGCTGGACAAGGAGCTGTGGTTTCCTGGGAAGCTCAAGGGTGGAGCTGCCAACTTGTTTGTGATTGATGTTGCTGTAGCAAGTGGATGTTTCGTGTGCCATGGTGAAATGAACTTCATCTGGTAGTTTGGTTTGGGTCTCTTCAGGTCTGCTCCCTGTCCTGTGTTCAGGGAAATGAGGAACATCCTAGGATGCTTTTACTGACAGGGAGGGGTGGGGAGGGGCAGGCAGGAGCTGGGCTGTGGGTTTTGGGGCTTTGGGAAGCACACACCAACATGGGAAATGTTTCACACTGCCACTGCAAAAATAGTGAGGGCTGTGAGAGGTGCTCTGGCTAATTCTGCACTGAGTGGGGTGCCTTTGGGGGATCAGAGCTCTGAGCTACAGTGATCACCAAAAAAAAAAAAAAAAAAATTTTTTTTATTTAATGGGCAGTGTTTGGTTGTGGTTGTTTTGTTTTCTTTTGTTTTTTAATCTTTTTCTCCTGGAACGGGGCTGAGAGGGTTATTTTTTCAGTTGCTCCAGTATTTGATTTATTTGCCCAATTTATAGCAAACCCTTGACACTTAAAACAGGTAAGGAAATCCTCTAGGATATGGGAGCTGCTTTTTAAATTTTAGTTGCTAATTTTAAAGGAAGATAGGCTTGGGCAAATATTATTACTTGCCTAGAGACTCTTTAAAGTACTGAAAATCTGAAACAGTCTCTATGTTTCAGAGGCAAACAAAATTTGCCTTTGTTCCCTGTGAGCCAGGTTGAATTAATTGGAGATAAATGAACCCATTACTTCTCACTGATTCATTTTGGCTAAGGAAGCCTGTTCTGAAGGTTGGTAACTCCAAGATGGGACTAGGATGGCATTTTGCAGGGAATATCTAAATTATTATTGGTGATTACAGTATCCAAGTTAAGGTAATGAGCTTTGTGTAATGCCCTCATTTAGCAACCTGCAGCAGCTTCCTGAGGACTTTTTGGTTTTTTGGTGTCTTTGGGCAGTAGATGAGGGGGAGAAGAAGATTGCCAAGTTACCTATTGCCAAGCTGGTGGTGGCTGTAAAGAAGCAGGAGCCAGGCAAGCTTTCTTGGTGAGGATGAAGCTTTGCAGAGCACCTTTGAAAAGACTTGTACTTAGTCACAGACTTGTGCCATGGTGTCTGGAATGTCACCCAGAGGCTGCAGGAGGCACATCAAGGGTGATGCAGGAGGGACATCAGCTCCTGGGCTGTCTGCTCCTCAGGGCTGCTGCACTCCTGGGAATGTACCCAGAGATGCCAGGGAAGCAGTGCCAGGGGCTTCCTGCCATCCAGAGGATCAGGTCAAGTGGGACTCCCTCCTGGAAGTGTCCTTTTCAACTAACTGGGCTGAAGCTGGGGGAATACTGGCAGGAGGAGACTCAGTGCCTCTGTGTCCTTCTCTCTATAGGGAGGGTGCAGCATTTCTCTTCAGCTGCCCAGGTGTAGCTGAGGGATAGATAAGAAGCATAAAGCATTGCATTTGTTCTGTTGAAATCAGAAAGCAAGCATTGAAAATCTAATGTTTTATATAAGTATTACGGCTGAGAAAAATTGTTTTGTTTTGTTTTGTTTTCTTACTGTCACGGAACTGCAATTGGCAACACATCCTGATTTTGGGAGGCTGCAGGGGTGGTGATGCTGTGGAAAAGTACTGCCTCGTCAATGGGCTTTTGGGAGATGGGTACGATGTATACCTTCTCCCTGACTTGTTTGTTCCCTGTGTAACAAATTGTTACATTAGTTTCCTGGTTTTGCTTTTGATCTCTGAAAATACAGAAAAATAGTCTTGCAATCATATTTCCCTGTGCTAGAAGACAGTGCTTGAAAGTACTGCTCTTTCTTCCACCACTTAACACTTTCTCTGAAGGTTCACACATCTGCTTTTTCTCCTTAAATGTTTTCTCTCTTTTTTTAAATGTGTTTTTGAAATCCTTGCCTGACAAAGTGCTGGTGTCACTCCAACCTGAGGAGTGTAGGAGTACCATTGTGCTCTCTCTGATTCCCAGCTGCAAGAACATCCCTGCCTGTTGAGCCATTGTCTCACTATCCCACCTGCTCTTCACTTGATTGGCATCAATTCCAGAATTTGATGGTACAAGGGAGGGTTAGCAGCCCAGGGCAGGTCATACAGACTGGGGACAGAGTGGTTGGAGAGCAGCCAGGCAGAAAGGGACCTGGGAGTCTGGATTGGCAGGAAGCTGAAGAGGAGGCAGCAGTGTGCCCAGGTGGCCAAGAAGGCCAATGGCATCCTGGGCTGGCTCAGGAACAGCGTGGCCAGCAGGTCCAGGGAAGGGATTCTGCCCCTGTGCTCAGCCCTGGGGAGGCCACAGCTTGAGTCCTGTGTCCAGTTCTGGGCCCCTCAGCTCAGGAAGGAGATTGAGGTGCTGGAGCAGGTCCAGAGAAGAGCAAGGAGGCTGTGAAGGGATCCAGCACAAGTCCTGTGAGGAAGGGCTGAGGGAGCTGGGGGTGTTGAGGCTGGAGAAGAGGAGGCTCAGGGGAGACCTCATCACTCTCTCCAACTCCCTGAAAGGAGGTTGGAGCCAGGGGGGGGTTGGGCTCTTTTCCCAGGCAACTCTCAGCAAGACAAGAGGGCATGGTCTTAAATTGTGCCGGGGGAAGTTCAGATTGGATATTAGAAAGAATTTTTTCACGGAAAGGGTGATCAGACATTGGAAGGGGCTGCCTGGGGAGGTGGTGGACTCTTCGTCCCTGGAGACATTTAAAAAGCGACTCGATATGGCACTCAGTGCCATGGGCTGGTGACTGTGGCAGTAGTTGTTCAAGGGTTGGACTCCATGATCTCTGAGGTCCCTTCCAACCCAGCCTATTCTATGATTCTATGATTCTATGAACCTGTGCACACAGTTTGGGTGTTTCTGTATCTCTGCAAGGAAGGGCCTCTTTAGTCCTGGGGTTTTCTAAGGTGTCTTCCTACACCCTTGAAGAGCCTCAGGGCAGCTGAGGATTCAGGAGCCATAAGCTGATGCCAGACCAAGAGGGAAGATGTGCTTGGTTTTGTACTCATGGTTTTGTTCCTCCCTGGTGAGTAGCTCCCAGCTTTCACTAGGCCAGGAACTTAGAGACTTGTTCCAGACCTCTGTTGAGAAAACAGAATTTGATAACCTTTTTCTCTGTGTGCTTGGGGTGCAGTGAGTAATGTTAATCTCACGTAGTTTGGGTCATTTCTTTGTGTAATGTTCTTAGGTAGAAACTCCTGAAGTGTGTGGCATTATCACATAGCAGTTCCACTTCAGTCACACCAAGCATGGAGGCTAATTCAGGTTTCAAAAACAAGTAAATGCCAAGGCAAAAAAAAAAAAAAAAAGCCATTGACAACAGAGTTCTCTATTCAAATTGTTTATTTCATCCAGGCATGAAGTTGGATTAAAAATTACTTTAAAATCCTGTTGCTGCTGGCTACTCAAATAACACTTTGGTAATATTGACAACAACACAGCTGCTCAGAGCAGGCCTTTGGGACCCCTGCTCTCTGCTGCAGGATGGGCTGCTTTAAAGCACTTGAAGTTGCAAGTTTGCAAAAAAGAAGTAAAGTAGGTGTGAACTGGGAGTAACTTACTTGGCTGTCATAATGCAGAAGAAGGTACTGACTAATAGTGGTCCCAGTACTAAGTGAATAATAATTTAAGCACCTGTAAGCTGGTGAGGTTCTGACATTTTGATTCTTACCTCTAATACCAGCTGGAATTTTTGGTTTGGTGGTTTTTTAAAACTTTTTGATCTTTTATTAGGTTTGTCATGCAAGTGTACGTTCATACATGGTAGGAAAAAGGCCAAATTTAGAAATTAGAAAATTTAGAAATTAGAAATTCATGGGATACAATAGGTGAAGGCAGCAAGTGGCCCTCCTGTTCAACACAGAGGATTCAGTAGCTTTGTACAGGGCAGCAAATTATGATTTTGCCTTGCACATCTTTGTATGAGACTTAATCCCAGTCTCCCTGCTCTTTCCTTGTCCTTTTGATATTTGTTAGAAGCTCAGAAACAAAGCTTTGAGATTTTTATCTTCCTCCAAACCTGGTCAGTATAGTAAGGGAGTTTTCCACCAGGATTTCACCTCCATTATTTCCATATATATTAGGATTTTGTTCCCTCTCTTACAGTGCCTAAATCAAAATGGTTCCTTTTAAAACTCAGTCAGTTTGGTAATAAAACAACTTCAGAGGATTATATAAACGTGTTTCTTGCAAGAAAATTTGTTTTGAGTGAAACCATATGTACATGTTAATGGGAAATACTTGTCACATTGCTGCTTTTCTGCCATTTTTTGTATTTGTTTCAAGAGTTATTAGAGCACCCTTCTGAAACTGCTCTGAGAGAGGATACAGCAGGTTTCTTCACTGCTGTAAATGGAGTTTGGTTTTAATTGTCTTGGATGTGATTCTGGAGATGGAAAAGAGTGAAATAATTTGTAGCCCCTGCTTGAGTACGTGTCTGTAATTAAGCTTAGAGACTTCACTGATGTTACAGAAGCTGCTAGAGCAAAACTCTACCAAGCCATAAATTATCATTCTCTATTTTCTAAGTCAATCTGTAGAGCTTCCCTCTAGAGCTGCTTCTGAAGAACTTGATACATCCTAATCTTTTTTTTTTTTTTTTTTCTTTAAGTTCATATCTTGTTCTTTGAAGATGCTGCAATGCTCCTTTGGACTGCTTCCCACCTTCTTCCTGCAGTACAACAGTTGCATTAGGAGGGTAGTACTTTTGGGGGGGTTGAAATAGTGAATTTTGACAGGTTTGAAGTAATCTCCATTACCTCCCAGCGTGGCACTGCATTTTGTTTATCCTGGAAATCCTGTCTCCATAGCAGATATGCTTGGCAAGCAATGCTTGCTGGGCTCTGGTGTCTTCTTGGAAATTCTTGGATGATTGTGGGCTGTCAGCATTGAGTCTACTCTTGCTGTAAAAAATACTGCTTCACTGTCAAGAGATCTGCACCTCATCAGCAGGCAGGGCTGTTACTGTAAGTATGTGGCTCTCTTCTGTGGGGTCTGGTCAGGTCCTAAAATTTTGGATATGAAAATGTCAGGGGTGTTGTCCCAGGTAAGACCAACTATTCCATCATCCAAGGTCCTTTCAGGCTGCTTTATAGTTAGCTGTCATCTTTTAAACATCAATAGCTGAGCTTTGCCATGTTGCTGCCTGGCCCCTTCCCTGGTGAAGGTGGGAACAGGCAGAGCCTCTGGGTCCTGACCCAGCTGCAGGGGGGAGAGCTCAGCCCTTACTCCCTCTCTGCTTCCCAGCTTTTAACCAGATTTTTCTTAAAAGCAAAGGCCTCCTGTGTCTCTTAGTGTCTTAATTTTCATGCTACTCACTTGGTGGAAGGTGTTGCATATCTGTTGGATTTTAACATGGAAACCCACAGGTGCTCTCCCTCCCTCAGGAAAGCAGCTTTGGGAAGAGTGATTTCCCTTTGCAGGAGAGGAGAAACTGTCTTTTCTCCCTAATAAAATCTGTCCAGCTCTGTGTTTATTTCTGGCTTTTGATAATTTCTAGTATATTTTCTGATAAGGTGCCAGGATTACTGGTCTGTATTGCTCAGATATCTGCTCTAATCTAACAGAAATGAAGAACAGCCACCACCAGCCATGCTCTGCTGCTTCTGCTCTGGAGGAATCTTCCCTTTCGTCTGAAATTCCCAGTTGCTGCATGTGTAGAGCAGCTTGGTTTAGACCAAGCTTGGTAATTGCATGATGCATGGAAACCCAATTTTATAAAATCATTAATGAAGCCCAGAATGTGGTTGAAAGCTTTAAAATACCCTTAGTTTTGCTGGGGTTTGTTTTTTGTATTTTACGCTTATGATGCCTAACAAATTGAATTTTTTTTTCCAAATCCTCCTCTATTTCTTTTTCATCCTCATTTACATACAACATTCCTTTCTGTTTTACATTTTAACCAAGTTTTGGCCTGAATGGAGAATGTTTTAATTGTCTGCTTTTATTGTTCAGGATTTTTCACAGCAAGGTCAGTGCATGGGAAGCTCTGTTATTCGTAATGAAGGATAGGTGGCACTCTTGTTATTTTTCTTTGATTGCCTGCAATAAATCAGGTGTGTGTACTCTCTCTGAAAGATTTCTTTTTATAGAATAAGTGCTTTAGAGAGTGTTCTTGAACACTGAAGAGGATTTTATATATTTTTTTAAACATGAACACATACACTGTTTGAGTCTGGAACTAGTTCACAGTACTCTCTAAGAAGAGAAAATAAATTATTTTTGTAAGGCTTCAAGAATAAGTGCTCAGCTATAAGGCATTGGCTTATTTTACATGCTCAATTTTTGATTTTAGGTATTTTATTACTCTCATTTCGTTAAGCAAATAAGAGAGCCAAGCAAGCCTTTAATATCATTTCAACTCCAATTATTAATAGGTTTAGGACTTTCTTGTTGGTTTTGTGCTCAGAGTATAGCTTTGGGTTGTCATGGTAATCCTAGTGCTAATGAATGAAAGGAAATGGCATGGTAGGGAATGCAAAACAATCACTGGAGCCTTTATTTCTTCAACCAGAGTAGTAAATACTTGTTTCCTTCATCCTGGGCATTGTTTGTAGAATTGTATAGGTTTGTGAGTTGGAGTTTTCTCAGCTAATCTAAAACCCCTGAAAGATGGAAAAATGCCTGCTGGTACAGGTATGGCATGTTAGGTATTTTCTGTCACCTGAAAGGAAAACTTGTTCCAACTTTCTGGGTGTTTTTTCCTTCTCTTATTGAGAAGATAAAAGACCTGTGGTACATGGAGGTATTTTAACCTTGATGCTTGATCACTTCAGATGAAATCAATGTCATTATCACTGCTGGCCAACAGCTCTGGGTGGCTGAGGCAGTGATTTGGTGACCTCAGCCCAATTTCTCTTGATCCATTTGGCAGTCAGTGGATTCTGCTCCTGCTGGTCCCAGAAGAGCACCCCATGCTTGCAGGAAGGAGCAGAGATGAGGAAAGTTTCCCTTCTGCCCATCTCCAAGAGCATCACTCCCTCCCCCATGAGTATCCTCAGTATTTTGTGACACATTGCTGCCAGGTAAATCTGTGATGTGGTTGTGGCTTCTGCAGTGCCTCAGACTCTTCTCAGGGAATTTCTCAGTTGAAGGCTTTTAAGCAGAACCATTCCAAAAAACTCATGTCCTGCAGGGTTGCTGTTCCCATGCAGGTCAGACAGGAAATTCAATGGGTAACATAGAAGGAAACAAAGAATTCAGCACACAGTAATAATTGCTGCTTCCTAACCATAGCACACCATGCATTGTGCTGTTTTATATATTTCTTCAGTGCTTTAATTTTAGATAAAACCAGAAGCCTAAACTTTGGTTGAGATTATGCTTTGCTACTATGGCAAGAACTTAGTTGGAAAAAAAATTCCTTCTTGAAACAAATTCCAATCTAATTTAGGTTTTAGATCTCTCTGCTTTAAAATATTTAGTTAGTATATATGCAGTGCAGAAAGAGTGCTTGGTTTGAATTTTGATGGTGATTGAATTATGGAATTACAAGTGAACTGCACAAGTTATTTTGTTTTAATGGGTGAAGAAACATTTTATAGCTTGGCAGTTTATTTTACAGTTTATATTTTTGGTGGCCTCCCTTGTAATTACAGGCTTATGTATTACTCATCTCTTCCTTTTTCTCCTGGAAAGTGCTTCTTTTTTATTTATTTATTTTTAATTTTCTAACAATGCCCTGAAGTATTCAAATTGAAGAGTCCCAAATAAAAATCTATTTTGGGGCAGGAAGTTTTCATGATGCCTTGGACAACATTTAATTTTATTTTCTAATGCCAAATCAGCTTCCAACTGTTTGATGCCATTAAGGGAAAGAATTTTGTGTTTTGTATAATAATACAAGTCCCACATGGTGGTAGTTGAAGTTCCCACTTGTTGCCCAACTGTGGGAGTACTACCATCCTTGAGAGATTCCAATTTTGGTTCTTACTTATGCTTGACATTTAATGTACTTGACATTCTGATTATTTTACACCTACCTAATTTCTTCAAGCTCAGGGGATAATGACAATATTTTAAACAGTTGTGAAGTGTAGCTGTGTGTTTTTATACAAGTGGAAAACCAAACTATTTCTAGAATGGTTGCTCTTGTCTTGCATATCAGGATCAGCTGGAGCTGCTTATCAGCTTGTTCAGCTCTACAGCTTGGTTAGTTGGTTTTTTGGGGAAGGCAAAGCCTTACTAATGTATGTCCTGTCCCTATTTGTCCCTGTGTGTCTGTGTGTGTACAGATGTATAAAAATACTAATGCTGGGCTGTGCTTACATTGTGTGCTTTGTGGCTGAGGGATGGGGCATTATAGAGAGAGTTGTCCAAGTAGATGCTGAGGGCTTGTGTTTTCCCTGAAGCTGGAATTGATATGGCAGTGGTAAAGGACAAATTCTATAGAAATGCAGCCCATTAAACTCAGCTCATGTATCTAGAGCACACATTTACTCCTGATATGGCAGCTCTGAGAAGCAGCTGTCCTATGGCTTGGCTTATAGATAATTGGGATGTGCCATAAATTCAAATATCATAGAAAAAAAATACTTGATTGTAAATATATTTTGTGTGAAGTCTTTTCTCTCCCTTTGCAGAATAATTTTAGTAGCCATCAGTGTTTTCCCAGGTAAATATGTGGTTCCTTGCAGTCATGAAAGATCTTTGGCTTTTTCCAAAAAATGGCTAAAAGAGGTATCAGAGAAGGGGAAGCAAAGGGAAAATGGTGGGAAAACCAAGCTCTGTAGAGAAGTACAGCTGGTGGTCACAAGTTCTGTTTTCTCTTGTACTGGAAATCTTGTGTTGCATTTATCTGTTGTGTGAGTAATCTGCCTCCCTGAGGAGTGGTGAAGAGATGGTAAAAAACTTCATTTTACAGACCCATGTTGGGGCTTTTTAAATACTTACCCAAGTTCTCACAAAGCAATACCACAGCCATGGTGTTTTTCTCTTATCTTTATTTTGCAATCTTGCCACCTGGTGGTATGTGCTGGCAGTAAAAGTCTTGGCTAGAAACCTGTTCTGAGGGTTTTATAATTATAATTTATAATTTGCCAGATGAGATGTGAACAGAAGGATTCAGGACTGGTTTGTAAGTAGGTTCTTGGCTGTTAGCATGGAGATTCAGTGAGTTCTTCTTTGTGTTTGGTGCACATGGGGGTTGTCCATGTCTTTGCATTAAGTACATTTGTTTTCTATCCTGCTTTGATATATAGAGCTATGAGGGAAGAGAAAGTCTAGAAATACTGTGGGGTGCTGTAACACTGAGTGGTGGCTACCTGAGCTTCCCCCTACATTTGAGATACAGGTTGAACAGTGTCCCATGTCCTGGAGCTGCCAGGTAAAGTCATGCAAACTGGATTTAAGTTATGGCTAGGGAAATTTTAGGGATGTTGTGATCCCCAAAACCAGTGCTGCAAATCCAAGCAATATGGATGGAACTTAGATGTGTTTTGGTAGTTGAAGCTTTCATTTGGGCACAAGGTGGAGACTTAACATCTGTAAGACCCAATGGCAGGGGTACTGGTACTGGTACTGGTCCAGTTCAGCTTCCTCCCTTGTATTAATGATGCAGCCTTACTGGTGTCTGTGTGGAGAAACCCTCAGATATAATAAAAGATGTTTTCACGTGGTATTGAAAGGCCATTAATCCAGTTTTTGCAAGGTGAATCCAACCATGATTTACTCAGGCTGTGATGAACAGATCAGTCACTGGATCTTTTAAGTCAGAAGTGGGTGTTTTCTCTACCAAGATGATGAACTCTGTGTCATGCACTGTTGTTTCACACAAGAGTGTCAGGTGAGAAAATGTGGGGAATTCAGTGACTTGGGTCAAAAAGGACGTGGCACAGTGGTTTCCTTTTAATGGAGAAATGTGATAATTTTTTATTTCTTAATCTTTCTGGTACAGTGTTGATGCATTCACACTTGGCATCCAGCAGGAGCTCTCCTTGCAGCAGTGATTTCAGTCTGCCTGCTTCAGCTTCTGTTATGAAACAACTCTGAATGTCATTTATTCATCATGACATCATGGTGCTGACCTTAAGACCTCTCAGCTATTCACCTCCAGCTCCTTAGGTCATGCAAGGAAAAAGCAGGGCAATCTCTGTCCCCTCTGCCACCCTCCCTCTCTTTGCCTTTGCCACAGACTCTCAAACCCCCAGCACCCCCAGCTCTAGGATTTGTCTTGGAGCAGCTTAATTGCTGAAGATTGAGATTTGCCTTCATCAGGGTGCTGGCTCTTGTGTAAGACAAGGGGAGTTACAACCAGTTGAAAGTCTGCAAAGGACCCTGAGCATTGAGAACACCATTTACTTGCATGTATACAAGAGGCCAGAGGGCTACAGCACAAGATGGACAAGAGGGAGAGTTTGTTGGGGCTGAGGCTCCTAGTTCTGAGCTATGAATACAGATTTTTGGTCCACATCAATCCACATCATTTTTCTGTGAAATGTAACTGTTTATGACACTGGATGTTTGCTCTTGGATCTCTTTCTCCTGTGGGGTATCCTTTAGATCAATCCTTGTTTGTTCTGTTAATTTGTTTAATTCTCCAGGGTTTGTCAAATCTAATTATCTCTTTTCTTTCTTCCAGTTTTGAAAGCAAGATTGATGAACCAACACAAAAAGACCCAGCTGGTTATGTGACTTGGAACCCTGTTTATGAAGCACTCATTTGTTTTTGCAAGACGACAGCACAGTATGTTGGTTTTTCTTTTCTCCTTAAAATTAAAATAAATTGTTGGGAATTAATAGAAATCTTAAAAAAAAAAAAAAAATAAATCCTGGGGAATCCAACTCTTATTGATAAAGAAGATTTTTGGCTTAGTTGACCCCAGCCACAGAAATAGAAGTGCTCTGCTCACTTCACCAAAGTACTGTTCAGTGAATTCTTCCATGTAAAATGCTCCTTTAGGTTTCATGTGATATAAAGGGAACTTTCCACAGTTTGAAAGAGCAATCTGCTCTTTCTTTACTCCTTTCTTTTTGTGTTGGATGAAGTGTAGGATTAGTGGATGTGACAAATGTGTGTTTTGGACTGCATGGATAATGGTTTGTGTAAGGATCAGTGCTCCAGCAGAAATCCAAAAAGACTTTTTCAGTCCTGTAATTAGGTGGTGGGTTTGTTTTTTTTTTAATTGTTAAATTTGGAAGTGATAAATTGACATGATGTTCCATTTAGGCCAGCAGTAGTCCAAGCAATGCTATCAAATCCAGGGCAGCACCAGATTATTTCCAGTATTTCTTCAGTTACAGTCAGGCAGCTTGGATCTGCTGCATTTATAAAACCTTAAAATGAAGTGGACCAGCTTGCTCTGAATATATGAAAATTGCATTATTTTTTAAATGAAAGGAACAA
Source organism: Heliangelus exortis (assembly GCF_036169615.1). Classification (NCBI taxonomy): domain Eukaryota; kingdom Metazoa; phylum Chordata; class Aves; order Apodiformes; family Trochilidae; genus Heliangelus; species Heliangelus exortis. The sequence continues at coordinate 1,589,376 of NC_092433.1, forward strand.
GCTGGTATTTCTTCTGTGTCTGTTGAGTAGAAAGTGGTTCTAGTGATTTGTGAGTGGTGATACAATACATCTGTGATCTGCATTTTAATTTATTACGTGTCACTAAAGGTTCATTAACCAAGAAGGGAAAATGAGGTAAAATATTCAAACTTTTACAGAAAAAGGGGAAATAAGACTCACTACCTACTAAATCAAGCCTTGGGCTTGTGAAATAGAACCATTAAAGAAAAATTAATACCGATTTACTCTTAAATAGAGTTTTGTACATTGAAGTATAAGATTATTTTTAATTTTTATGATTACAAGGAGAGATCTAAGCAAGTTTGCTTTATGACAGCAATAAATATATTTCCAGTATGGTAATAAGATTAGTCAGCATGTTATTAGGAAAGAAAATGAATCACGCTTGCTCTTTTTATAACAAGTAAAGCCAGGAAACAGAAATGTAACAAGAGTACCCTGTTGCTTTGGGTGTCTTTTTCTGTTTCTAGAAACCCTCTTCTGCTGTGACATGTGTAGAACTAAGCAGACTTAAAACTTGACAAGAAAACCAGAAAAAATTAGTAATTTTTGCACAGGTAGACTTTGCAAGTTTTCTATGAATAGTTCAGGAAGCTTTCCATAGCTTATGACTCTGAATACTTTGTAGTTCCTATGAAGAAAACAACACAAAGTACTTTTAGATTATTTATTTGCTTTTATACTAAACAGTAAAAAACAAAGTAACTTCTGTGGTGAAGTGTTTAAAAATCATCGCATTATATAAAATTGCACAACTTTTCCATCCACATAAATATTTGGAATAATTTAATTATTAGAGGATTATTTAATTATTCAAGGATTTTCTCTCTTCTTTTGCTAATAGTTTCCAAATGAATTTGCTCCAGGGTGTGAAGTGTACCTCTAGTTCTCACGTAGATGAAAATGGTTGAAAGGTTCTTTTAACTAAAACTAATGTAGCCAGTGTAAAACCTTCTGCCTATAATTTCTCAGTACAGAGCAGAATGAGAACATGGTCATAATGACTGCTGGCAGCTTCAGTGCAGTGTGTTAAGCATTACTTTTTCCTGGTAGTCTTGACACTGTTGCTTTGATGAATGTTTCAATGAATTTATAAGCTGTGCCAACCAAACACTGTGCTTGTCTTGCAGAATCCGGGAGCTAAGCTCCATTTTTTTCCAAAAACTCTTTAAAAAAGTAGCCTATAATCTGTCAGACACTTAAATGTCTGTAAGAGACTGAAAAGCTAAGGCAGTCCTACTAGGGAGGGAACTTGCTTAGTCATTCAGCTATTAAAAATAAAAAAGCCCCATACCAAGGTTTTTGCACACTTTGCAAAGAAATCAGGGATTTTGAAAGACCATTATTTTGTCTGTTTCTTAATATAATGCCTGAGAGTTTTAATTTCTGCCAGGCAGAATGACAAAATTCAGTGTGCTAGGAAAACTAAAAAATGCTAAAGCCCCTAAACAGCCCTTCCTCAAGGATGCTCTGGCTTTTGCCTCTCTTGGCAGAGAGAACAGACTGAGAAGGTCTCTGTACCTGGAGCTTCAGCTCACCTCCAAACTGGTGCTGAGGTTGCATTTAGGGGGAGGTTGCTTGGTTCCAGAGATGAGCAGGAGCATCCCTGGTGCTCAGACCTTGGCACAAGCTGCTGGGAACACCAGGCAGGAGGGGACAGCCCTGTATCCCTGGGCTTGGGTCTGCTGAGGCCAGGAGTGCCCAGAGATTATTTCTTCACAAAGGTAACTGCAACTCTTGTCCTCTTCTAAGGGTGTGAAATCCTTCTCTGTTCTGTTTTGTCACTCTTGTGATTTCTCTGAGTTAAGAAGGGAAACACTTGGGGCTGCTGCATGGTTTCTGCACTGCATGAAAAGGAAATGTCAGCTGTAACCCAGACTGAAGAAGGTGAAGAAATGGCTTCAGCTTGAGCAGCAGCTGCAGCTGTGCCTGCATTTGGCTGCCTGGCCTGTAATTGCAGGGCACTGGTGAAGCCTCTGAAACTTTTGGCCTTTCCAAAGCTGTGCTGCCCTTTGACAAAATGGTTTTGTACCTTACTCCATCTCCATGGGGGCAAAGTGGCTGTAGCAGGGGAGGATTAGCAGGGGAGGATGGAGTTACTGGCCTCACCTCAGTGAGATTCTCAGCACAGCTCTGGTGAGCAGAAATGAGACATCTGCTCATCCCAAATGATCATATGGCAACAAAATTTAGTGTCAGAGACTGTCCCATCCAGCTACTTCTGTGTTACTTTCCCTAGGATTGTCCCCTGGGTTTTCCAGGGCAAGAGGAATGTGTTCCCTTTTCTTTCAGTCCTTAGATGTGGATGTGGTGTTACTGGTTCAGAAAGGTTGTGTGGGATTGGAGCACATCTATGCCTACAATTTCCTATACAGCAGTCTTTTTCTTCACAACTAAATATAAAATATAAATATCTGTGAATGTATCTGAACTCATTGCCCTTTGAAAATCAGGCTTCCTTCAATTAAATAACCTTTTCCTGCTCTCTGAAGTTGGTGACATTTTATGATCATACAATTACTACTTAGTTTCAATTTTATGTGAAGAGGTCAGTAATGGTAATATTACAACATAGCTATATTCAGTGAGAGGGTAACAGTAGACAAAATCTACCTCTTGCATAGGACTTCTCATCAGTAAAACTTGATGTGCATTAGAAAATTAATGGATTATTACATCTGGTTTATAGGTGATGGAAACTGTGGCCCTGAGAGGGCCATGTTGTATCCAAGCACAGCTCTGCAAACCTGTTCTCATGTATTCTTTATTGACTAAAAACCCCATTAAAATGGCTCTCCTGAGAGGTATTTTAAAATGCAATATGGAGAGAAAAAAGCCAAATAAATTTCTTTTAATGGAATAAAATTGAGGAATATTTTCTTTCTGAAACAGAAAAAAAAGAATATATTCTTGCTGCGTTCTACGTATTGTGTTTTCTATTCAAATAATTCATCAGATTTGAAAGTATTCAACATGAAGTTTATATATTATATTGGCTTATTTTTTATTATTGACTGCTAGTCTGGGATTTAAATGTTTCTTCTCACCTGCCTTGGTGTGAATTAGCTGCTAAAAACCCACACTGCCCATCAATGCATGTAGCTGTTTTTTCTTTCAATACCACCATACACATTTCATTTTTGTCTGGTAAGAGTACAGAGGGTGTTTGTGTCCAGATGGTTTTGAGCAAGGTTAGGAAGAGTGAATAATCAGGTGAGACTTCAGTAAATGCTCAAGTGACTGATGGAAATGGGACTGATTACTCAGTTGCTGTCATTCCTGACTTTGAATATAAACCACAGCCTGGCCCTAATCTAATCATTTGACTTCTGTGTGGCTATTTGAGCCAGGCAGCACAGTTCCTGGCATGTCAGGGAAATTAAGTTTCCATGGAATTGTTTATAGATTAGGGCGCAAATGAAATATTTATATTTTTTTTAATTGCATTTTACTACTGTATTACTGATGTAATTATTTTATTTTTCCTTATTATTTTGATACGCGCTTTTCTGATTTAAAGATATTTTTGAAATGCTGGATGTTGTTAAAGAGAGAAAAAAGTACAGCAATAACTGTCATTATTTTGCAATACATATATTTTATAACTGGTTTGTAAAGGAGGTATTTTATTTCTGCATGGTGGGGGTGATTTTAATTTTGTCTTTCCTCTTTATATTTGGATTTGCTTCGCTCTCACCAGAAGGGCTGCTGAGAGGGTTGGCGTGTGACCAAAACTGGGTGGTTGGGTGTGTTCTGAGGGGCCTTTGTGTGTTGTATTCCTTTGTAACCTCGCTGAGAAAAAGCATTTGCTCAGTGCTCTTGCACTGTCTGCTTCTCTGTGGGCATAGCAGGAGCTCCTTGCAGGTGCTGTTCAGCCCATTTTTCTTCTCTGGGTAAAGATTCCGTGCTCTGGGGAGTGGCTGCAGATGACAACTTTCTGCTCACTTTGGAACAAGCTTTGGTAGTGCCAGTGAGTAGCTTGTCTCCAGCAAACAGGGGCCCTCCATGGACTTGAAATTCATGTTTGCTGTGTTAGGTGGTTTTTTTCTTGGCAGGCTCTTTTATGGCAGAAATTTTGTAGATGTGTTACTGGGTTTCCAGTGGCTTCTGTCTCTTCCTGGAGTTCTCAGAATCCAGATTAATGCATTCCTGCTGGTTTCTCCTAATATAAAGAGGACAAATGTGTATTTCCTTAATGTGACACCACAGAGTGCTGAGCATAATTCAAATGCTAATATGGAGAAACTAAATCTCACAAAGGAGATGTGTTAACGTTTGTCTTTATTCACTCCATTTCAAAGGCTGTGTGCCAGATCTTGCTTGACACACTCAGAGAACTGCATTGTACAAATGTACCCCTTAAAGGCAGAGAGAATCAGCTCCTTTCTGCAGAGTTGAAGTCTTTTGATCCCATGGAAAAGTGAAGGTTTCCTTTCACCTGAGCCTGCTTTGCCCAGTCCTCCACTTTCTTCCCGATGTCCGTGTTAAATTTCCTTTTTTCAGGGAAAAACTGTGAACTGAATATACCCAGCAGAGAGTGGATTGGTTTTTTTTCCAGCTGATTCTGTTTTACCTCTTTCATGGGTGTTGGAAAGTCTCCTCAGGTGCTCTTCTCCCCTCTTGTTCACTTGGCCCAGTGTAGCTCCTTGCTGAGGTGAGGTTTAGCTCTTTTTAGACAACATACCAGCTCCTTTTTCTCCTTTTTTACAAGAATGTATGTTTGGCTCATGGAGCTTGTTTAGCTGCTTGAAATGCTAAGGCTGGGTTTTGCCTGCTCTGGGCTGTTAGACTCCCATCAACTTCACTGATAAGATGGGCTTCCCATTTGCATTTAGTTTGATGATCCACTCATCTTCTAGTGCAAGCCCACCAATTCTCCCCTTCCTCTAAGCCAGTGGTGTTAATACCCTTATTGAATCAGTGTTTGGTACTTCCCAGCTCTTGCAGAGCTGTGTAATCCCTTGCACTTCCCACATGTCTTTCCTCAAGCCAGACAGCCTTTCAGAAACACCAATGGCACAAGTTAGTGACAGATCCAAGATGAGATGGTTCTGGCCACCCTTCTCTGGTCATCCTGGCCACGGGGGCTTGCACAGTGCCCTTGGTCTTGGCCAGGGAACTTCAGGTTCCCTGTGTCTTTGTGCTTTACTTGTCTCTGTAGATGTGTAGAGAATTTTTGGCATTCTCAATCATTGGCACTGTCTTGTTGGTTTGACTGAGTGACTTATTCTCAGCTCTGGTTTCAGTAATCTCTCTCAGCAGATGTCAGTGCTTTAGCACTGAGTGAAGTGATGCTTTGCTCTTTATGTATGCAAGCAACACATGGTCTGCAGCACAAAATATTTAAGAATATGTTTAAATGCAAGATCTTACAGAAAATGCAAATTTATTACTGAGTACTTTCCATTTGATTCTCATGATAAATTTCTGGAGAGTGTTTGGAGGATTTTTTGGTTTTGCTGTCACTACTTTGCCCTCCTCTTTGCACTGGTTTCCTTTCTTTGCCTGAGCCCCATAACACTTGTTATCAGTAGCTCCAATTTCCTGCCACCTGTGGTGGAATATATTTCTTCATTATGAGCTCTGTGCTGCTTCCTCAAGCTTTATTTTTGATTAGCTGCTGTGGAATTTTTACATATCATTCACTTGTCCTGCAAAACTTCATCATCTGATAGATGAGAAAATTGCTGCTTCTACTTCATATTGGCCCAAATCACTTAGTTCCTGGTACTGAACTGGTACTAAGTTTAGTGCAAGAGAATGTGGTGGAAGACTGAGCTTTGTAGAGTTTGGCTTTGTGCTGGGACATTTGTTTTTCCTCTTTAAGTGAAAGAGCACTGAAGATGCAAAGGTTCAGTTCAGGATCACTTACCTGAATTGGGTTGGAATATAGAAGAGATCAAAACTTTTAATTCTGAATTTGGTGAACGTTTTTTTTCATGTTATTTGCAGCAAATTCACATGTATCTTTTAGGAAAAAAAAATTTAGAACCTCTTTAAAAAAAAGAAGAAGGTAAGAGCAAGTTTACCACTTGTATTAAATGGTCATGGAAGTGATCCTCCTCAATCCTCCTCCCCACAACAGGACAGAAGAGAACTTTAAATTTCACCTCCTACTGGGCTTATACACACAAATATGTATCTTGCTCTTAGGGGCTTTCCCACACTCTATTTTAAAAGAGAAGAAAACAATATCTTTTTTTCACAGGAAGAGGTGTTCAGCACGTCCTGGTGTAGCAGGTAGTTTCTTCTCTCCATCAGCAGCATCTGTAACAAGGATAAAAACTGCAGAGATGTTGGTGTGATAAAACCCAAGCATGTGTGTATATGAAGGAAAATGTAAATTACACCGAATTTCAGGCATCAGAAAAAGGACTTAGCAACTGCAGATGTATAAGCATCAAAACTGTAGGAGGAAGCAGGAGAATGATTTTATTTCTCTGTGCTGAGTGCTGTTGGAGCAGCTGGTGTGAGCTACAGACTGGAGATGAAGTGGTGTTGCAGGTAAGGCTGCTGCTCTCTGGCATCCAGGAATCCATCAGTTTGCCTCGGAGGCCCTTGGAAAAATGACTGCTGGGGGGTAAGGCCTGATCAAGAAAAATGGGGCAAAGAATAATTTTCTGTTTCCTTTATTGATGTTTTTTAGCTTTACTCTTTCTAAACAAACCTAGCCTCTGGGATATAAGTTTTGACTTGAAGGGGAGACAAGATAGTCTGTATTTATAAAATGCTTGCATTAGTCAGGACAAACCTGTTTATGGAACAAAGTGAGGCCCACCTCACTCTCATGAGCTCAGGCTGATATTTCTTGGTTGTTTTTTTTAGTATCCTTTCCCCTCTCCCCCTTCTTTTTTCTTTGTGTTTTGTTTGTTTGTTTGTGTTGTGGTTTTTGTTGTTTTTTTTTTTCAAAACCTCACTCCTGAGGAATTCTTCCTCCTTCCCTCATCCCACTGGTCCCCAAAGAAATGGGCACAGCCTTGCAGGAGTAGCATGGTTTGATTCATCACTGCCAGTGTCTGTAAGACTTCCCTGGGAAGCTGCACTGATAGGGCCACCAGATCAGTGCCCAGTGGCCATGGACATCCCTTTAAAGAACTAAACTCTTTCCTGTAGAAGAGTGCAAGGCTTTCTGCTTGTCAGTGTGCTTTATGGATGAGCTGGAAGGAAAATAAAGCACATCCTTTGCGAGGTGGTGAGGCTAAGGGTGGTGTTGAAGCTTAGTTTCTGGTAAGCTTTTTTCCAAATCCCATAACACTCCTGAAAATTAGGAGAGGCAAATAGTTACAGGCAGCTTCTGACCAGGGCTGGTAGCAGATCCTTTTCTTAGGGAAAGATCAAGGTTCCTTCTTGCCTCTGTAACCAGTTAATCAGAGACTTTCTGAGTGATGGTTCCAAGTCAAACTTCTGTGGTTGTCAGAGAACCACTGAATTTTGAAGAGTGAGTGACAGAACATGGTTGGTGGGTTTTGTAGGACATTGGGATTGCCTTTTGTGAACAGGTAAGAGGAGGCTGAGTTTGTTGAGAAGTCTGGGAAATGGGCAGTCAAGGAGGTGGTTGCAGAACAAAGGCAGGAACAGCTCCAGGTTAAAAGCTCATGCAAGACCCTGACAGTCAGGTGTACTTCAGTGTGATTGTGAAAGAAGGGAAAAAACCAACCAACCAAACCCAAAACCCCGATGCAATCAACGTGAACACCCAGCACAATTGTTGTAGTATTCTAGAATTAAGGGATGACAAGTTGTGATCTGCTGAAGGGCTGAAGTGAGGGAGATTGCAATTGGTAAAGTATGAGATTGTTAAGGATCTGAGAATTTTCTGTCTTGGAATTTAGATCAGGTTTGGTAAAATATGCACTGGTAAACAGAAAAAATTAATAACAGGAAAGAGTGGAAAAGGACCTTTGCAAACCAGAAAGAAGAATTTTATTGCAATCCATACCTGAAAGAAAAATTCCAGAAACAGAACCCCCCCTGAAATCATAAGTGTTTGAATATTGAGAACATAAAATAAACTTTAATAATGGGGTTTTTTTTGGTGCATCCATGCATGTGAATGTACCTGGGTGTTCTAGTGCCATACTGCTACAGTTTATCACCAGCCAAGGTACAGTAAGATTTAAAATTTACAAAAAGCTTCAGTTTTTTTCCATTTTTTTAATCCTTTGATTTGCCTGTAGAAGTCTTGACCCTTGTGATGGTGTTTCATTTTTTTCATAAACCTGCATGTATAACAAGGCTGCTGTTACTTCTGCAGTCAGATTTGACTGAAACTCAGATAATTTTCATACAACTATAAATTCAAAAGCATAACTTACATTTTTCTCTTACTTTGCATTTCTATATTGCTTTGTGCTTACAGAATGCTCCCTCTTATTATTTCCAAAGTTTGTGCAGTGGTGTTTGAGTCCTTATCTGTTACAGAAGCTGGGGACTGCTATGAATGATTCATTTTGTGCAGCTATTTTGGTGGTGTAGACATCGTCTTAGATACGACTTGACATGGAATGGATGGGAAAATGCTGGTTTATGTACCTCCTCCTCCTATCTATTTTAAATGAAAATCCATAAATCTTCAGCGGGAGACTGTCATTGGGATTTATTTTAGAAAGCATATACTTCAAAAATACAGGAGAGAAAAACAAGGAAGGAGCTCAGGAGTGGTGAATGGTGATCAGGAGCTGAAATGGAGGGCATTCTGTGGGCAGTATCAAAGCTCCCTCTTGGCTTCCAGCCACAGATGTTTGCAGTGCCTGAAGAGAAAATGCTTCAAACCAGCTGAAATAAAATTAAAGCAAGGCAAAAGAGAAGATCTGCCTGTGTTCTTGCACATTGAGCCAGAAGCAGCTGCTCTCAAAAGGGGTTTGGGGTTGGTAGGTTTTATTTCTGATAGGGTGGAAAGATGGAGAAGAAAGAGAGGACTGATCTCTCCTTGTTTTTGGAGGAGGGATGAATTGCTGGGAAAAACAATAATCAGAATATTGGTAAAAAGTTGTTTTTGAAAAAATGGAAATCTTTTGCATTGGTTAACAGTTGTGTTGGTTTTATTGCTCTGGGGCTACTTTTGTTTGAAGCTGCTGCAAGTCTGCTATTTGCTGTGTAAAATTCACAGTTGTAAGGAAAAGAAAATACTGATAATAATATGACAGCTACAGGAGCAAGATTCTGAAACTATAATGCACTTTTCCTTGTATATAATAAAAACAAAGTTATGGGAATGAATTTAATACAACTTCTGTTAAACTGGGTTTCGTTCCCCATTAGTTACTGAGAAATAATCCAAATTATTCAACGCAGGAGGAAGTCGTGTATAAAAATAGAATTTTAATAATCAGCTTCTCTTTTTCAAACTGTGAACAGCATAGTTTTAAGGGTGTAGTTTAGCCTCTCCTCAGTGGTATTTTTCTTGTTTGTTTATAGCCTGCAGATACAGCTCCATTCAGGAAAAGTCCTGGTGAGGTAAAGGAGATGATACACTTGTGCTGTCACTTGCACAGTTTGACCACTCAGTTATGAATATTCACTTTTTTGTGAGCAGATGGCAGCTCCCAGTCTGTACAGAAATATTGTCAAAAATATTTCCTTTGGTACTTCTTATGTTCTAGTTCTTTTCACAGCTCTCCTTCCATTCAGGACATGTTTGTTGTAGGAAATCTGTGTTCTGACACAATATTTGAAGGTGAATAAGGAGAGAGGGTGCTCAGAGGAAGGATTAACTTTTTCTTCTTCATCCTGTGAAAATGACTGATATGCTTGCTTTGTCCCATGTTTTGAGTGATGTTATGTACATGCAGCACAAATGGATGAAAGGAAATTTGGATTTAGAGAAAATAAGTTTCCACGTCTACCCTGCACTCCTTCTTCTTACAAAATTGGTGTATTTGATTTCTTAACTTAAATTACCAGTTAAAAAAATGCTTGATGTATTAGCTTAAAAAAATTAACCCCTCTGTTTACCAGTGAAGCAGTGTGTAAAAGGAAGCTATGAGTTACAAATATTGACTTCTTACAGTGTGGGTAGAGTTGGAGACACCAGTGAATGGTAAGAGAGGGTACCCTGACTTGCAGAGGTTGGTGTCTCAGTTGAATTTTAAGATTTAGGGTGGAGAGGTGGTATTTAGGTTTGCTGTGTAGGAAGCAGAACCTGGTCTCAAGGTAGGTCAGCTGTGTTCTTATGCATTTACAGCACAGCTGCATCTTGTGCTTATCACCTGCCATAAAGTGAGTTGCCCCTAAGATTTATTTCTGTCACTTTTTTAATAGTAATGCTTTAATGAATTGGAGGAAGCCTTACCAGTAATTCTACAATGCCAGTCTCGTGAAGTTCTGAGTCAGTGGTGTAATTCCCAGTGTTTATAGGATTTCATTAAACATCACATCTCTTAGTTCACCACCAAACTGAGATAACCAAAGCAACTGTAAGGGTGACAGAGCCCTGGAACAGGCTGCCCAGGGGGGTTGTGGAGTCTCCTTCACTGGAGACATTCAAAACCCACCTGGACACGTTCCTAGGGGATGTACTCTAGGGGGCCCTGCTCTGGCAGGGGGGGTTGGACTAGATGATCTTTCCAGGTCCCTTCCAACCCCTAGGATTCTAGGATTCTATGATTCTATGAACTTACTTTGGGGAACTTACCTTGATCTCTCTCTTGAGATCTCAACCACTCTTTCCATGTTTTAAGTACATTCACTGAGATTATTCTGCTGTTTTTCTGCCTCTGATTGTTAAAAGAATTTATAAGGTCCTGTTGTAAATTAGACTTTGAGTTGTTTGGTGCAGGAGTTGGGTTCTTGTGTGGCTTGTGATAGAGAAGACATCATTGACCACAATAACAGTTGTAGATTTTGAGTAATTCTGCAATCCACAATTTAAGAGCTCCTCCTAACAGATCTTTAAATTTCATTTTTCTGATTTCTATCTTAGCTAAAGTAGTTCTTTAACTTGTACTCAGAAAAAAAAAATTCTCCTGGAGGGAGTTTTAATACTTTATGCAAACTGTCTTACAAGGAGAAGTGCTGTTGCAAAATGACCTCTATGTGTACTGCAACTGATTTGAAAGAGCAAAAGGTCAAAAAAAATCTCCCAATGTGTGTTTCAGATCTGTGTGTCAGCACAGCACGTTTCAAAAGGGCTGTAGGGACTCTAGAAATTGGATTCCTCTTTTGAGATGAATTTTATACCTAGAAAAGATTATGGGATAGTAATTTCAGCTGATGGGCAAAGGGTAGTAAAATAGAAAATATTTTTAGAATGGAAGATGCCTACCAGAAAAGATCCATGCTCAGAAGATTGTGTTATTGGGATGTGTTTATGCAGGTTCCTTGGTTTATATTAGGTATGTAGGAAAAAGTTTTAGCAAGTTTCTTTCTATCTAGTACACCAAATCTCCATGTTTTATTTGCTACTAGTTGGATAGCCTGATATTAATTGTGACATTGCTCACTATTGAAAGATATCTCACACAGCAGTGTCATCTAAGCACAAATAGAATTTCCTAAAAAGCAATATTTAGCCCTTGGTTTATGTACTCATTCTGCCTTTCCATCACCTATTTTCTTTCCAGAGCTGCTTTTTGTTGACAGATTAATTCCAGTGTTTAGGTTTGTGCAGGCTGCTGGTCAGTCCTGTATTTTACAGTCTGAGGATGGAATGCACAGTATTCCTTAGCTGAGTTTCATAGAATCATAGAATCATAGAATTAGCTGGGTTGGAAGGGACCTCAGAGATCATCAAGTCCAACCCTTGACCCACTGGTGCGGTTGCTAGACCATGGCACTGAGTGCCACATCCAGGCTCTTTTTAAATGTCTCTAGGGATGGAGAATCCACCACCTCACCGGGCAGTCCATTCCATTGCCTGATCACCCTCTCCGTAAAAAAATTCTTTCTGATATCCAGCCTAAACCTCCCCTGGCACAACTTAAGACTGTGTCCTCTTGTCTTGTTGAAAGTCGTCTGGGAAAAGAGCCCAACCCCCCCTGGCTCCAACCTCCTTTCAGGGAGTTGGAGAGAGCGACGAGGTCTCCCCTGAGCCTCCTCTTCTTCAGGCTGAACACCCCCAGCTCTCTCAGCCTCTCTTCATAGGGCCTGTGCTCAAGTCCCTTCACCAGCCTGGTTGTGCCCTCCTTTGGACCTGTTCCAGGACCTCGATATCCTTCCTGAACTGAGGGGCCCAGAACTGGACACAGGACTCGAGGTGTGGCCTCACTAGGGCTGAGTACAGAGGCAACTCAGGTTGGAACAACCCAAGCTCAACTGCAGGAGGAGCTTTAAAGGTTCATCCATCTTTTTCCTTCTCTGGGCTTATAGTAGCCCTCAGGTTCCTCTGGTCTTCTGAGAGAACTTTGCCTGCAGAAGCAGGGTGGTGGTGCCTGGCTGACAGATGAACCTGAAACCTGTCAAAAATCTCAGTAGCCACAATGATCAAGTTGAAACACTAAACCACAGTGCACAAATGTTCACTCCTTGCTTTAGCCTGGCCAGAGGAGCTGCCTTCTGGGATGAGCCTCATTCCTGCTGGGATGAGCCTCATTCCAGGCCAGTGCATTTGGCTCTGTGCAGGTCCTGCTGGAGCAGCCTGGGACACAAAGTTAATTTGGTGGCTGCTCTAGAGAAGCAGCCTCATGGCCTCCAGGCATCCTGACTTCTTCTTCCTGCACTGGGTCACAGCTCAAGTGCTGCTTAACTGATTCTGAAACTGTGATGGATCTTTGGCTCTTGTGAAACTGTTGTGCTGTCACTGATGTTAATGTTGCAATGTAGAAACAGGCTTTAGGGAACCTTTTGAACAGTTTTTTTCAGCCCTGTTGGAAAAAATTGCAGATTTTTGCATCTGGCCTGGTTTGTTTGTTTGTTGTTGTTTTGTTTGTTTTATGCTTATAAATTCATGGCACAAGAGGTGCACAAGATGGTTTTAACTGCTGAGAGCACATAACTTCAGTGGAAGTTGAAACCATCCTAACATGTAAAACACAGTGAAGTACTAACTAGAAGAGGCTATAACTTCTCAGATAAATGGAAAATTCTGGCACCTGTGCAAACCATACAGTTTTGCTAGTAAAAGTGATTTATGTTTGATTTTGCATAGCAAAGATGCTCTACATAGAGATGCTCTCCACTGGGACGTTACAGATGAGTTCAGCAGCTTGAAATCAGAGAAACCCTGTGGTCAGTGAGGAACCATTATTGATGGAATCATTACCTCCTGTGGAAGGCAATTAGTTACCTTCAGCAGTGTCAGGTTTGCCAGGTGTGCTGGAGTTGACAGGGGCTGCTGTTCCTTCCCAGCCTCAGGTGATATAAAACCTGGATATTGGCCTTACTGGCTTCAACTTCTCATGAAGTCATGGTCCTAGCCCTGCTTTGCACTGGCTCTTGTTCTCATCTCTGAGCTAATCCAAGTCATAGGATCCCAGACTGGTTTGGGATCATCTTGTTCCAATGCTTCTCCATGGGCAGGGACACCTCCCTCTAGACCAGGTTGCTCCAAGCCCCATCCAACCTGGCCAGGAACACTTCCAGGGAGGGGACACCCACAGCCTCCCTGGGCATCCTGTTCCAGTGGCTTAATCCCCCTCACACTAAAGAATTTCTTTCTGATGTCTAACCTAAATCTCCCCTCTTCCAGCCTAAAACAATCACCCCTTGTCCTATCACTCCACGTCCTCCTAAAAAGTCCAACATAGGCTGTAAGGAGGTAGAAGAAGTCTATGAACTATGGAGGGAAACACCCAGGGCACGCTTTAAGTTCATTTCTCAGTAGCTGCCTGTCTAGACTTAATAAAATCATCTATTGGTCCTGTTTTAAAAAAAATAAATACTTACATAGTAGATGTGCTCTGTTCTTTCCAATGACAAGGAACATCCCAGAAGATGGCATGTAGTGTTAGCATTGATACCCTGTGGTTAATGCACTTTCAGCTACCTGCATTTAAAGGAAAAGCTTCAGTTCTTACTAATTCCTCTCATCTGCTCTTTCTGGTTTTGGTGGGTTTTTTTGTGGTGGTGTGTTTGTTTTTTTTTTTAATCATTATTGCAGAAAGCAGAATCAAATCTTCTGTGATTTTGTGACCTTAAATTTGCATTTGATGTATTTCATCAGTTAGCTGCCATTCAAGACTTTCTTTTCTCTTAATGATTGTCTATCAGCATGCTTTCTCTTGGGCACTAATAATATCCTCCAGTTGAAATGAAGATCCAGGAAGGAATATTTGTTGGCAAAGGTAAAGAAGAAGACCATTTCCTTCTCCTTGACTTCTCCTGCATTTAACCCTGCATTGAGCTGGCAAGGGAAAGAAAAAAGGAGAGAAACCACCCAGATCTGCCTGGTGTGCTGCACTCTCTGGTGCTTCCCTCCAAAACTGAAGAGCTTTATGCTTTGTGTGGTAAAGCAACATCACAAGGTACACATAGAGCCCTCTATCCAAGCAGGAAAATGAAACAAAACAAAAAATCTGTGCAGTTTGTCTGTTGTGAGGCTGTTCTTGGATAATGGAGCACAAAAGCATCAGTGTGGATGGTGAGGTTTGTGTGAGAAATCCTGAGCAAATGTGCAGCTCTGGTAGTAGTTGTGCAGAGGTTAACTTTGTGATTCTTACCATGCCTCATCTAATATGATAATTACTTTTGGCACCTTTGTGTGTAGGCCTAATTCTTCTTGCAGAGATAAGATAATTTCCCCATTAACCTCATTCTCCATGTGCCAAATAACACAATAGTACAATAAAAACTTAGACGTGCAAGCTGGGAGTGAAGAATGGAGGCCAATATCTTGGGCAGAAGCAGTGTTTAAATGGTAAAACAGGCAGGGTCAGAGGGAAATTCTACCTGGAAACAAGTCATGCTGTACCAGAGAGTTTTGCATTCGTGTTTTTATCCAGTAAATGAGCTTTGCTGTGGTGAAACCTCCATAATTCACCAGCAAACATTTGTGGATTTCAAAAGAGGACATGGTTCAGGCAGTATTTATTGCTGTGCCATCAGTGGTGTTTTATGGTGGGCTGTATAAAGTTGCATGTTCTAGTTAATCTTTAGTTCTCTTCTATAGGTTAGACAGACTTTGTGCAAATATGCCTGGGTCGAGGCTAAAATCCCACAACCTGAGACAGTTTTATGGTATTTGAAATAGGAATGGCACAGGTTAGCTCTGATAAAGAGGGGAATATTTAAGAATTCCCAAGGTGAAAGAGGCTGTAAGTGCTACTTGGCATCTGAAGAGGAGATCTAAAGTGTAGTGGATAGCTGTGTTGATGCTTTCTCCATTAACTCGGCTGTGTGTGAGTTATGTTTACAGTTGAATAATTGTTTATATGTAAATAAAGCTATTGCTGCTTTCTTTCCCTCTGCAAGGACATTTTTAGCTTAATTATGCAGAGGAGATATGTGTGGGGAGCTGGGGAATGTTCATCTTGTGATTCATTTGAAATTTGCTTCCTGTGTATTTGCAGCTCACCACACTTAATTGAGGGGTGTTTTTGTGAATTTTTTTTCTTTCTTTCTGCACAGAACACCGTGCATCCTTTTTTGTCTTTAACTTAAGAGATGACATTTTCAGTCTTTCTGGAGATCTGAGGAAAGGTGAACTGTACCTTTGTGTCTGGTCACCCACAAGTGGGCTGATTTACTGCTGTCATTTCTCACTGGGGATGTTTGAACAGCTGTAGAATCACTTGGGAGTTCATCATATTGTGGCTTTCTAACGCTGTGATAGGAAAAAAACCGAGGAATTAATTGCTTCAGCAGACCTTCACTCCTCTTACAGCAAAGTTTCAGTGTACTGCAAATGCTTGGTATTATGTCAGTTCCCCAGAAGTAGTCATTATCACCTACACACTTGGTGTCAAGTGCTGCTTTCTAAAGAGATTAGAACCTTCTCCTCCTCCTCCTCCTCCTCCCCCCCCACGCTTGCTCAGCTAAATAGAAGAAAATCCAAATTGCCGCAACCGTACGGGATGGAAAAGGGAAAATAATGCCCCTGATCTGGTTGCTGGTTGAAGGAGAGAAATGAGATCCAGGATTTTATTCCCCTTCAGTAGCACTTTGGTGCTGACCTGGTGCCAGCTTGAGCGTGGTGGGGCAGAGCAGGAGGGGGGTCTGGCAGCTCCCCACTTCTGCACTAAGGAGAGGGGAGCTGCAGGCTGGGCAGGGGGCAAGGAAGCACAGGGTCTTCTTTCCTGTGGCAGGGAAGGGGAAGCAACACAAGAGTCAGACTAGCAATAAAACCAAATCCAAATCAAAAGGGACCTTAGACCAGGAAGCAGTTTTTCTTCTTTCTTTCTCTATTATTTTAGCAATAAACCTGTGCCTATGAGAAGATTTGGCTAATTGGACTCTTATCAGTCACCTGGCAACAACCACTTATACCTCTTTTATAAGAGCATTATTTTTGGTCTCTTTTACCAGGAAGGACTGACAAACATAAAAGAACAGGGCAGAGATTAAATAGAAGAAGGAACCAAAATGATGCTGCCTTTTTTTCCCCCAGCTGATACCCTGGTCACTTGGACACTGCCAGTGTACCCCGTGAGGAAACCCCAAACAAGGAACAGGGATGGTAGCAAAAAGAAAAATGTTAGGAAGAACATCCCAAGTAACACAGGCTTGTATGTGTTGCAACAACAGCAGAAATCCCTGTTGTTGTAGAACAGAAAGAACAGCAGCATTCTTTGATTTTAAATTGTATTTACAAAGGTGAAAGTGAGAAAATAGAATAAGCTGATAGGAAATGCTGCCATGTTGGTTGGAAAGGGGCTGTGTGTGTGTGTGTGTGTGTGTGTGTGTCAGGGGACACTTTCCTCTCCATCTCCTCATTTTTTAAAAAATTTCCAGTCATGCCAGTTAAGCACAGGACTTGGGTGCTTCTGCTGACTTCTGCACAGAACAATTATAAAAGGGTTTATTTTGCTTCGTGTTAAGCTTTTCTTTGAAATGAATGACTGAGGTTAAAGTTAGTTCCATCTCTTTCTGCCTTGAAGCAGACTCATGCAGCCAGGAGCCTAAGGTTTTATATTTGGGTACATGTAATAAATAAAAGGCTGTGTACCTTAGATGGGGAGGTTTAAATTCCTTGGAGAAATGCAGTGACACCAGCAGTCTGGGCAGTGGCGTTTCACTGTGTTCTGTGGAATTTTCAACATATTTAATAGTCTTGTTCAGCTCCTCTTTTCTGGAGGAGTTTTCTGTTTGTGGAGCAGAGGTTTCTAAGCTGTGGTGCTAACGTCACTCGTGGTACACTTCAAAGGGGTGTGCAGACCTGGCAGCTCCCAGTTCTGTCTGCACAGATTAAATGCCTTCATGCAGGCTGTTCTCTGCTTGGCCTGATTTGCTGCTGCTCCATGGGAGCAGCTTTCTTTGCATCACCACCTCCCAGCCAGCAATCAGCCTGCACCTTTTTGGTAAGAAGCCCAACACTTGTTGGATATTTGACCTTCAGCAAGAGAAAGTTCTACTCAAGCTATCCTCAATATTACATCAATTTTATCTTCTGAAAGACAGGATCTCTGTGTAGAGGTAAAATTACCCAGAAAAGGTACAGCAAAGCAGCTAAGCTAAGGGAGTTTTCCTATGAGACTGCTCCAGTGGTGTTAAGCTGTTCCACTGAATTTTGCCAGGAATTAAGATATGGAGAGGTCATGGGCAGCTCCTCCATGCAGGTGAGAGGAGGCAGTGGGCAGAGATCAGGTTCTGGCACTGGAATTGGGGTTTTGTGGTGCAAGTTGGGAAACAAGTGCAGAGGTGCAGCAGATAAGGTCCTAATGCTGGTGTCACTGCACAAGAAAAATAAGTTTGGAACTCCTTCCTTTACAGAAAGCAGGGCTGGTAGTATTAGTGGTGTTTCCCAGGTGTTAGTAGTGGGCATATAGATAAAATAAACACTTTATTCATTGCTAGAAGCTCAAAGAAGACAGAAACAGAATTGTAAGAAGTAGGATACAAACCCCCAGTACTGGAGGTTTAACTGAGTTCCAGAAGCACAGATCTTAAAAGTCTTTTCCATCCCAAATGATTGTGGGTGTGGGGATTTGAGGGGATTGTGTAGGGTTTGCTTAATGCATACAGAAACTATGGTAACTCTACACAACAGTTGTGTGCATTCTGAGGAGCTGGAGGGATTTTTTTTATTTGGATAGCTTTTGTTTCCTTTGTTTTGTTTGTTAATATTTTTTTTTCAAGAGATCCTAGTTGAAATCTAAGCCCAAGCAGTTACAATTGAGTTTTCTGTTGGAAGAAGTCTGGAAATGGAATTAAATGAATAGAGGTGATTTTGGTACAAACCAAAGAATATGGGATGTAAGCAAGAAAAGCAGGAGTTGTTTCATGAGGTTGGACAGAAGAGCTGGGCTGGCTGTGGCTGGAGTCCTTCAGGCCTCAGTCTTGCATTCACTTTCATGCTTGGTGTGTCTGTGTTCTGAGAATCAATCCCCCTTTTATGAGGGGGAGGGACACACAGCACAGGATGGACATTCTTCTCATCCATCCACACCAGGAGAAAATATTCAGTGTTTGCAACAACTCACTGAGAAAAGTTTGTAGTTCTTAGCTCTGGGTAGTTACATTCCTTGAAGCATGGAAGATGAGTTACACCTCTGAATCTTGCTGTAATGCAGTTGAGTGCAATAAAATTCCTCAATGATTTGGCTGTTTGATTGTATCTGTCTGTGGGAGACCTTAGCACTGAAAGATTATTTGAGTATTTAACAATCTTCCCTTTATCATCACTGTAGGTTTAGGAGATGATCGATAGGAACCAGACGTAGTGAAACTTCATCACTTGGTCAAGGTTACAGGGAGAATTTGTGATGGATGTTGAAATTAAATCCAGATCTTCCTAGCCCTGAGCTAACAGTGTTGCAGCAGGGTCATCCTCCTATCCAGCAATCTCTTCTTTCATCATAGCCTTGTTTATGGCTTTGGTTAAGTTGAAAGCAGACTCACACTGTCTGGGATACCCAGCTTGGGGACCTTCCATTGAGAGGCTGGAAAATGAGCAGCCCTTCCCACCCCAAACTCTGCAGACCCTGGGGCCAGGCAGCTGCTGCTCAAGGTGCAAACAGAGGGGTGGGTGGGTGAGGCCAATCCTACAGTGCTTTGTTGGAGAGCTATCAAACCCAGCTTGAAGTGTCTTCCTTGAGCACTGGTGATAAAATTGGGACAGGATGGAGCTGAGCACAAACTAATAGCTCAGTGTTTAAGTGTTTTCCAGGACAAGGTAAGTGAACAGAAGCTGTGCTGGCTTTCTCTCCCAGCTAAATATACATCTCTGTGCTTTGGTTAAGCTTGAGCTGATCGGGTGGTGATGAAGAGAGAGGCAACATTTTATGTAAGGTGTGTGTAGGAGATCTGAGAGAGATCTCCACAGGGATCATCTTAGGGCTTGTAAGTGTGGAAATGGTTATTTACATAGGGAGTGCAGAGTAAGAGAGGAAGGGAGGAAAGGATCCAATTTTCCTGTTGCATTCTCTCCAGAGAAGTGCTGAATCTCCCACTGGTTGCTCAGTATCAAGCAGAATTGATGCCTGAGTTCATAGGTGCCAAACTTATGAAAGACTGAGTATTGGTCTGAAAATCAAGACTTCTGACTGATAGCACTCTTGATGCTTTATCTTCTTAATAACTTGAAGCTTTAAAAAAAATAAAATGTGAACAGCTCATTAAAGCTATCAGTAAATCTTTCTAAAACTGTGTTCTCATGGGATGAATTCCTTTGGACAACTACAGGATTCTGCAGGTGGATTAGTTTCAATAATAGGCTGATCTCTGGCCCTATAAATGTGGTGTGAAGCAGCTTTTTGCCAGTTAAGCTGGTGAGTGCCCAGTCTGGTTGCACAGTCTGCAAATGAAATTGCTTTTTGGAACCCAGGGTGTTGTTCCCTGCTTTGCTGAGTGCACTGGATGGAAGATGGGTCAGGTTGCTGGAGAGCAGCCTCCTGGGCAGCTCTCAAAGGCAGGTTCAGTGTTGTCAGGATAACCAGAGGCCTTGGCAGATGCTTCAGGTGGCTGCTGCCAGCCCTAGAATCTGAAGTCTGCTGTGGAATCAGGAATTAGGGGACCCCAGGACTGTCATCAAGCAGGAAACATCCAAAGCTAACAGCTAGTGTGAAACGTGTCTGTGTAAAATCATTGCTTGTTTAAAGGATATCTGAGCTTAGCTCTTAGGTATTTCTTTGAAGATTTAATGATCTGTAAGTCAGTGCTAGGATTTATCATCTCAGTGCTGGTGGGAAGCTTGTCTTTGAGTCTTCTCTCCCCATTTGCAGCAGGTATTTTTACAATAATTCCATCTTTTTAAAAAGAGGATAAGAGAACTCTGAGTAATGTTTCATTGTAAATTTTTATTATTTTATTCTTACACATATTACATTGTTGTTCCTGAGGTAGAATTAATGAAATGGCAAGAGGGAAAAAACCCTCAGTGGGATTTAATTTTGCAAATAATATGCTGAGGGTTCCCATCACTACTTCATCTAAATATAACACTGTAAGCATCTCTGTTGCTTGTGAATAAGATGATGTTTGGAAGCTGCAGTAGCTCTCAGGAAACCTAATTTTCCTCTCCACAAATCGAAGTTAGGAGTATTAAGTATAATTAATATGGAATAGCTGTGTTTAACTGTTTTATGGTATGTAAGCAGAGAACATTGAGATGTCTTTAGTGAAGTAAGATGAGGACATAATGCAGGCCCACAAAATTTATTTTTATCCTCAAGGTCAGCTAACATCTTTGAAGGCTGACATCAGTGTTGCAAGAAATATAGATCTTAATCCTGACCTTGAATGTAATTGTATAATTTAACTGTATACAGCCATACATATATATATAAGCATTTCCATAACATCTTTTCCTTGAGCTTTTGAAAATAACTCTATAAGCTGTTTATTTTTAGGGACTGTAATGTCTGACTCAGGCAACACAGCAAGATGTATAACAGGGGTATGTAGTTTATCTGCATAGAACAATGCTGTGTAAAAAAGGACTATTTGTACCCAGAAATTATTAAGGAATCCTTTCAAATATCTTAATTTCTAAGGGGTAATGCTGTTTCAAAATAAAACTTGAGTAGCAGCTGCTTATCTGATGATGCTGGACACTTCCACATTTGAAATGGGAGATAAATGCTTAATGATCTTAAATTATCAGACACTTAATAGGCCATGCATAAACCACCTTGTGACATTTTAAAGATGAGAAAAAAATTATGGTTTTCTGGCTTTGACTGCCTCACAAGTGCTTCAGATTTTTTTCCCCCTCTTTTTCCCTTTTTTGGAGTTACTTGAATAAACCTTGCCTTTTTCTTTTAACCTTCCAGTGAAGATTTTCTATTTAATTACCAGGAATTTGCTTGTATTTCTGACCATTCTTAAGATGTTTCTGGAGCTCTGAGGGTAGCATTATCTTCATAGAGTCATCAGGTAAGGGCATCAGGCAGAGAATGAGGAGTATGGTAATTTTTGCCAGTCTTGGGTAGGCAGAGGCTTTGGGGATTTGATCACTGATCTGCAGTTTTATTACTGGCCATAAGTAACATCCAACAGAGTTATTTAGAGCAAAAACCTTGCTCTCAGACATCATGGTTTTGAAATAGCCCTGGAAAAAGGTAATTCTGCTCTTGGACAAGTTCTGGATGAGACCGTGAGTTCCTGGATTCTGAATTTGCCTCCTGGTCCTGGAACACTTCCCTGTGGCCCCTGGAGCCCTGGGAAAAGGAGTTTGCCTGGTTTTGACATGAGCCTACAAGTGATCCAGAGGGAAATATATCATTATCTTTTTTTTTTCCCTTTGCAAAATAGTGTGACCTACTCTTTAGGCATAAAACTAGATGTCACATTGCAAACCCTCCTCCTCTATGAACATTGTTAGGTTTTTTACTTGAAGAAAAGAACCTCAGTTCTTCCTCTGAGCAAAAGTAGTTAAAAATCCAGTCAGGGAAGAATTTAAACTTCATAGTCTGTGCTCACTGGTAGGTTAAACCTGGGTGTCATCCACCCTGACTTACCATAAGTAATAAAAGTGTTTTGGGTTCTTTCTTCTTGGTCTTTTGATTCTTGTATTGCCTGGCTACTTCACAGCATCCCTGGGGACAGGATAGGAGATAAAGCCATGCATTGTTTGCCCCTAAATACTTCCTTGACTCCATTTCTGACCAAATGTAAGGATAATTATTTTTTTGTTCTAACTCTTTGTGATGGAATAGATCTTTCCTTTTAGTGAGGAATGGAGT
This sequence comes from Heliangelus exortis, assembly GCF_036169615.1. NCBI lineage: Eukaryota > Metazoa > Chordata > Aves > Apodiformes > Trochilidae > Heliangelus > Heliangelus exortis. The sequence continues at coordinate 1,611,611 of NC_092433.1, forward strand.
TATCTGCAGCACATGAATGTTTCTGGTGAAAGATTAGAATAAAAATGCATAGTTTGAAGGATTATTTCACTTAGGGAAATACTAGAAAATATTTCCATTTAGTCATATTACTGGCTTGACATTTAAATCCCCCCTCAAGTCCCTATCCCTGCTTTGTGAATAAGATCTTTCACAAAATGGTGAAGAAGGCAACAGTTGTACAGCACAGTGATCTGTCCAGGGCTTGTCCCTGCACTGGGATATTCTGGAGTAAAGTAATGTAAGGATGTGTTTATTGTGGAATCTGCCATGTCTTTGAAAGTGAATTAAAGGAAATCAAGAACAGGCACCCCCAGAGGAATTGTGTTTGCATGTGGGGCTATTTTAGATTAGATATTTTGAATTTTTTTCTCCAGTGGCACTTCCATTCACATGGAGAAATTTTCTGCACTAGATAGACTCCTTTATTCTAAAATAACATTTATGTTTCAGCAATCCCCTAAGCTCTGTTGATCCAGAAGGTTCTGAAATTCTGGCCAAGTTGTTAGAACTATTGTTTCACTGTCTTAAATCTGGGATTAAGAAACAAATATTGGCTCTTCATGACATGGCTCAGTCTGGAAGCCAAGGGTGATGCCCAACTAATCTCCATGTGTAGTGTATGTTTGCTGCAATGAGATTTGAGTCTGATACTCAGATTAATAATATGAATAAATGTATTTGTAAGTAAATATCAATAATATTTACTTATCATTATTTACTTATGTTGTCTTTACCAAGAATTCTTTAAGCATTCATCCTTTAAAGCTCCAAAATCCCTTTGCAAAAGAGTTTCAACACTCCCTTCAAATTGATATGTAATTGAGAACACATATTCTGACTTCTCAGAATGATATATAAAAGAATGATATATAAAAGAATGATATATAAATGAATGATATATAAAAAGAATGATATATAAAAGGCCCCAAAAAACTATCAAGGTAATTTCAGATCAAGTTTGATTCTGAAGTTGTTTGGTTTCCTGGAATGGCTTTTGTCAGAGGTATTCCCAGATGTTCTGGTGGCAGTGAAAGGACTGATGAAGCTCACACCTTTTTTTAAAAGTAATGACAAGACTGGCATGAAATGTGTTGGGGCAGTTCCAGTGAAACCCTTCCAAGCACTGGAGCCCCTCTGGGAGTTCCCATGGAAGGTGAGGTGGTGGCTCCCAGCCCATGGCAGGGCTGCCCAAGGTATCCAACCCAGACCCAGCCCTTCTCCAAGAGAGGAGGTTGTGGTGTGAAGAGTAACATCTGAAGTTAATAGAGTTTGTGCCAGGCCAGCTCCAGTTTTTCTTCCCATGCAGAGGAACCTCAAGAGCAGAAAGTCTTTGGGTTGGGCTTTGTGGCCTGGCAGCAAGGAGAGGCTGGAGGTGTTGGGATGGGGGGGACACCCACCCAAGGAGGCTGGGGCTGACTGCATGGGCCCCTGGGCTGGGTGAGCATGGTCACAGAACAGGTCCCAGGTACTGTAAGCAGTTCAGCAAAGCTTAGCAGGTGAGGTTGCTTTGCCCAATAACTCTACATAGACTTTTATCTGTGCTGTAAAAAGCCCCTCAACAGAAGTAAATCCCTCAAGAAGATTAATTTCTAGGAAATATGTATCCTGCTTGTACCATTTGCTGAGCTATCAGAAGCCTTTAATACTTTGTTAGAATTTTGTTACCCCTTTTTAATTGTTAAGAGTGATTGAACCTTGTCCCACTGTTATTTCCATTTATGTTAATCATTTGCTTTTACTGGAGTAATATATCAAATAATGCTGATACAGGCTTCAATTCAGAGCCCTTTGATAAAGTCTTAAGAAAAGACTACAATGGTTGCTGTTGTATCAGTCCTAATGAGTTTGACAGGAGGGATATCAAGGTGTGTATGAAAATTCTATATATTGAGAAATGAAAGCTTAAAGAATGCCCTAAAAGAGGGATGCATTTTTAAAGTAGTATTATTACCATGTCACATTTTTACTTTAGTTGGCTGTTATTTATTACTGTCTTGTTTGTCTGATAGATGACTCTTAACAGTTAATTAATTAAATAGAATAATGTTGGGTTTCCTTTTTAAGGTACAGTTTAAGGCCAAAGTGGGGCCTGGCTGTGTAAAGGTGGTGCTTACCTTGAGATCCATGTCTGTGTCATAGCTATATAGAGTTTCCCAGTAAAGGATGCTCCTTCAGATGCTTCCTGGGTTTGCATATATTTGTCAGATTGAAGTGTTTTCCTCTATGGATCATTAACCAGTAAGAAGGAAAAAACAATCTCTATAAAATTATGGTAGTAGTTTAAGTAAGTGATATCAGGAGAAGGTTCTGAACTGAGTTCTTGTTCTAAACTTTTTTTTCTGGGAGAATAATTTTGAGGATATGGAGAGATGGGTCCATGTAAACCAACTCTACATTTCAGGGATCTTTGGAAATAGGGTTGAAAGTTAGAAAGTTTGAAATCTGTATCTTTGATACAAATTCATGGGATTCTGCCATTTGAATTTAAACATCAGAATCCTGCTGGTGCCTCCAAGGACCTGTGATTTCCATGAAGACCAGAAAAGCAGTGATACCAGACTCAAGAGGAAGTGTAACAGTCCCTTCCAGAACAGGAGAAGACAACTCATACCACAGAAAGCCAGGAGTTACCTCTGAGTCCCCTGCTAGTACCAAGATAGTATGTTAAGTAACAGATTAATGCTGGAAGGCTGCTGGCACAGGTCCTGCTTCAAAGACTGGCACAGCTATGGGGATTAAATGAGCACTAAATGAAAGGGTGATTCCCAAGCCTCATCCTTCACTTCCTGAAGGTTGTGGCACCTTCAGAAGATAGTTCTGTAAAGCTCCTGTCAGGCCAGTTTGTTGGCTAAGATTTGTTCTGAGTGTCAAAATGCAGCTTTTCTCCTCAGGCTGTGATACAGAAGGTTCAGTCTGTACAGTAAAAGGAAAGTGGGGTGCTTGTATAATATGTAGAATACTGTTCTCATATTCCCAGGCTGCTGAGCTGCTGGTTTCAGTGTGGATTTAGGCTTACCTGTATCAGGTGGTGCAGGTGCTCACTTTGCCAAATACAGATTACTTTGGAGCCTGGGAAGATGCTTCTCTGTCACTGCTGTGGTTAGGCAGTGGCAGCCAGCCAGGTTTACTTCATCTTTATTGGGAAGCTCAGGCTTATTAACCCTTCTTCCAGCTGCTTTTGCTTGCCTTAGGTTTTGTTCTTCTTTAAAGAAGCTAATGACTTTTCTTCCTGCTTGGGTGATCCTCAGAGTTTGGTTTTGTTTTTTGGGCACAGCAATGCCAGCTCAACTTTGTAGACATCTGCTCCTTTTGAGCATGGCTGTTAGGGCATGGAAGGAACAAAATCTGTGTCAACACAGACACCTGATGGTAGATAGGAAAGGTTGGGAGTTGGTTGGATGCAGTGTTGGCTGGCTGGTGGGTTTCCTTCCAGATAATGGGAAAGCTGGGATTCTGCTCTAGGAAATGAGGTATTGGGGTCCACAATAATTTAGCAGCCAGAAAAAAAGTAGTAATTTGTACAATAAAATAAATTTGGGTGTAAGGCAGCTCTGTGCTTACATGGTTTAAATGCACTTGTCTTACCTCCTAACTTTGAGTACTTCCCCAGGCAGACTCAGGTGTGTCCAATGCCCTTTTCCCAAAGACAGGAATGAGTTAAGCAATAAAGCAAGGTGTAACCACTGCAATTTAAACTGGTGAATATACTTATTTTAAAGTTAGGGAAATTGAAGCACAGTGGGATCAAGTGACCTACTAACATCTCAGTCAAGAAGCAGCAGGACAAGTCCTTGAATTTGAGTGTTCTGAGATCCCTCTCCTCTGCTTCTTTTATTAGGTCATGTTGTTTCCTAGGATCACAATGTGTTTGCACAGTTTGGAAATGCAAGCTGTTTCTTTGCAGAAATGATACTGCAGAATGTTGCAAAACTGGAGAAACACCGAGTCTGAAAACATATTTAATTCTTGTTTTTAAAATGTAGCAAATGAGGTTTAAAAATATGAAAGGCTGCCAGTCTGCTGTTCTAGTTTAAGTATCTGGGTTGTGATTAGAAAAATACTAAAAATCTGCTGCAGATTTCCAGTGCTGTTCCTCTGATTGGACAACCTTGCTGAAAAGGAGGTCTTGGTCCCCAAGATCCTGAAAGAGGAATTAAAATTATGTTCCTGTGTTTTCTGTCATTAATTATGTCATAAAGACCTTGAAATGTGCTTATGATATCTATCTCCAGCACATATGGAATTAAATTTTTCTCCAAAGAAATCAGGTAGTCTCCTTCTTTTGCCTGTGAATATTTTCTGAATTACCAGTTGATGTTCCACTGGCAAAACAATTTTTCAAGTCACATTTCAAGCTCAGCAGCTGAAGTCTCATTCCCTTTGCATCCCATTAACATTGTTGTGTTTTTTAAGCTTAGTCCCAAGAAGAATATTTTTTTTTCTTCTAGTTTTCTACTCCTTTTTAACTCCATTTTCACTCCTTGCCCCCAAGTTAAGGTGTTAAATTGTTCTTGTGTCAGAGCTAAATAATATGCTACTGGGTGCTTTAATAGGCAGGGAGATGCACTGACAATCTTCATTTCAGGAGAGGCACAGATGTTATCTTCTTTTGCAATCCTTTGCTATTAAATTTTATGATGGAATAGCTAGAAAAAGCCTGCTAACACTGTGGCCATTTTGAGTTGCACATGCTGGAAGCCAAACAAATGGGAAAATTTGACTTTCCTCACTGCTGTGCTGTGAAAAAAAAAACAACAAACCAACCCAAAGCCCCCTTCAGTCCCTGAGGCTGGTGTGCTACTACTCCTGCTGTTTACTGGATGGCAGGGGTAGGATTGCTGGTTTTGTCCAACTACAGATAGCAGGAATTCCCTGTGGGAAGTGGTTTATAGCATGGAAGCTGGTGGGTGCATCCCAAGGAACCCCCAGCCTTGGTGCAGGACCCGGGTGGTGGTGGTGGCACTGACCTGCAGTAGTGCTGGTGAAAAGATTGGAGCAGTTCTGCAGAGTTTGCACTTGGGGGCTTTAAAGGACAGGTAGAATGTGACCCTTCCTTTGTACCTTCTTGCCTGAAAACCAGGGCAAGCTCTCTGTGTTGTGCAGAGGTGCCATGACACAGGAGTTCAGTTCTTATTCCAGAAGCTCCATCTCCTGGGCTGGAGCTCAGCAGCAGTGGTGTTCCTCCTCCTAACAGCCTTGTCCTGAAGGTACCAACACCAGGAGTCAGACACAAACTCTGGGCTGGAGCTCAGCAGCAGTGGTTTTCCTCCTCCTAACAGCCTTGTCCTGAAGGTACCAACACCAAGACTCACACACACACCTCCCTGGGAATGGCCTCCTCAAAAAAAAGGTTAATTAAGAGCTTGGCCATCTTCTGCTGTGCTATAGTACATTTGAGGCCCTCTCTTAAAAGGGAATAGTCATGTGAGAAATGGTTCTGTTGGATTGGGTCTCTAATAATAATGTGTTCAAAGTAGGATTTTTTTTTTTCCATTTGAACTTTTCATAGAATCATAGAATTGGCTGGGTTGGAAGGGACCTCAGAGCTCATCAAGTCCAACCCTTGCTCCACTCCCCCCGTGGTTCCCAGCCCATGGCACTGAGTGCCACATCCAGGCTCTTTTGTTATTTTCTTCCTCTTGTTCTCTTGCCCATTCTGTTAATCAAGAATAAGAATCAGAGTGTTTTCTGATGAAGGCATTCTGGTTCTCTGTCTGGACTGAAGTTTCAGTTTTATGAGACATGATCTCTGAGAGCAGCAGTTCTCAAACTGGCAGTAGCCAGATGGATGAAACAAGTTTTTATAATGTAATATTTAAACTAGTCTTCCCTTCATCTAGGAAAGACAGTTTAAAAAAAATCTTCCTTAATGTATTTTGTTACTGTGTCAATCAACCTTCTATTGTATTTCAAATTATCCTTAAAATTTCTACCAAATTAAAAAAAAAAAAAAAAAAATTCAGTAGCCAAAGAATTGCAGATTTTCTTAGTATCTTCCTGCTTTTCTGACAGAGCAGTAGAGGTCACCAGCATTTATGGGTCTCGGACATAAGCATGACACCTCTTAAATATAGCACTTTTTTGTTCTGTTTCTGTTTTGTTCAAAGCTTGAATTCAGTTTTGACCCTGCACTCCATGCTCCTTAAAGCTGCAGTTTGTACCAAGGACTTGCTAAGAAAAAGGGGACACGTCTCTGTGCTTAATATAACCCAAAGTCACTGCATAGAGTGTCCTGGCATGTGTGTAATTGCCTGTAGCTTTCCATGAGAAAAATCTGCATTGATCCCAGTCCTGTTTTTACATTTTCCTTCATTGAAAGAAAAAATTGCTCAGCATAGATAAGACTCCCTGATCAATGATCCTGGCCCTTTTTTTTTTTTTTTTTTTTTTTTTTTTTTTTTAAATAGCTTCCATTTTGGTGCAGTGCAGTACAGACTTTTGGTTTAACTGGCTGAATTGATATTCTGAGCAGCAAGTAAGGCAGGATGACAGAGCATCAGCACAGCTACTCCTATTAGTGCTGAGGGAAGGATGCTTACTTGCAATTGCCCACTCTGTCCAAGACAGAGGGAAGTCACGAACCACTGCTGTCCCAGGATCCTATGGAAAAGATTCCAACTTTTATGTACACTGCTTTATACATACCCCATGAAATACCTGACATTTTGCTGTGCTGCTCAGTGCCAGGTTTAAATGGTTTGAGGCAGGGAATTTGAAGTTGCAGTTTGAGCAGGGTACATGTACTGATCAAAACTGACTTAGAAAAAAAGTAAAATGTAACAGAGAAAATGTGCTTTTTAAGGGGTTTATGTCTCTGTCTTGTTTTTTGTTTTTAGAGGGTTTTTTTGTGTTTTGTTTTTTGGTTTTTTTCCATAGCCATAACAGGGTATTCTACTGAAATCAGGCTTTTACATCTCGGAATCCTGTGTGTGCTAAAAATTCAATGTAACAGGTAGATTTTTTTTTTTTTTTTAAAGGAATAACCCAGAGTAGATGGTAAGAAGCTCTAATTAAAACAGACTGATTCTTCCAAGTGCAAGGCTGTCCTTATCATGAGGCAGAGGCTTTATTTCATATAATTTAAACCAAAACAAAAAAGGGGCAGGAATCTGCTCTGGAATGCATGTAGGGTTCTACAGCCTATGCTAATGTGACCAGAGGAGATTAAAAAGGAGGATATTTTGTGTGCTTCTCCTGGAGGATTTTAGATTTAGATTTCTGGATGGTGTGACAGAAACACAAATACAACAAAATGATTGCAGCCCTGCAGATACTTTATCATACTGAACGTTGTTCTCAAGCAAGAGGAGAGCAAGGGAGGGAGAGCAAGCTGAACCTTAGCAAAAGGTGATTATGGAGTAATTTGTAGGAGAGACATATTTGTTCCCTTTGCTGTCAGATGCATCATTCGTTTGCAGGGCTGGGGAGGCATTTGGTACCCTGCGGTCCAGAGCTCAGCCGAGTCCTCCCAGCTGGAGGGGTGCGGGGGGTTTGGTCCTTCCCGCTGTCCCCTTGGCCCCTTTTACACCCAACCTTTCCTGCCTGTTCCTCCCCCTCTCCCCCTCCCATCTTTTCCCTCTCAAACGATCGCGATGGGGCTCGACAGTCCTTGTCCTTGAAGGTTTCTCCCGTTTCTGAGTCAGTGGCATATTCCTGGGAGTTTGCCATATTCCGTTTTTGTCATTATCCCCGGGGAAGTATTAAAAAAAAAAAAAAAAAAAAAAAAATCACAAACAACAACATGGTGGTTCAGTCCATTTTTCTTTCAGAGAAACCTTCCCCTTCCCCTCCCCGCGCCTGCCGCTCGCTTTTCCCCCCGCAGGCATCCGCGGCTGCGGGCGGTGAAACATCATCCCCCGGGCTGCTGCGGGGCCGGGGATGCTGCGCCCGGTTCCGCGGCTGCCCCCTCCCCACCTGTACCGGGGTGGTACAGTCTGCAGAGGGACCCCGCGCAGGCAGCTCCGCGCCTCTCCGCGCCGCTCCGCTCAGCCAGCCCCGCACAGATGCCGAACCGTGATTACTCCGCTGTGTAATTGAAAGCGTTTTGGATCTGTGATGATATCTTAGCCAAGTAAGTAGCGACGGCCACAGCATGAGAATAGCAATGATGATCATGAGAATACAAAAAAAAAAGAAAAAAAAAAAAAAGAGAATAATTTCTCCCCCCTCCCCCTCCCCTTCCCTTGTTTATTCGGCAATTTGCTTCTCGTGAAGGCAGAGGGTGATGAGAAAATGGTGTGGAGACTGGGTCTGAGGGATGCATTAGGTTTGGGTCCCTGCCTTGTGAATCTCTGGGAAGGTAATGCTGCAACTTCTGTAGATTATTCTGTAAGGTCAAAGAGAAACTGCATTGCCAAAAGGCACTCTTGCATCAGAAACCATTCGCTGGGATTTTCTAGGTTGAAAATTCAGTATGGTCTCCTTGTTGTTTAAATGTATGGGCTTGATTTTGACTAAATCTGTTATTTAGTGAGGAGGAAAACACGTGGATGAGATTTTGCTTTTATCATTGCTGGTAAGGATTGGATGTACCTTTTTTCTACCAGAAGTGAAGTGCTGAAAAGGCACTGAAATGTGACTCTCTTTCTTTTTTTCTTTTCTTTTCCTTTTTTAACCTTCCTTTAAGTAATATTCTCTTGTGATAGGCAAAGACATTTCTTGTTAGGAAAAGGTGTAATCCTCAACCAGGTTTATTTATAGAGCCGCTTGTATTTTTTCAATGTGCACGTTTGAAAGTAAGAGGGCACACATTAAAAAGAAAATGACAACGTGAATGTTGCCTTTCTATTGAAATGGATTAGAAAATGCTGTTAAAGAGACAGGGGATTTTATGTAATTTGGAGCATGCATGATGTTTCCTATGGTAAGGTGGGGAAAGGTTCCTGTGATGGACGGCACCGAGCGTTCTGACGGGTATCTTTTTTTTTATTTTTTTTAAACGAATATTTATTTGTTGACTTATTTTTTAAAAGAAGCATCAGCTCCAAATCCCTGCATGCTTTTGGCTGTTCCTGATGCATCCAGCCCTTTAGCAGGAAGCCTGAGATTAGAGGAGTCATTGCCTCTTATGTAAAGGGAGATGCTGTGCGCCGGGTCCCTGCCTGCGGCGCTGGCAGCTCCTCTGCCCAGCAGGCCGGGCAGCAGCTGAGCTCTGCTTCCCCAGCTCCAGCTCCTTGACTTTAACTTGTCCTACACCAGCTGGGGCAGGAGCTTCAGCCTGGCACCGAGGTGCTGAGGACTCGGGGATGATGGGTGTAGGCAGCCCGGGAGCAGATGCTTAGCCTGCTGCTTCCCAGATCTTCTGGAAGGTAAGTATTGAAGTTGGTGAAGGGGAATGGGTTTTCCTGCGTGGTAACATCCAGAGAGCTGCATGCTTGGGAGGGCTTCTGGTCATTTGACCTGCTGATTGCATTCTCTTAGCTACTCTGATAAGGGATTGCAGGGATATGACACAAATGAGGATCTTAGAAAGATAGCTGGCAGGCTTCATGCTAAAAAAAATATGATTTTCTTGCTGGGATTTCTGGTTAGTATTACATATCTGCAGTGTGAAATTGATAATTAGGGGGTTTTTTTTAGTCTTTGCTTAGTAATAGGAGGTTAGAGATCTACTTCATAGTCCACTTTTCTTTTTTTTTTTTTTTAATGTTGAGATGCATTCCTGATTAGCATTTAATTTGTGAGGGTCATCCATATGCATGACTAGCTCTTGTACCTTGCTCTGAAATAACTGTTTGACTCAGGTATCCAGCAGCTCTTTGATCACATACATCTTGTACTTTGTTCATCTTCCTCTCATTTTAATCCAAATTTGCTACCTGTGAAGAAGTGTTTCATATTTTCCCTTTAGTGCTGGGAAAATGAATAGGTTTTTAAATAAGGCTTATCTATAAGTTGTGTATAGTAATGCAGCATGAATACACCCTCCCCCCCCCTTTTTTTTGTGTGTGTGTGTGCCCCCCTTTTCATCCTTTTCATATATCTGCCTTTCTGTGAAGAATTGATTTTGGTCCAGCATGTCAATGGTAAATACACTCACATTTTCATGGAAAAGGTCATTTTTATTTTTTTTCTGTTGCAAATCCAAACTGAATGATATTTCTCATGGTTTCTGCATCTATAAAAAGGTTTCATGCATGTATATTGAAATAGCTTGGAAGAGTTGTCATGTTTCTCAGTAGGATTACATGTTACATGGTAATGATGAACTGGGTCTCATACTGTTCTTTAAGAGCTTCCATAAAGTGGATTTTGTGAGTGCTTTTTTTTTTTTTTTCTTTTAAATTTAATATCATGTACCCAGGAAACAGTTTTAAAAGATTATTTTCCCTCTTCTCCTAGCATTTAGAAGACACAGATTCTGTTTTCCAGTGCTATTGAATCTGGGATGCAAACATTTTTTTAATCATACTAAAAAAAAAAAAAGAAAAAAAACCATTAAAAAAATATCCCCGTCTGATAACTTGAGCATACATTCTGCTAATATATGAATGTTACAAGTGTTTTTGCCTTTTAATTTTCATCCTGCAGTTTGTATTTTCAGATGTCAGTTGTCTATGTAGGAATTCCTTGTTACATTTTAAAATAAATTTAGAAGTCGTGACCTTGCAACTATCTCTCACATTCACTGGAAACCTCATTATACTGCAGTAGGACTCCAACAGCTGATAGTTCTGTAAATTGAACCCACATCTTTCTGATAAATAGAAATACTTCCACAGGTAAAATCATGTTCTGAAGGAAAGACAGCAGTTTATTTGATTCACCTGCCTGTGGAACCTTGTAAGAGAATAAGCTTTGCCTTTTGCCAGATTTTTCATTATGTTTTCAAGGAGAGACAAAGAAGGATATTACTGTTCTCTGGAATTCAGCAGGTCTTGCTGTGCCTTTCTGGCTGATGGATGAAAGTGAACAAAAACAATTACGTTAATATTAGACATTATCTGATCCACAGGAAAAAAAAAAAAAATCCCCCCCTCCCAGTGACACAATTTCAATAAGTCCATAGGAAAAGGGCTAAAAAAACCCAGGGCTCACGATGGTTGCGATTGAATCACCTGCTCTGGGAGAGGTTTGTTTGTTGAATTCATGTATTAAACTGTGTTGCTGAAGCTTGAGAGAGTCTCTCTCCTGCTCTCACTGAGATTCTTTTCTTGTTGAGCCAAGGAGGAGCAGTGAATCCCCTCTGAGTGGAGCCTCCCTCTCACTCTGGCTCAGAGCAACAAAATCAGTGCCCGGGATAGTTCTGCTGCCTCTGCAGCACCTGCAGTCCAGGCGTCACCCTTGCCATGAGGAAACCTCAGCTTGGATTCAACTTACCAGGGCTTTATTATGCACAGCAGGGATGTTCAGCACTGTAAGACTGGACAGAATTTACCCTTGTGCATCACCTTTACACACGTTGTGTTCCAAAAGGAAATATCCTTAGCGGAACGGTTGCGTAATGGAATGATAGTTCTTGCTGGATAGGTTATGTTTTGGATGCTAGATTTTTTTTTTTTATATATGCAAGCATGTATAAATAAAGGATATATAGGCTTACACAGCTTCTAGAAACATACAGGCTTTCATTTCACAAGTAAAGCAATTAGGATGATTAGCTGCATTTTTCTGTAATTTTTATTTTCAAGCTTGGTGCCGTTTTGTACAGAGCATAAACCTATGGTACAATCTTAAGAGCTGTGGGTTGGTTGTTTGAAGTTTTACAGGTTTTATTCATGTCCAGGGGTAAATGCCTGCTTTTTATGTTACTTTACTTGATGCTCTTGTTTCTGTGTTAAAATTGGAGATCGGCAGTTGAAGAAAAAGAATCAATTTATAACCAAAGGGTTGGGGATGAAATGTATTTTAAAATAGCCCAGTAACAGGGAAATAGTTCTAAGAGGCTGGCATCACAGAAATGCAGGACATGTTCCTTTGTAACACTGCAGATCAGGGGAATATGAAGACCATGAAGTGATGTGGGATGCCTGATTAAATACGTGACTTTGCATAGCTGGGAAATGATAACCAAGTCACAAAATCCTTCCCTTCTACCCATTTTGTATGAACAAGTTCATCTGTTGGTAAGATGTTTTTCCTTGTTTTAAAATAACCACTGCATGGTGCACCGTGCTGCCAGAGAAATCCTAGAGGCATTTCATATGAAATTTCATAGAGGAGGACCAACAATAATAATTTTGATTTATTTGAAAGTGCTTGTGAATTTTTTACCTGCTGTCTCCTTTCCACACGTGGCACAGGTGAACTGGGTGGATGAGCTGGCTGATCTCAGAGTCACAGCATCCCAGAGCAGATGAGGTTGGGAGGCTCCTTTGGAGATCATCCAGTTCAAGCTCCCCTTGCTCCAAGTGGAGTCACCTAGAGCAGGCTGCTCAGGGCTGTGTCCAGCCAGGTTTTGATCATCATGAAGATGGAGACTCCACAACTTCTCTGGGCAGCCTTTGCCAATCTCACAGCTTTTTCATCTCTAAATGGAATTTTCCCTGTTTGTTGGCTCTCTTGTCTCTGCCTTTCACTGAATCTTTAATCCCTCCCATAAGGGTTCATACACATTGGTCAGGTCTCCCCTGAGCCTTTTCTTCTCCAGGCTGAACAGTCCTGATTTTCTCAACCTCCAACTTGCATGTCAGGTGCTCTCCAGTCCTTTCATCTTCTTTATCTCTCTCAACTGGGTTCTCTCTTCAGGAAGTCCATGTCCCTCTTGTTGGGGGAGCCCAGCATGCTTACAGCAGCCCAGATGTCTCAGCAGGGCTGGGTGGAGGGGGATGTCACCCCCTTGGCATGCTGGCAGTGCTCTGGCTGGTGCAGCCCAGGAGGTGATTGCCTTTTTAGCTGCCAAAGACACATTGCTGGCTCGTGGTTAACCTTGGATCCACCAGGAACCCCAAGCCCTTTTCTGCAGAGCTGCTTTCCAGCCCGTTGGCCCCCGGCCTGCCCTGGCTACCAATATTCCTCCCCAGAGGCAGAAGGTTGCACTTCCCTTTGTTGGAGATCCTCATCTTCTTGTCAGTTTGTTGCTCCATCCCACCCAGGTGCTTAAGTACCAACCACACCTCCCTGTTTTGAGTCACCTGTGAACTTGCAGAAGGTGCACTCAGTTGGATGATCTGGGTTATTGGTAAAGATGTTTGGCTGTTGCATCACAAGAAGTCACTTAAAAGAGAGGATAGGACTTGGAACTGCACTTTCAAGATTTAGCCTAGAACTGAAGCACCATGTAGTAAAAAAATGCCAAAATCTGGTCAATATCCTGGATACGTTTACAATTAGAGTGTGGAAATTGTAATGTTCAAGCCCAATACAATGCCTCAGCATCCTGGATGCAGTTTGAAGATATGTAAACTTTTTTTTAGGATTGAAAAGAAAAATTAATTGATTTAGGTTTACTGAAAGCTTATTTTATGTGTTAAAGAATGAAAACTCACAGCTGATGAAGTAATTTCAATTGATAATTTCGTTCACTGCATTTCAATTAAAGTGAGCTAAATAGAAAACCATATGAAATGAATTAAAAATAAAATGAGTTTTAGTCTGGTATGATTTGAATCTTGCTGAAAATCTCACACAAAATGAGGAAATAGGAGAGGGAAGACACTTTTCTGTTGGGTGTTGGGCAAGGAGATATTTTGGTATGGTCATGTCTTCTCCAGCTCACTGGCCTTCCTAGTTCCTGACCTCTGGAAATGAGGTAAGGACTTGAACTCCATGACACATCTCATATATACACTTTATTTGAGAAGATTTTTACTTTGACAAGAGGTGTCTTAATTGTAAGTTATCTTCCATGCTCTTATCTGAACTGTGCTCCAATTCAGTGCAAAGCTGGTAGCTCAGTTAGGAGGAGAAACAGCATTCTGTGTAATTGCCTTCAGGAATTCCCCCCTCTGTATACCCAGCCAGAGCCTGGTAAGACAATTCCCACCTTGCTTGAGACAACCTTCAGCTTAGCACAATCTAAAAGAGGTGGTTACATATCTCAGCTGTGCTGGATTAACAGTTCCTTCAGGTGGAAGCTAGGTCTTTCATCCAGTCTGCACTTTTTATCCCAGGTGCCCTTCTTTTCTCTGAGATCACTTCTATAAGGAGCACTTCTGTTCAGCCTCCTCTTTCCTGTAGAACTTGGGGGCTGGAGCTTTCCCAGTCCCAGGCTCTGAGCAGAAGCACAGCATGGCACCAGCCTCTTTGCTGCTGCTGCTGTCTCATGTCCCTTCAGTAATTGGATGTCCCACTGTTACTTAGTTCAGGTATTGGCAAAAATTTGCCACCAGCCCACTTGGGTTGTGGCCAGTGAGAAGCAGGTTTCTGCATGGGAGCTGAACAATTCTGATGTATTTATCCCCTCCCACGTATCCAGTCATCTGCTGCAGTTGTCTTTGAGCCATTTTTCACCTCCAACTCCAGTGTGCTTCTCCCCAGATAGGAGTGGGGAGGACTTGCCTTGATTGCCTGGGGCCATTGCCTTTCAAAAGCCATCTACAGGCTGAGTGGCTGTAGGTTTCTGTGCCTTAGTGGACCTTGAGAAAAAGAGTTAAGGCTTTCCAGAAGCAGGGTGAGTGTTTATTTTGGTGTGTGCAATAGGTATCATTTGTCTTCCAGGATGGTCGTGCTCAGCATCTAACTAACCTTGACACAAACACTGATGCTGATGAAGCACAATAAAAATCCCCTGCTACCATTGCAACTTGTCTTTCAGAATAGGTACACTTTGTGTCACACAGGTAATTAAAGAGAGCAGTGTTCCCAATAAACTGTTCCAGGCTCCTTGGGAAATGTGTGATCCCCAATGTCAGGAGGCAGCATTGATTTGTCTCCTTTGTAAGGCAGTTTGGGAAGAAATGGTTGTCCTGGCTGAGGACAGCTATTTCATTTTACACTGCCTTCTTACCACATTCCTCTGCTCTGCTTGAATGCTAATGAAGATTTTGCATGTTGTTCTAAAAATATATCAAATGATGTTTGATAATAAGGGACCAGTGAAATGCAATTGCAATGAAATAATGATGTCTTGTAGCTTTTCACAATGAAATGAGATCACCCTCCCCCCTCCCTCCCCCCAGTACTTAAAGGAATACCTCTTTATCAGCAGCTGAGCTAACCTGGGAAATTCAGAGAGGAATTGCATGCAGCTGCTTGGTTGCAGTGCAGATTGTTGCACTACTCAAGGGGGGCTTTTAGGGACTGGTGGGACTGGTTGCCTCTGGAATGCTGTAGTGGGAGACGGTTCTGCAGAGAACTGCAGGATAAAATGGTACTGCTGACCCAGCAGTGCTGAAGAAGATGGCTGAAAGTGCCACAAGAACAAGCTCTTGGAGCAGTAGGGTTACAGAAGTCCTGATATGCCTAATTACCATGCCATGTACCTCCCAGCTCTCCAGATAGGCTTGGGGGCAAACTTAGCTTTGCAGGTTATTTTCTTTGCTTCATCCTAAATGTCTGCTGCCTCTCGCATCCCCTTACGGCATTTTTCTGCTTTGGGCAAGACAGAGCTCCTTGTCACTGAGGGGTAAAGCAGGGAGGCTGCCTTCCCTGTCTTGGATTGACCTGAAAGAACATGAAAGGGCTGCCCTAATATTTCTCTTGCAGCATCCGTAATTCCCCTCCAGGGCACAGGGGTTTTTGTGCTGCTGTTTTATTGCTGAACGTGTGTGGGGAGCTGTTAGTCCCCAGGGCACTTAATTGAGGTGTGTGCACTGCTACTTGCAGAATCTTCTGTTCATTTGATTTTTAAATCTTGTTCTTGGTCGACGGAAAAGAGCACTGGGTGTTCCTGGCTGTTCTGTGTAGTGCTTCCTTATCAGAGACAGGTACAGCAAGTGGAATCTGCTGAGACGTTTGGGCTGACAAAAGACAAAATCTGGAAAAATCATCTTTTCCAGGAATATGTGGATGGCAGTGGGTGACAGGGAGGTGGAGACCACAGGAGTCTGTCCCAAGTGGAGCTCTGTCAGCACGCAGGTGGGACCTGGCTGGTGCCCAGGCTGGGGGGAAGCCTGGGTGGGCCATCTGTGCCTGGTGAGAGAATTGACCTTGGTGAAGGGACAGTGTGTTGGGAGAGACAAGTTGTGCTCAGACTGATAAAAAAGGAGCTCTTTGCTGCAATGATGAAATTGCTGCCTGTTTCTTTAATTGTCTTCATCTGAATCTTATTATAACCGTTCATGCTAAGAAACTGGTTCAGATGCCATCCCCTACCTTGTCATGGGCACCTCACCCCCCCAGCCCAAAGCAATGTTTACAAAATGAAAAAAAAAAACAAGAGCCTGAGGAAGGGACATAAAACATCTGCAATGCAGAAACAGGATTATATATTTTTCTGACTTCTCATGCAGACAGAAGATTAATATAGTACCAGCTACAGGGTTTATAGCTTGGTGTATCATTAAGGTTCCCAGTAACTCTAATGTGAAAAGATAATAAATTGTGTCCTCTTCCCTGCCCTTGTCCTCCTTTTCCTAGTTTAGATATTTACTTAGAAGTTCAAACCTGAAAACATGACTCTGATACCAGAACTAGGGATGGAAAGTAATGAGAGGAGTAAAGGGAAGACATCTGTAGCGTTTTTTCCTGAGCCTTTTGAAACATTAAAATTCAGTACATGAGGTCTTAATATATAAGCCTCATTTACATATCTGCTTTTGGACTCAAAGGATATCTTAAAAGTGTTGCTAGGAAAGTATTTTGGGGGATAATTTTTTTTTACATGTTAGAGGAAACTAAAATATAATTTTTTTCAGTGGGTCCAGTTTCCTTCTAAGGAAATCTTGTTCCTCTCCCTTATCTTATCTGGAGCAGATGAAAGCTGCATATAGCAGGACGTATTAATTTTAAAATTTTTATTATCAATAAGGTAAGTAGCAGTGCTTCTGAGCTCTAAATGCCAAACCCAGAGAAAGGATCGTGATGATCTGTAAAATAAAACTGAATGAGATTGTTATGAAAGAAAAATTACAAAGTAACAAGAAACATGCATGTGTTTTATTCCTTTAAAACAAGGCGTTTCATACTGGGAAACAGTACCACTGATCTCACTCCTGACATCCTCTTGCTTGTGATAAGTGGGAATTAAAAAAAGATTAGGGGCTGTGAGTCTGCATAAAGCCCCTGTGCAGGATTTATTGAAATATAATGCCTAACTCTGCTCTCCTTAGGCAGAGGCATGACCCAGGGTTTGGGGCACTGGCATAAAAATGGAAGTGGTGCACTCAGTGCTGAAACTGGTAACACAGGAGCTGGGAACTGCAAAAGGTTTTGTTAACTGGGACAGTTCTCATTTTGAAGCTTGCTTGAGGAGACTTCTGACCATTGCTGGGTTGGGAAAGGGATAAATGCTTCAACACAGAAAACACCTAGGTGTGTATATTTATGTTTGTGTGTACATATACAAACACATAAACACCCCAGATAGGGAGCTGTTGCTGTAAAACCCTTTTTGTGATTTAGTCTACTGTGTAGTTTAATTCCATTCAAAGTTATTCCTTCAGGGGTTCCCTTGAAAACAATAAGTGTTGAACTCCTTCCCACATACAAGACCCACTCCCTTCCTCAGTAATTCTTGTTTGACCTTACCACAAGTTCTTTAGAAGCTTTCATTCCAGCTGCCAGGTATTTCTGTTCAGGAGTGCTACAACACATCACCCTCTTGGGCTGCTTTCTGCATTTGTTCTGTGCTGAACACAGAGCCTCAAAGCCCCAGGTCTTGGTTAACTCCAGATTTTATATGGACTTGACTTTCTCTCCCATGGCTCTGCCTTTTTATAGCAACCAAGTCCCACCACAGTAATTAAAAGACAAATATGGGAACACTTGTGATTGCTTGAGATAAAAAAAAAATAATCTTGGGAGCTTCCTGCAGAAGACTGGACAGACCAGGGAATCACCCACTTAATCAATGGAATCACACAACACAAAACATCTCTGGTGATGTCCACAGAGGCTTGATGAAGCCATTTTTATTTCAGTTGAGGAAGAAAAAGCAAATACATTCTGCTCCTTATTTAAAGCTGTGAGATGAAGAGACCCAATAGAAGTCCAGAAACAGGGACTCTCCCCTGAACCTATTATTATGAACCTATTATTATGATTGATCAGCTGCCACGGGAAGGGCAGGTATGTCAGATTCTGTGCTTGCCCAGACAGGCTCATAAGGAAAAAATAGAACAGATATAGAACAGATACAGTTTATATAAACTGTATAAAATTTTTTGTATGTATAGAATTTTTTTTTGAGAACCTAATATTTCTCTCTAAAGCTATTTGTCTGATGGCAAGTCTGAAAAACCCTTTTCATAAATCCCTTGTGCGTAGGTCAAAAAGGAGTTTTTTTGAGCTGCTTAGAGGATGGATAAATTCCTGATATGATGAAGGTGTTTCTGAAGGTCTCTGATCCTGGTGGCAATTTTTGTGGTCTGTCTTGCAGCAACCTAAGGGCTCCAGAAAGCCTCACAGCTCTTTCCAGTAGCAATTCCTGGCTGCAGCTGTAGGACTCCAGGATGCTGGTGGTGCTGTATGGAAAAAGGCTTTTGTGGCGCAGCTCCCTGATTCCAGTGCTTAGACATGGCAGTAGTTGTGAGCATCCTGCCCAAGGAGTAGGGTAAATACATCAACAAGGAGGGGCAGAGAAATGGAAGTAACTAAAAAGCCTGTTTTTAGGCTAAAAAAAAAAACCCAAACTAAAAAGCTTTTAAAATCTCTTGCATGCACTCTCCCCGTGCATGCAGTGCAGCCCAGCTGCCATCAATCTGTCCTTCACATATCCATACAATCTGCATGTCCCAAAAGCCTTCAGAGACCACGTGGCTCCCTTGAGCCTCATCATCAAAGCCCAGCAAGGTTGATTTTAGCTCTTCATCTCTCTTAAATTTATACCCATAGGAGGGATGTAATTTGCTGCGTGTCTTTGCGAGACTTTTTGAGATGAGTTATTGAGAATTGAGGTCATGCTAGTTCAGCCTGGCAGCTGAGCCCCAGTGCTTGGTTTTCTCCATAACCAATGTTTCCTTAGAAATCTTTGACTCAGATTTCTTGCCTGAGTGCAACGTGCAGTCTTTCCCCTTTTTTTCAGACGGGTGGTTGGACCCGTTGCTTGTTGAGCTCCTTCAGCATCATCTGCTTTCATTTGCATTTTCCAACAAAGGAATGACTCAGAATAAATCGTAACTAATAGAAATATAGGAACAGATTATCATTTTGCAAAGCTGAGCTCTCTCAAAGGAGATTACATATTTAAATTGAACAAATACAACTTCATAAATAAACTAAATTAAACATCATCTAATTTTACTTTTGAAGCCAAGCAATTTCAATCCATACTCAGCTTCTCGTATAAATATTTCCCAACTCGGTTTTATTCTTTGAAGCACTCTTATACATATTTAAAAACCCAAAAATGTGCCAAAGTGAACCACAGTTGTGTAATGCTGAATTTAAAAGCTCAGGTATATTATCTGAGAGCTGGCAAGAGGAAGTGATCCCTTGTGTCAGCATCCAAATGGCAGTGTATAAAATTTTTTTTTTGAGAACCTAATATTTCTCTCTAAAGCTATTTGTCTGATGGCAAGTCTGAAAAACCCTTTTCATAAATCCCTTATGCATAGGTCAAAAAGAAGCAGTAGATGGTTAGAAATCTATAAATTTCCCTGGGGAAAATACATGCAGAACCTCGGGTGGTGCAAGGATTACACAGATGGTCTGCGTGTTGAACTGATTCTCGTTCAGAGGTGGAAGAGAAGCTTTACTGCATAACTAATTCCTAGAACTGCAATACTCCAAATATGATACTTTTTGTTTGGAAATGCAGTTTAACAATCTTTTTATTAGACAAGAAAGAAACTTTTTAAAAAATACATGGTAAAAAGGCTCAAAAATTCTTGTTAAATGGTTCAGAGTGTTCCTAAAGCTAAAATACTATTTTAGTCCACCCTATGTTCAGTCTAAAAACCATAATCAGAAGCCATTATCCAGAAACAAATTTAAATGGAATTTTTTCCCCCTCCATGTTCATGAAATTGTTACATCCAGGTTGCAGGACTGACCTGTCTAGAGACTTCAGTGGCTGAAAGTAGTTGCCAGTGGTTTCAAAAATACTTAATTTCCAAGTAAATCAGATTCATGGATTTTTGTTGTTGTTGTTGTTATCTAATATCTTGAAGATCAAATAAAGCAAGAGAAGTGGCTCAAACTTCAGCAGGTTTTTTTTTTTCATTTTTTAATTTTAAACCATTTATTTACATCCTAACACAGCCATTTCTCTCCGACAGTAGAAAAAGACTCCTGCATGTGAGATTTTTTCTCATATATCACTAATATTTCTAGTTACAGTAAAACTGCCATTTCATTAGCACAGTTAGATTTTTATGGTAATAACCAAATCTAATTTTTTGCCAATTTTTGAATAGTGTTTGCTGTATGTAGTAACAGTAGAGTAGAGCTTCCTAGTTCCCTACCATGATTTGGAAGCATCCTGGAGCAGTGATCAGCACGGGAAAAACGCACCTTGAAAAGGAATACTTGCTGCACACTCAGATTTTTAGTTTTCTTGGGCTGTTGAGGACACAACTTTGCAGCAGCTCTGAGGGCAGAGAAGCCCTGTTAGAAATGCAGCTGTTGGAGTCCTGGGACTTTTTTTTGCTGTGTGTTTGGGCTGCTGTGCCAAGTGATGCGAGCAGGAGCACCGCAAGGGCGCAGGGACTCAGGGAGGTCTTGCTGGCAGTGAAGCTGTTGGCAATCTGGTTTTTTGAGCAGGGAGGTGCTGGTCCCAGCAGGAAAAGAGCTGCCATAGGCAGGGCAGGGCCAGGAGTCACCTGGAAAGCAAAGGGTACAGAAGGTGAGCACGGGAACTGCTGAGTTTCTTCTTCAACTTAAAGGCAAAGCAGCCCCCAGCAGCAAGAGGCTGGTTCTGGTGGGTCCTTTTTCCTCCTCAGACAGGAGTTCTGGGCAGATCTCCTGGCTAGGAATTTTATGACATGGTGGTGAAAAAATATGATCCTCTGGGTTACTAAATGCAGGTGTTTTTTCTCTGAAATCTGAGCAGTTTGCCAGTTCCTCAATGAAATGTGCAGCCAATGTATTTGTTTGGTATACAGGAAGATTTGTGATGCTGCTGCGCTGGTAGTTTGCATTTGCAGGGTGCCCTTGAGTGTGTTTGCATTGATGATGAACACAGCTGAAGAGCTGGATAAACATATTTTGTGAAATATTTTCCTAGTCCTACATTTTAGAAATGTATCACTAATGCAGAAGTACTGGTCCCTAAGTGATGCAGCACTGAGAGGCATAGGCTATTCAGGATACAGCTCAGGTACAATCACATATAATAATAATAATAATAAAAAAAATCACAGGAAAACTATTAATGTTTTTTGCAAATAGCAGTTACCAGATTTTTGACAATTCTTGCAAAGCCTGATACAAAAAATACGGTGTAATAGCTGTGGTATTTTTTGGTGGTACATCTGCCTGCAGAGAGAGAAAAATCAAAGCATAATAGTTGAACTTGGTGATCCTAAAGATCTTTTCCAACCAAAATGATTCTGTGATAATTTAATGCAGTTTTTCAAAGGATTATTTTGACTTTTCTCCTGTGAATTTTAATAGTTCCCTTGCCAGTCAACTCCTGGATATATTCCAGTCTTTCTGAATATGCCTGTATTTTGGACATTATTAGATTCTATCCTTTATTTCAAGTATCTGTTGTTGCAATTGTTGTATTCAAGTCTTCTGAACATACTGCTTGCAATTAAAAATGACTGATAAATAAAAATAGGGGATTTTAAAAATCCTCTATTTTTTAATAGGTGAAATTCAATCTGACCTTTAGTGGTTTAGCCACCATTAGATATAACCAGTATATTAATATCTTCAAACCTGAGCCCTCTCAAATAGCTTTTTTAAAATTTATTTATTTAATTTATTAAGGATTTAATATTTGAATAATGGGAAGTGTGGTACTGTGCAGCATTCAGGCAAAAGTCTGATTTAGTATGAAACATTAAATATTCTTTTCTGCACAAGATATTAAATTTTATGTTAAAACCTGTATGCATGAATCACAAAACACAAGGTGAGGTACTTGGTTGCAACTCAATCAGAATAACCTCCTTCCAGCAAATGTTTCTAATCAAGGGCAAGCAGCCTGGTATGATGCTGCAGAATTGTTTGCTGCTGTTGTGTAAAGAACATTTTTAGCTGTGTGCTGGCAGGAATTAGTGGGGTTCCTGGAGCAGAGGTGACAAAACAGAGCTGGGCAAGATTGGAGCTCAGCAGCCCCTGCTGGGTGCCTTTCCTGCAGCCCACGGGTGAGCCTGGGATGGGTGAGCCTGAAATCCTGGAGAACCCAAGGCCTTGGGTCTTGGTTGTGGGGGAGAAATGCCTGCAAATGAGGGGTTATGGCTGAGAATTGTCATCAGTAGCTTTCTCTAGAGAGAAATATTTAATAGCAGGCCTGGGGAGGCTGTGTAATTCACCCTGCTTGCTCTCCAGAGAAAATGAAGCTGTGTAAAAGTGGAAGTCCTAAATATAAGCTGAGTCAGCATCCTTTTCTTAAAAGGTCCCATTAACCTCCTGGCCTCCCCAAAGCATCCTCTGGTTCTGAGATACAGTATCTTACATTTTGAAAAGTGATCTATGGTGAATACAGATAGATACCATTGACATCAGTTGGCATCAGCACAGCAATTCACATTATGACCAGGAAAATATTCACAGCTGTCCTGGTCTGGGCCAGGATGTTAAAGAAAAAACCAAGTACCTTAATGATTGTAATTTCTTATTTTTATGTGATTTTTTACTTCAGGTCTATTTAAAGCATTTCAACCTGTGTTGCTATGTATACCAACATGTTATTGTCATGTATAAGCAACTGTGTTGTTTGCTGTTTGTTATGGCCTGTTCTTTGATGACATCCATGTTACAGAGTTTAAACTTAATTATTTCTTTCTAGTGGAGCCACACTAGATAAAGCACCCCACACATATGCATCAGAATAATTCTGAGTGAATGATGTGCAGGTTGGCCATAAAAAAAAATCTGTGTTGAAGAAACTCAATGGAGAGAGGGGGAAATAACTCAGATTTTATTTTAGGCACATCTCTAGGCTGGAGAGAAATAACTTGGGCTGACACAGCTGGATTTCATTTCACGTGCTTCCTAGAAAATCCTGTTGTAATGTCTTTGTTACTCCCTGCAAGAGACTGTCCTTGCAGAGTTCTCATCAGCATCATTTTATTAAAATTTGTGTTTGAATGGTATTTGAATGACTGGTGCTTGCATATATGAATATTGTTACAAACCCCACTGTGCTGTTTAGAAACCTAATCTGAGTGTGTGACACGTGCAGTCTGTATATTAAATAAATATTGCATGTAAATACATACCAAGAAATGTACCCTAGTGGAGCCAACACCACAGCCAAGCCCCTGGTAGTACAGGGTGTGAAGCCTGGATGAAGCACACAACACCAGATTTCAGAGTTGAAGAGAGGAAATGGTGGGTGAAGTGTTGTGTACCTATTGAAATGAGCAGGGCTTTCATCTTGGGATGCATTTGCAGTCATCAGAAATTTCTGGTTTGTTGTAACCTTTCTTTCAGGTACTGGAGGACTCCTTGGTTTCCCTTTTCCTTTTAAAGCAGTTGATTGAAAGTTTTTTGGTTTGGTTTTTTTTTTTTTTTTTTTTTTTTTTAATAGAATTGTGATAAGAATACTGATACGTGCTTATAGGGGACACTTCTTTGTATCTGAAAAATACTTCAGAGCTCTCTGTACCATTTGAAATCAATCCAGGCCTTTTCATGTATCTGTTCTTGGCTTTTTTCACATAGCTTGAAATGTGTAGAAATTTTCCCAGAAGTCAGAAAAATCTCTGTTTTACATAAGTTGCCTATCAGATATCTCTTTTACAGTTCTAAATATTATTTTCTGGTGAAGATAGTGTAACTCCCACATGTGTTTCTACAATGGAAAAAGCCCTGTGGAAAGCAAAACAAGCAAACAAACACCAAAATAGTGGACTGTCAGTCAGATCATTCTCCAGATGAGACTTTTAATTTAATGCAAATTTAGGGCTACAGTGTATATAAAGTGACTATAATACATCCATTTTTAAATGTGCAAACAACATGAATATAACCTAAAAGCTTTATGTGTTTTCTTTAATACTTTGAAATGCCCTTTTTGTTCTGTCTTCTTTTCCTTTGAACATGCAGCAGTGCTGCCTGCCTGGACATGTCTGTGCTTTCACAGGACCATTCTCATCACTTGGTCCACAGAATCACAGAAGCTATTTGCAGTTTCTGATTATCTCTTTTGGTCCCTTTTGGTTTCCTGGTAAGGCTGTGGTCTGTTACAGAGGTAGCAGATGAATGTTTTCTCTTTTCTTTGACCTTAGTTTTATTTCTGTTCTCTGGAAAAACCCTGTTCTTCTTCATTTTTGTGTTATTCCAAAGTTGCATTTAATCTCATGGTTTATTTTTATTTTCCTTTTTAAAAAATCAATCAATCTTTCCTCATGCTTGTGAAGATTTATTTTTAAAATACAGCATAATTGTCAGAATTAAAGGCACTTTTTTTGGCACGGCCAAAAGGTAAAACACAGGGTATGTCAGAGGCAGAACTGGGTGTTCTATAAAGCTAAATTTTAAAAGTTTTTTTTTATTTTTTTTAAAGTATGTTTTTATGTAGTCAGGCTGCTTTTAAAATAGGCTGAAGAAAGTATAAGACAGCTTCTGATGATCTGAGCACAAGGCATCAGATGACAGATAAAGGCAGTGTTAAATAACTGTGCTTTGGTGACACCTTATGTCTCTTCCACTCTGGGTTGCTGAAGCCAAACTTCTTTTCTGGAAGGTCACAGAATTCATGGCTCCTTTGGCTGTCATCATCACAATTCACTAGATTTTGACTCAAGTGTTGGACATGGTGAGGATTAAAGCATAATGTTTGAAAAGAAACCTCTTGGGCCAACTAACCTTACAAATGCTGGGATGAGCACATCTGCCAGGAAATGTGCTGTTCTAAAACCCAGCAAGGCCAAGGGAGGCTGCACTGGGTTAGGCCCTGCAAAAGATGCAGTAAATTTCATCAAAAACTATACAGACAGATTTTTTTCTTTTGACCACTCAGTTTTCTACTCTTAAGATTCCCAGGACACTTCTTCTCTGTGTGCACACAGCCACTCTGTGTGTGCAGATGTAGATACTTATTTTTGTATCTGTGAATAAAATATATTAGATAAAACATAATGACTTCAGTAAAAACTTGGCTAGTTACAGTGGCAAAGGGGCATGAATGAATTGTGCCTTTTTTTTTTTTTTGAGAGAGAGAAAGGAATAAGGCTATAAACAGGAGTGTTTCTGGCTTCTCTGCTGTCATCTGAACATGAAGGAGAACTTCAAGCTCATTTATTGTGCTCTGAATATGCAGTTGTTTTTATATGTATGTTTATGTACAAGTCTGTGTTTGTGCAGGGGTGTTTCTCAAGGTAGCCATGGGATTACTCTGTCTACTGAGATGTTTTTTCATGCAAGCCTTTTGACAAGCTTTCTTGGGAAGAACGTGTGAAAATATGTGAAAATACAGTAATAAATAGTCTTTGGTTATTTGTAGCAGTTGAAAAGCCTGGGAGAATGGCTTTGAGAGAAGAGATTCAGTTCTTTCAAGAAGAATTCTTTAAAAGGTATTGGCAGTTTCTTTTCTCATTTCAGTCTTTGTTGTCCCACTCTGTGTCAGCTGCTGCTCAGCATTTTTCTTCCTCTGCTTTGTCTTGATGAGCAGTGGTGGTTTGGGGAAGGGTTGGTTTTGTATTTTAATTCCTGTTGATTTTCAGCTGTAAGCTGTACTTGTACATGCTGGCTGGGGAGGAAGCAGGTAATGCCATGTGTTTTGTTGGAGCTCTTGATCTTGTAGTTTGTTCATATGGCTCGTGCCAACTGTGTCTTCAGAGCAGGGATGGAAGGCTAGTTAGACAAATACATCTTGCATTAGGGATGGGTAAACCAGCCTGGAAGATTTAAGCAGAGAGTGCTCCAGACTGAAGCTAAGCAGAAGTCTTCTAAATGGAAGTCAGATCTAAGGGAGCTGGTACTTCTTAAATGAACTTGCTGAGGCCCTGCCCAGATTGTACCTGTTGACAGGCATATTGTCATCTTTTAAATCATGTAAGAGGCATTAACCACATTTAATAGCAGTTCTGTTTCTTTTCTGTCTCCTGTCTGTGCTTTATTTTCAGCATGGCAGATGATAGCTGTATGACAGCACTCTCCTGGCACACAAACCCCTGGATGGCCACAGCATGCAAAACCCTGGCTGCCTCCTCATCTCCTGCCACCTCCCTAAATTCCTGGGCCACAGTGTCCCCATTCCCTTGCAGATGTTGCTGTGTGCTTACCTCAAATTCTTCCACCTTGGATCAGTCTCCAAACCACCCTTCTGGTATCTGCATCTTTCTGTGATACCTGCACAGCCTCCTTTCCCTTCTCTCCCTGCCCCTCCTCACCTCCCCTGGCTGCTTCTGGGACCAGCACTTGGCTACTGGAAGTGCCAGGGCTGACCAGTTGGTCAGCTAAGGAGAACTGCTCAGTTACAGCTTTTCCATCAGTATCTGCATTTACTGGGTTTCCTTCTCCTGATGAGACCCAGAGAGAGATTAAAAATTCAGGAAAGTTGGAGAAGGCAAAATTCGTGGGTTCTTTCTCCTCTGTTGAACTGGTTGTGACTGGGAAATGAATTCAGAACTGGTGAGGGGAGCTGGGGATTGGCAGCATGACAAGAGCCTCCTTCTCCTGGGGAGAGTGTTTCTGCAAGGGAGAGTGATAAAATTATGGGGAAAACCCCTTGTTTTGGCAGTGACCTCAAATTTTGCCAGTGTCTAGATAATAAAAACTGCAAGAAAATGAAGCACCTTCAACAATAAAACCATCAGTACTGTGTTTCAGAAGATCTGTGTTAATACAAGCATTCTATACTTTATCGTAGTGTGTAAAATGCAGAATAATGCTTTCAGAGACACATATACCATGTATATTATAATATCCTAAAAATAGTGATTGCTCCACATTATGCTAGTTATACTAGGCCAAAAATAATTCAATTTAATTGCACAATTACTTCTCTTGTTACAGTATCAGTGAATAAAATAATTATTTATGAACCATTTTTGCAGCAGATGACCAGAATGTTTTATTGCTCAATACCAATCATTGGATTAGGGAAATGGATTACATCTGTGAGTAATGAGTTCTTAAGGCCCCTCAATGATATGATTTCTATAACTGTCTGCTTGATGTCATTAACCTTGAGCATTCTGAGAAATAACTGACTCCAGAGTATAAATTTGACTTTACCTACTGTTTTGTTCTGAATTTACTCTGTGTATTTATTAATACACGTGAGGTCTAACTGGAAGTCACTTCCATGAGTGTGTTTGGTTTTGAAAAAGATTCAGGAGCTGAAGAACTGCTGTACTTGAGCAGATTACAAATCTGCTTAGGCCTGACCTGTGTTGACATGGTCCTACTCATCAGATGCAGAGTGATCTTCTGCAATAATAGCATGAAAAATGAAACGATTGTCTGTTTAAATGAGGGCATTACTTAAGATTCAATAAAATCCTTATCTCCTGTTTTCTTGCCAACAATACCACTTTTTAAGGTTTTAGTTGTGCTGAACTCAACTCACTGGGAGTTCAGCTCTGAAATGAGGGTGCAGCTGCCACTCTGAAGCCTTCAAATGCCTCCTGAGTGCAGGCACTGCAGGGCCATGTTCTGCTACACTGAACCTGGGGAGGTTTCTCCCTAAAACCAGTACAGGAAAATTTGCTGATTTCAATTTTATCTGTCTAAAACAGCAAGTACACCAGAAATAAACCGTGAGTGAGATGTAGTATTTCCCCCCCTGACCTAGTAAAAGTTTTTCAGATTTTTATCTGACGTGAGAAATTTTAAACCTCAGTTGTGATGCAGTTGGAAAACAAGTTGTGTAGGCATAAGTTCTTGGGCTGGGTGTCTGTTTTAAGTGAAAAAGATGCCAATGGGGAAGAAAATCCTTAAGGATGGAGTTGATAATGAAGCTTGTGAACAGTGACAGTTTTGGAGAGTTGTTTCCAGGGGTAAATAACCTTCAGCACCATCAAGCATGGTGTATAATAACAATTCTTCTTCCACATCTTTCTAGTTGGGTGTGTTTTCCTTTCAAATTACTTTTGCTGAGGAGATGAACCAATATAGAACTGAAAAGCAAGCCTCTAGGGGCTGGCTTGTGACTGCTGACTGCAGGGGGCTAACCCAGGGAGGGAAAGCTGAATTTCAGAGCATCCATCCTGTGCTCCTGCATTGGCCTGAGGGGTGGGAAGGAGCTTGGCTTGGGAGGAGGACTCAAAGCATCTCCTTTGACTCTGTAAATGGAAACCTGCAGCTCAGTTTAACTGCCAGGTAGAAAAAAAAAGGGAACATCAATGTGCTAGCTCCTTCCTCTTCTTTGAAACCACTTGTCTTTCTCAACTGCATTGCACCCCCAGGTACAAAAATTAACAATTATGTAGAGAAAAGATGAGTGACACTGTCACCCCATGCCACCTAGGCTACTGCAGCCAGTACAGAATTTTTTTTGCTGAACTTCTGTGAAGCAGACCATCAGGTAATTCAGAGCCAAAATTGGCACCTGACAGCAAAAATAAGAAGTGCAGGAGATGGAAGGGCTTTAAAGACCTCTTTTTTTTTTTTTTTTTTTCCCCAGATGTGGAGTAAAAGGGTGTCTCTTGAGATGAATGCTACATGGACAGATGCCACTCAGCTACCTTCTTTTTTTTTCCCCTTGGTTCCTGCCACTACCTGCAGCCATGTGGCAGGCAGCAAAATTACCAATACTTGGGCATCAAGGTTTACCAGACAGTTTTTTGGGGACATCTTGTTTTATGAAAAAAAGCCCATCCCCATTTACAGATTTCTAATTCCCAAAGTGTGTGTTTGGCCTGGATTCATTTTGGGTCTTCCCTGTCCTGGTAGTTTGATTCCTCCCTGTGCAGCTGGGTGGGAAGGATGGGAAGGAATCGTTGAATAACATCCCAGATTTGTGTGTGAAACCCAAAGGAAGAGGAATCTGCTCCTGCTGATGTTCTGGTTTGTGCAACAGCTGTACAAAAATCAGCACAGGAAGTCCTACTTCTGATTATTGATTTCCTCAGCAATGGTGTTCTCCATGTGCCCCTTTTTTTCATGGTTCCCTTTTGCAGTCTGTGTTTGAAAGATTTCAATTTCTTTTCAACATTCTGACCACATTTATTATTTTTCTCTCTTGTTGGCCAGCTTCCCTGCCCAATTTCTTTTCTGAGTTTTACCCTCACATCAGATATTGCTGCTTTCAAACTTTTGCCTTGATTACCTGGGTGTAATTGAATTGATAATAATGGAATTATCAATTTTTTTAGGCTCGTGGCTTCTTAGGTCTGATGATTTATTAAAGAGTCGAAAAATGCATAGTGAAATCCATGCAGATTTTATGTAAAAAAAAGCCAAACATAACCAAACAAGTGAACTGAACTGAATAGATTTTTTTAGGTTTAAAATCTCTACTTTTCTGATTTGCAAACAGAAGTCAGCGTGGCAGAAGAAAGTGTAAAGAAATAAAATGGTCACCTGTCTTCTCATCAAAAGCTGTTGAATTGCTGTGCTCTTCAGCACAATATTTTACAAATATTCAGAAATATAACTGCCCAATCAGCATGACTAGGCTTGGAAGACTGACCTAACAAAGAGTATTTGTTGTCTTTGCAAGCTTATTACCGAAATATTTTTGCAAAGCCTGGCCTAATTTATGAGGGTTTAGAGAGGTTTCAGTCTTTAGAATTGTTTTCTCCTGAGTGATTTTCTTTCTCTTCTGAAGTTATTTTCGAAAGATTTGTCAGCTGAGGGGTTCCTCAGAGAAGAGTGGCAGCTAGGGTAGCTTTTTACTGTAGTTACTTTTCTGTGTATTCCTCTCTGGGTGTATGGTGACACTTCAGGCAGTGGTTTAACAGTGTAGTTTTGTTTGGGGGGTTCCAAGTGCAGTAGAATGATAGAATCATAGAATTGGCTGGGTTGGAAGGGACCTCAGAGCTCATCAAGTCCAACCCTTGATCCACTCCCCCCGTGGTTCCCAGCCCATGGCACTGAGTGCCACATCCAGGCTCTTTTGAAATATCTCCAGGGATGGAGAATCCACCCCTTCCCTGGGCAGCCCATTCCAGTGTCTGAGTAGTCCTGTGTTAACCATGACCAATTCAGTTTTTCCAAAATTAATTTTGTTTGGCTTTTCTTTTTTTGTTTTCTGAGCAGTATGAAAATCTCTTGAGAGAATCACGGAATGATTTGGGTTGGAAGGGATCTTAGATCATCATCAGGTCCAATCCCCCTGTCCTGGACAGGGACATCTTTCCCTAGATCCTGTTGCTCAGTTCCAGTCATGGGGCAGTCACAGCTGTCCTGGCCAACCTCTTCCTGTGTCTCCCCATCCTCACTGCCAACAATTCCTTCTTTATGCCCGATCTAAATTTACTCTGTTTTAATTTAAAACTCCTTCCCATTGCCCTGTCACCACAGGCCTTAGTGGAAAGGTTCTCCCTGTCTTTCTTGCAAAGACCCTTCCTGTATTGAAAGGCCATCATAAAGCCTTCCTGGGGGCAGAGTGTGTTATTTAATTGAAGTGTAGAACCCTTATTCCTAGAAACACCCCCCCCAAGCCCCAAGCTGTTATTTTAAATAGTGACTACAGTCTACATTAGCAGTGCTTGGGAGTGCAGGCACCAAGATGGTTTTTCAAACTGAACTGATCAGTATATTTCTCATGTAGACATTGCAAATTACAAAAATATTACATGCAAGAAAAATGTATTAAATCTGTTTGTTTATTCTTTCAATAAATCTACCTCTGTGAGTACTGCCAACAGTTCTTGAAGATACCTTGTCTATGGCTACAAATTTCTTGGAACAATAAACAACAGGGGCTGAACAGCTTTTCTAGACACAAGATCTCTTACTGTGTGTTCATTTTGGTTTTACTGAGGCTCTTTCAAAGAAAGACTGAAACTCAATACTGCAGTGAAGCTGCAAAAATAGAAAGAGAAGGTATGTTTTATGATTCCTCCTGGAAGAACAGTGCTCTCAGTGGCAAACACATGGAATATGTGTCCCCTACATAGAAGTATTAATCCTTCTTAAGTGAAAATACAAATGAAGCTCAAGTGGAATGTGGGTTGTGGAAGTCCAGTCCTAGGGTTCTGTGCAGCTGTACATGGAAAATCTTGCTGTCCCAGCCATTTTGCATAAAGAAAAAATGCCTGAGGTGTTACAGATGCTTTGTACAGTCTGGGCTGGATGAGCAGGAGGCAGATTGAGGCATTGTGCATTGGCAATTCCTTCTGGTGTGGGATGGGAAGTGGTGGGTAAATAGGGTGAGAGGAAGAGGTGCTCTGCAAGTTAACTGAGCAACAACTCCAGAGATTCCTCTAAGGAGAGAAAAATAGAGAGGGAGGCAAATATGCTTCCAGTTTGGAAGTTGTGTTCTCAACATGAAGTATTAAGTGGACTTGGCAGCTGTTTTGAGCTTGACATTGATGTTGTAATGAGCTTTAAAGAGCTGATTCCCAACACCTCCTGCTCCCCATCCCAAAGCCAGTCCCAGGGTGGTACTGAGGAGCAGGGCTGGAAGACACATCCCCAGGTAACACTCAGTCTCCTGAAAAACAAGTTCCTGGGGTCTCTCTCACTCAAGTGCTCCTAGCTGAAGAGAAGGCACAGATTTACACCCCTGCCAGCTGTTAGGAGCCTCCTGCTCCCTCTTGGCTGGGGCTTTGGGGTGTGAAAATGTGGATCAGGGTAGCAGGCAATATGGCAAAGCAGAGCAGCATGGGGAGAAGATCTGCTTCTGCTTGGTGTGAAAAGCAGATGACCAGAGCACAGAGTCCTTGTGCCATTTCAGTCACCTCCCATGTTCATCTCTTTTACACAGCAGAGTTATTTTACATTATATAATATGTTTTACATTATATACTTCTTAACAGCAATTACAAATTTCTCCTTATGGATTTGCACCGTTTCCTTCCAGAGCACCCAAAATAGTTTGGATTTCTCAAGTAAGAATGTGGTGGGTTACATTCTGTTTGTTTGGGGAAAGCCAGCTGTCATCTTGAAATTCCAGAAGCAGAAATAGATTGGTACCTGCAGTGTTTGAAAAGAGGTTAAAAAACCTCATCATGCTTGTCATACTTCAAGGACTTTTCAGCAGTGAGATCACTGTACCTGACATGTTTCAAGATTTTCATTAAGAACGTGGGCAAAATCAACCAGAAAGGAGAAATGCAGTGAAAATAGTTAAAATCAAATGAAGTAAATGCAAAATATTTATTTTTATGTTTATTTATTCAAAATATTACATTTGTCTTCCTGAAAAACATAGGTATATACAACATTACACATAAAGAGCACCCAGCATTTATCCATATGCTCAAAACCATGATTTTTTGTACTAAGTTAGGAAGTGGCAGTTTCACCCTTGTCTGTTTTCTTCCTGGCAGTATAGAATGAGAAGGGCCAAAAATGACAAATTTGGGGGTCTGTTTCATAACCAGGGTAGGCACGAGTTCAGTTTTGGAAAAAACCCACTGTTGGCATCTGTCAGTGATGGTCAAACTAAATGCAGGTCTGCATTTCACTTTTGATGTGTAAGCTTATGGGTGAATATTCTGAATTTCCTGAGGAGGCAACAGAGAATAGTTTTGTATTGCTTTTCTTCTGAATTGGAGGCAAATTGCTGGACAGGAGCCTGAGTAATAAAATTTGAATCCTATGTCCAGAAACAAAAATCTGTCCCATGACCATTGTAACTAATTTTCAAGTGATGTGTTAGGATATTTTTTGCTATTGTTTTAATAAAGATTATTTTTACCCAGACAAACTCAATAGTTTTCAAAATAACAATTTTCTGTCTTGGGGTAAAAATAGCATCTCTTTTTAGCAGAGGTTTTGTTTTTTTTTTTTTCTCTGTGCTGAAATGTTCTTTCAGTGAAGAAAAATCCACCCCAATACATAATAGAATTGTGGAGAGAGTTCCTTTGGCCATTGTAAAAGAATTTATGTCAGTTTTCCTCTGTGGAAGTGATACAGCCCTGTATGAATTGTCTTGGACTGCTTCTCATGCTGAGCTTGTGATTCAAAGATTAGAATATCTTTAGATTTTCCTGTTCCCCACTATCCTTTTTTATTTTTGCCCTTGTGCATATGATTAAATATGGAAAACATGAATACAGCTCTCCAGTGTTTGCAAAAGCTTTCCCCATCAAACTCACCCACTCATGATTTATAAATAAAAGTAAAGATATTTGCAAGTGTTTTATGCCCAAGTCTTCTTCCTAATGGTAGATCTTTGTTTCAGTATTACTTTCCACTATGCCATGTTAGAAGCTGGATGTGTGTTTTCAATTTTATGACTGTTTAAGCAGTTCTACAAATAATTCCCACAAATGTACAAAAATACAAAATGCTGTGCAAAGAGTAAAGTGGATTTTTGAGAGTTGCTGGCTTGTGTTTTTGTAATGTTTGTAAGTATTAATTTTTCTGCTGGGGACTGATTTGGAGACTGAAAATTATTTTTAAATAACATTGGTCAGCATTTTTTCTATTTCTGAACTTTCCTAAGATGCTCATACACCTAATAAAACTACAGATTAAGTTTAATCTAGGAGGATAAGTAGGAGCAAAATAAACTCAGTGTATGATTAACATACTGAATTTTTAGCCAATGGAATGAGTTTGTTAATATTAATCTCAAATCTCAGCAAGAAATTATCATCTTGGGCATTTCTAAATTCCACCTGGTAAAGTGAAAATTAATTCTGTTGTTCAGAGTTCACTTACTGAAACCTTGTTACCCAGACTGCTTGGTCTTAAGCTCAGGCTGAGGAGCAGTCACGAGGAGAAGAGATTAGTGGGATTTTTACAGATGCACAGTGGTTTAGGAAAACATATATGTGTTCCTAAAGTCAGCCCAAAATTTGAGGATTTTTCTTCATGCTATTTGGAATTTAGAAGAGGTAATATTTTAATTCTGTGCTAATATATATAATTCAGATTCTGGTGGCCCAATAACACATTTTCAGGCTACACCTTCCGCTGAAGCAAAGGGTTTGTTGCAAGATGAGACACTGGTGAGGAATGAAGAATAAATATCCCTCTACCCAGTGGCATTTATTTGTCACTGGGGCAGAGTATTTTCCCCTGACCCATTATCCATTCCTCAGATCACTTCTTGTAAACAAGAAATGATTTGAAAAAGGTTCTGGGGTTTTGGATCTGTGGCATAATGGTACCATGATAAAGCACTGCTTGACTGACTTTTTCCCTATGAAGCATTCACAGATTTATGCAGTAATGGCTGTGTTGGTATATACTTTGTAACCTGATAGATTTTGTCATTTGGGTAAGGGAAAACAACCTTTATCTTCCTTTTTCCTATTTCCTTTATTTTCCTGTTTCATCGTCTGAAAAATCTGTGGGAACGTGTGTGGTTTTTTTAGTCTGAAAGGAGAGTTCTGAAGCATCCATTTCTCTTTAGAAAATGCTTTGTGCTGGTGGTGGTTATGCAAGCTCTTCTGGCTGTTCTTATACTTCCAGGATAGTTTCTACATAAATTCAGATGACAGTCTGTGAAGATGGTGTAGTCTTTGTGATCTCCCTGGCCCTTGGCACTCGTGAGAAAAAAGAAAAAAAAAAAAAAAGAAAAAAAGAAAAAAAAAAAAAGAAGAAAAAAAATAAAGAAAAGAGAGAGAAATTTCTATTTTGATGTCTTCTATTTAATGGTTTTAGTGATGTGCCTGCATTTCAGTTTATTAAACAGCAATCACTTTGTGTGGAAATACTGGATATTTGGCACTTTAGTTGCCAGATCAGGTAAAACCAAGGCTCACAGTGTCCCTACTCTGGTCCTTGGTATTTTATAGATTCAAAGACTGGGGGGAGCTGAAGCAGTGGGTTTGAAGAAGCAGCTGTGCTACACTTCCTGAAGGGTGAGCAGCCAGTGGGCTCCTTGATCAATGAAATAGAAATATTTGAAACAGAACAGCTGCACCACTCTAGTAACTGGGAAATAGACTTTTCCAGAAATTGCATCCATTGAGATGTGCAACTTCCAGTCCTGCAGCCAGTTGTAAACTCTCTTCTGCTAAATGATTTATTAAAAGTTTGCCTTTGCTTTTTATTTTGTGTGGGATGGTGGTTTGTGTTTTTTTCTTTTTTCTCCTCTCCCTCATTAAAAGGGTCAGGATTTCTTTCTTACCATACAACTGACACTTCAGATCAAAACCCCAGCAAAGGTCAAAAAGCACTGATTTATTTTCTGTGTCCCTTTACCTGACCCGACTGCCTGACTGTTTAACTTGCTTAGGAGATGCTTATTTCTGAGTCAGCATTCTGGGGTTTTCCAGCTTTTCTCCTCTGCTAAAAGCTTTGAGGGGGATCTGAAAGCTCTCACAGCTCCCAGAGCTCCAGCTATTCCTGTAAATCAAGGTGGGATGAGCTGCTCCTAACGTGTTGCTCTTCCCAGGTGCCAGAGTTTGAGGATTTGTCTTGGGTGTCCTTGATTCAGCCCTGAGCCCTGCTCCTGGTTGGATTCTGAGGATCTTTTCACTTGGAATTTTCTGGTGTAGGAGCAGATAATGTACCTGGGCTCCTGGTTTTGTGGCCCTGCCCAGGCAGGGGGGTTGGAGCCAGATGATCTTTCTGTCTCTTCCAACCCAACCCATCCTGTGGTTCTGTAGAGTAGAAACAGCTTTAACATGTAAAGGGAACTTCCCACTGAACTCATCCTGGAGAATCTGTGTTCTCTGGGATCAGTAGTCCTGAAGTGAGAGGAGCAGATTTTTAAAGCTGTCTTTATCTTTTGGCCAAACCTTTGGGGCATTCTTAGTGTAACTTGTGCAGTTTCACTGTCATAAAAACCATGGTGGGGAATGAATTAAGACTGAGAACAGTCTAGGCTCAAATATACCCAAATATAATATTTAAATCCTCGTCTTAATTTTTGAGATTTAACATAGTCCACAATTAAATGATAACTTTGCAGAGGTTGAAAGGGTTTTTGCAACTTAGGCCTCTGCTGTACCTACTTAAAAAGATGAATTACCTGTGTGGTCCTTCTGACAAAAATCTTTTACAGAGCCTTAAAAAGTAGAAAACATTTACTTTTGAAACTTTATCCTCAAGCAGAAAATCTGTTCCATCAGAGGAAGTTCTGTCACAACAGATGCCTTTGGATGAATTTAGAGTAATGAAGTTGCTTGAGAGAATGATTGATCCTAACCAAGCATCAGCATGAAGGTTGGATAAAAGAAATGTGTGTTGGTTGTAGAAACTCTGAAATAAATTCAGTTTGTTCCCACTGTATTCCTTTATGTTACTCTGGCTTGAAAATTGCTAATGCTGAGTGATTAATGAAATGTAACAAAGATATTGTTGGGTGAAATTTTGGACCCTTGACAGGTTCAGATTGCTGCATCTCTAGGAATCAGTGGAGCAGGACTGTTTAGTCTTGCACCTCAGTTTACTGCAAAATAATAAATAAATCTTTCTCCTCATGCCTTGTTTTCCTGTAACATGTATTGGCTCTCATCCCAGGTGGCCCAGGGAGAAGGGGAGGTGTCTGCTCCAGGTCTCCCACCTGCAGCCAAGCAGCTCCTGGGGGTGCAGACCTGAGGACCTCCTCTTGGGGATGTCCCCCAGGATGTGAGATGCATTCAGCCTGCACAAAAATGCAGGATTTCAACACTTGTGCTTGGATGTTAGTTTGTATTCTGATGATAGTCACTGCTGTGCTAGAGGTTTTTGCAGATGTCTTGAGAATTTGGAGACATAAAGGCTGTCGTGCACTTCCCACTTACCTTTGGGGCAGTAACTTGACACCTTCATAAAATATTACTGCTCCATTGCTATCTATACATCTGAAAAATGTGCTGCAGAGGTGTGTCTGCCACAGCAGTGCTGCAGGAACTGAAAAATTATTGAGTTTGTTTTTCACTTTCTATAGATGAGGTCAAATTGCCTTTGCATGTGCAGATTTTGTAACCCTTCAGGAGAGATGTTGGTGGAATACTGGGGTATTTAATTATTTTTAATTTAATTAAATGCAGAGCTGGGGGGTGATTTTTTGTACAGTTGGTACCTTATGTGGTGTCTACCTTGAAGCTTTTTTCATAATTCATAGTTTTTACACTTCTTCTGTTCAGCCTGCAGAGGATGGGTATAAGCAAAATTATTTGGAAGATGAGAAATGGAAGGTCTGATATAAAGGTCACCTCTGAAACTGTAATGGATAAATCATATTGATGTAATAAAAACACTTATTTTAGGCTTTCAGTAGACAGGTTTTCTTTAGAAACCCAAGTTTCTTCTAAAAGCTGTTTTAAATGAGCAGCTTTATACCTAAGTTTGAAACTACATTACTTAATTTATGGAAATACAAGTAAAGGTGGGCTCAATTTTCTATTTCTACCCTTTGTCAGACTCATTGCTTCTCAGTTTTGTGATTAATTTAATTCTTATTTCTCCTGCATATTTCTTTGAATGAGATTTCAGATTTTAAAATTCAATTGCCTGTAGAGAAAAATCCAGTCCAACAGCTCCAAGTGTTTAATGGCTTGGGAAACAAGCAGTGTTTGAACCCTTCCACTGACCTTCCATCATCTCCATTTCTCTTTATTTCTTTTTCTTCTTCTATTTTCTTTATTTCTTCTTCTTTTTTTTTATTTCTTTTTCTTCACCTCTCATTCTTCCTTGAAATTCCACTCTCCTTTTACCTTTTCTGTATGAATTAATGCAATGGTTTCTCATATTCTATAGACTTTCTGGATCTTATCTCACACACTCTTCTTGGCTGCTAGTAAACATCTTCAAAACACAAATTCCATTAAATTGAGTGCCAACAGGGTTTGCTTTGCAGTGAGTTTTACCTTTTGCCTTTGTGAGAGCAACTCCTGACACACTTCCCCCCCCTCTTTCCCAAACTCATTGTTCATCTGTATGGACACAGGGGCAGTTTTGGCTGCCTGTGCTTGGGGCACTTTGTACTTTCTGCAGGTCACGGTGCCATTTGGGCTTTCAAGAATTGTGTAGTATATTTATTGGTTACTTTTTGCCTGCTCTAAATAAGCTCCATAGTCTGCTGTACAATGTGTGCAAATCCTTGATAAATCAAAGAGTTTTTTTTTCAGCAAAACCCAGTTAGAAATGAACTGGAAGTCTGGCTGGGTACATCTGGAGTGAGCAGAGCTTCAGATAGATGCATGGAATGCATTGCTGAGCAAACAGCTTTGATTTTACTGAAAATGCAGTAATTCCAGAGGCTGGATTGGAGTGTGAGTAGCTGTGAGACAGAACTGTAAGTATATTTCAGGGCACACCTGGAATTTCAGTGCTTGACCAAATCGGTGCAAAATATTTGCAGGACACCAGTAAAAGATGTGCTTAAGGTATATTTTGATTCTGCCATTCAACAGGCAGACTTGCTGTAACATCCTGGTTCAATAAGAACATGAAAACCAGCTATTTATTACAGTTTCAATGATTTCTTGCTCCAGTTCTTGTATAGACATGAAATATAAATAAAAGTCCATGATTTTTAAATATGTTCTTAGGGCTGTGTCCTAGCAAATGGATCTTTATCACATTTATCACTTTGACCTTATAAACTGGGCATCTTACTAACAAAAATCTCTTTTCAGTACTTCAAAATATTTTATGGATGTTGTACACAGTGCTTTCTTGTAGAGGTATAATTGTTTTATTTTGAATCACTTGCATGCTTCAACTGCACTTTTTTAACAGGGTGTGTACTGCTGCATTTTGTTTTAATTACCTACATTTTAACAATTTCTTTTAATAGCTGGGTGGATCTATTACTAGGATTTTTGGCATCTTTTTTAGCACTCACAAAACCAAGAATATGGGACTCTGTTCTTCACCTCAGCTGTGCTGCTCTGGAGGTTCTCTGTGTGTAAAATACTTTAAATTCTGATCAGTCACGAACCCATTAATTCACAGAATTTGATCTTCTAAGGTAAAAGTCCATCAATGCTTATTTTAAAATACAAAAGTGTAATTCTAGACTGTCATGGAAATATTTATTTAGGACCATAGTGCTATATTTTACAAAGATCTGTAATGTAAAAGAATCAGCCATTAATTTCATTCCATTTTCATAGTATGAGAGCAATAAACATAATTTGCACCATTAAAAAACAGTAAATTCACTGAGATAATTTGAGGTTGATTTTAAAAAGCTGTTTTAAAGCTTGCTTTCTTTTAGATATTTTAAAATTCTTTTTTCCTAATCACAAATCTGTCTTGCAGTGATGAGATAAAATGTTTATCCATGAGAAATTAATGAGTATTGGAAGCTTAGTGGGTAATGTTCAGGCAGTTTGATGGGATTGTTCTGTAGGTCAGAACCTCTCCTGGCTGATGCAGGTGCATTCATCAGCTTCTTGTTCAGGTCCATTCTAATGGAATGAGAAACAGGGAATGACTGATGGATGTTCAGAACAGACATATAACCAGTATGAACTCTATGTGTGTGCCCAAATATCTGTCTTTATAATCCCTCCCCCATAAAAATATTGGTTTGTATTTTTTAAATGTGGATTGCTACTACGTGGCTCACTTTTGTCTGCACATTTTTAAAAATTAAAGCAAGAACTTTCCTTTTTGCTTCTTTCCCCAAGCTTAGAGAGTAGTAGCTCAATGTATTTGTATTCATCACAGAAAATACCTCTTGCAACTCAATACAGGCAGGTTTTACAGGAATAGAGAGGTAGGCTTACACATGGTGTCAAGACCTCTGAAGAGCAGGTGGGACCTGGGAGCAGTGGCTTAGCTGCCTCTCCTTTTTTTTAGTATTTTAGTGGTTGACAGATTCAGGGCGAGAGAGACTGGGATTCAGTTTAATCTCCTGCTTGATCACATTTAATCCACTGCCTTTTATTTTCCAGAATACTTCCCTAACAAATACCTTGCATGAGTGTTCTGGGTTTGGTGGGAAGACTTTTTTTGCCTCTAGTCTTCCATTGCATATAAAATACTTCAGCTGAAGTGAGAATCAGAGGCAGTGGTTGCAACAAGGGGGGCAGCTGGGCTGGTGAAGGGATCCAGCACAGATCCTATGAGGAGAGGCTGAGGGAGCTGGGGGTGTTGAGGCTGGAGAAGAGGAGGCTCAGGGGAGACCTCATCACTCTCTACAACTCCCTGAAAGGAGGTTGGAGCCAGGGGGGAGGTTGGGCAGATATCCGTGGGACAAGAGGGCATGGACTAAAGGATTCTTTCCTAATATCCAACCCAAACCTCCCCTGGCAGAGCTTCAGCTCTGCCAGGGGAGGTTTGGGTTGGATATTAGGAAAAAATTCTTTGCAGAGAGGGTGATCAGCCATTGGAATGGGCTGCCCAGGGAAGGGGTGGATTCTCCATCCCTGGAGATATTTCAAAAGAGACTGGATGTGGCACTCAGTGCCATGGGCTGGGAACCACGGGGGGAGTGGAT
Source organism: Heliangelus exortis (assembly GCF_036169615.1). NCBI lineage: Eukaryota > Metazoa > Chordata > Aves > Apodiformes > Trochilidae > Heliangelus > Heliangelus exortis. The sequence continues at coordinate 1,652,178 of NC_092433.1, forward strand.
CAAGGGTTGGACTTGATGAGCTCTGAGGTCCCTTCCAACCCAGCCCATTCTAGGATTCTGTGATTCTAACTCTAATAGTTCCCTGTCTTTTCAGCAAGATTTCCTAATAGTGGGTTTTAAGAGCCATGATTTCTGGTTTAAGTGCTCCTAACTTCAGTGGCTCTTGTTTTGCTGAATCCTGCCCATGGCTTGCATTTGTTTGGTGGGTTCAGAGCTCTCTTCTCTCTGGCTCTGTAGCCTGAGGTGTGTGCACAGCCCAGGCTTGATTTTCCTGAGTGGGCACGGTGCATTAAGAAATGAGGAACACAGGAACTGACAGGGCAGCTGAAGCCCCTTTCTTTCCTGTCTTCTGCTGCAAACGAGTGAATTCTGCACGAAAATAATAATCTAGAATGGAGAACTTTAGAAATGTCATTTTATTTTCCGGGATTTGTTAATTAAAGAAAGCAATTACCTACTCCCATCCCCTCCTCTGGGTTTTGGGTTGCCCTGTTCTGTGTGTTTTGCATCCAGGGGCTCAGGGCTGCTCCTGCCTTCCTCAGCAGCTGGGAGAGAGGGAGAGGACAGAAATCCAGAGGGGGTGGAGAGAAAGTGCTGCCTTGCAGGGAAGGTGGGTGTGCTCTGACACATGTGCAGACAGCTCTGGCTATAGCTTAGGTAAGTACATCACATTATGGTCATTTGTGCCTTCTCTCTGCAATGGGGAGCTCTGCCTGCCTTGCATAATTCATCCTGGTTCAGTAACACAACCCCGGTGCTCGGAGGGTTTCAGGTACGGATGCTTTTAATGGCAACTTCCTCGCCATCCTTTGCTCTCCTCCGGGGTCATTTGCTGCTGGCTGGCTGGTTTTTGGTGTTCTGAGGGAGGGTGCACAAGTGCTGTGAGTAATGAGTGGCAATGGAGTCACTTTTGAAGTCCTAGGGCAGATCTGTGGGCTTTTCAGAGAGAGGGAGAATGGCCATTATTAGTTTGCACAGCCAGAAGGCAAACGATAATTGCTTTGAAGATGTCCCCTATGTTTTAATTTTAGAAAGTATGATAGTATAAATGATTCATTATAATGGAGCCATGTATGTAAAAGAAAAGCTAAACTATTACTGGGTTTGCAGGACTTAGTACTGAGTGATGATTATGTACCTGAAATATTAATCAGCTGTGTATATTCTCACTGACAATTGGCACATAGCATACTTTTTAGCTCATTACCAATGCAGTGTTTTGGGATGAATTTCATGGGTTACAATAAAAGTTCAATATTACATGGAATGGAAGGTAAACTATTTAGAAAGAGCTTGCTAATGTGCTGTATCAAATAATGGTTGTGCTTTGCACATATCTCTATATTGAAAACTTACATCCTTTCTATCTGAATGTGATCTTTTAAAAATATATTCCAAACCAGATTATGCCTTGTCAGAATTTCATGTGCAGTGTTGTTTCATTCTTTCTTCCAGACTGTAATTGCTGTTTGTATTTAACTCAAGCTTAAACATCAATAAGCACAGTATTCAAATAATTATTTTGGAGGTTATAGTATTTTAGTATTTGCTCCTGAACCAACTAAACCTGTTAAATGACTGAATTATGACTAAATACTTTAGTAGAATAATAAATGCATCACTATTTCTTCTCTTTATTGGAAGTAAGGTAGAGGAGAATAGATTACAGAATTATTTTTTGTAAAATACAGCTGCATTTTACAGGTTTTCATGCTTTATGTAGCCCAGTATTGCTTATAGTTAAATAGATTCTCAGTGCAGTTCTAGCTGACATTCAGATGGTAGAGAATATCTGGAAAGGGTGATATATTTGGATTTGCTAATGCCTATATGAAATGTGTAACATCTCTGAAAGGTACTAGCTGGGAAAAAATTCTCTTTAAAAAGATTTTTTTTTTTTTTTTAAGGATTCAAATTACATCTGAAGGTATTGGCAGACAATCTGCCATTCATCAATGTAGCTCAAAACCTATCTCAGCCCAAAGCTTTTTCTCACCCCCCCTGAGAGGAACAATCTATAATTTTCAAACTGTTCATGTGTGGGCAAGCCTGTGAAAGTGAATTCTGCCTGAAAATGCCCAAATCTGGCAAGACATGATTATGTAACTGGCATTGCATAATGATGCATTTAATGCTATTCTGATAGGAGTTTACTTTTATCTCTGTTTCTTTAGGAGAAAAGGTTGCAGGGATGTGACTAATTACCCTCCTTCTTTAAGGTTATCAGGTGTCCTAATTTTCAAGGAGTGTCCTTGCTAACAGGGACAACCCTACAGTCTTGGAGGCTTTATTGAAAATGGGGCAATGTTCTAATTTCAGAAAAATTCCATGTCAGCCAGGTACCTCAGCAACTCCAGAGCCTCACGTGGACTCTGAGGGCTCCCTGGCTGGCTGGGTGGTACCAGTGCTGGTCTGAGATGTGAAATCCAGCTGTCCTGTTTCTGGGGATATAAAAATCTTCCTTGTCTTAGATCTGAAACAAATAAATGGTTTTTAGTTGGGTTTTGTATGTTTGCTTCTCCTGCTTTAAAATATGTTGAGTTTTTCCTTTCCCAAGAGCTGCAAAGCCAAAGCACAGAGGAGAATGGGGCAGCCAAGGGGGGTTCCTTGTCCCACATGTCAGGAGAGAGCAGGCAGCAAATGTTGGAGCTTTGGAAGGAATTTCCACAGAGGTTGAAGCTAAATGAAAAGGAGGAACAGCTCACTGCACTCTGTTCTCAGGTGGTTGTCAAAAAAGTGGCTCTAAGAAGCATTTAGATTTGTTTGGCTACTTCCTGATCTCTGTACTCAAACTCAGAATGTTTTACATATATTTTAAAATAAGGAAGCCCTGGGATTATGTAAGGGGTTACCCAAGACCAAGACAGAGAAATCTCTGCCTTCTGGAGGAAAGACCTGAAATTCCTTGTTATTTTCCACATGGGGCAAGACATCTCTGGTTGCAAATACATCTGGAGGTTTCTTCTGTGGAAGAGATGGGTGGGAGTTCTGCCTCTCTGCAGTGTGGAAGGTCCTCCCTGGCTTTCACCAAAGCTCCTATACTTGTAAAAACCCTAATTATTTTTTGTATTGTAATTATTTTTTAATTAAATTAAATTTTTAATAAATTAAATTAAAATTATTATTTTTGGATTTTTTTTTCTAATTAAAACTCTGGTTTTCCTATCACAAAGACCCCAGTCAGTGTGAGGAAGTTGTTAAAGTGCTAAACCCCACTCCCCTCAGAGTTCTGGGGGGTTGGTTGCTCTGTGGTCTTCCTGGCATCCAGGATTTCTGCACCTTGGGTCCCACGGGTGCCAAGGATGAACTTGTAAATGTTCATGTAAATGAACTTGGCTTATTAGGGTATTTAAATGCCACATTCAGCCTTGCAATCTAATGTGTAAACCAAATAGGAAACTGCATGCATTTTTCATGGATGGTGGTGTGTCAGGACACCTGGGAAAACTTTCCTTTGGTGTTTTAAAAGGGATCACAAAGGCAGACAGGCTGCTTGGCTCTTTACTACAATGACAATTGTTTTTAAAAATAAACAATTGTAGTTACTGAGGCTTTATTTTGTAACAGTATAAATACTCGGTGTCAGTGTATCAACACCTGAATGAGCTTAAAAGAATGGAGTTTTTTATTTACAACAGCTGAGTGCTACCTGGGTAAGTGACAGCTCTGGTGTTTCATGACTTCCCCTTCTGTCATTTGGCAGGATAGGATTTCATGCAGCTGCCAGCTCAGTTTCTTCTCTTTGCTGGAAAGATTTTGTGCACTCCCACTTCTTGTAATTAAGAGTAACGATGCAAAATTTCCTCAGGGTTAAGAAAATTGCTGGAACCACAAAATAGAACAAACTGTAATTGCCTGGTTTCTTAAGTGGAGGTATGAAACTCCCAAAGAATTATGGCAGTCTTTGTGGGGAACTATCCTGGTGGTGTCAGGGGAAATGTCAGTCCTGAACAGCTGCTGGTAATTAATGGCCGAGGTTTCAGAGGAGGTGAAGAAATGATTTTTCTTAAGTGTTGGAGCTGTGTGCACCAGTAAAAGCATCCAAGGCACAATTTGTAAGCTCTTTAGCCTTGTAAAAATCAACAGAAGGGCGTTTGCATTTTCTTTATTAATTAAAGAGGGAACGTTTTAGTGATAATGCACCGTGTGGATCAGGACCTCCAGTTCCCATTGCTGCTAATGGCATTTGTAAGTGTTGCAAAATCCATATGCATCATAACAGAAAATGTGATTGAGTGCCTTACAGAGCTGTTCAGTCACTGTTTCTGAAACTTTTGGTGACTTGAAGTTGCCCAAATCCAGTCGTACTTGCATTTGCCTTCTAAAGAAGTTTCATCTCATCTGAATGTAACATATTTTGTTCACAGCATTTATTTATCTGAATATACACACATACCTGGCTCAGATTTAAAATGCTGTAAGTGCTCCTGAATCACAGCACATGGTGACAGCTGGGTTCCCTGTAACAAATACCTTTGCCCTGTTTGCAGCTTCTGTTGTTTGAAACTGTCAGGGCAAGATGTGAATGGGTGCTGATCTGTGGGCAGCACAGCCAGGCTGCTCTGGGCCTGGCAAGGGCTGCCAGTGCATTGGTAGCTGAGAAGTGAGGATGTTTGGAACATAAGATGGCATCAGACAGCTGGGCTGCAAAGCAGTATCAATACATTTTCTTTCATCTGAATACCAGTACTGGTATTTCCCTATTGTCTTGATTGGGTCACAGTTACTTCTAAAAGATTTAAGGGCTTCTGCTCTGTTTGGACATTTTTCTTCTTTCTCAGGTTTTTTCAGCTTGTCTGCATGACAGCAGTGCCTCCCCTGGTGCTACTGGCAGTCCTCTTCCTCTTCTTTTCTTTTTCCTTTCCTTTCCTTTCCTTTCCTTTCCTTTCCTTTCCTTTCCTTTCCTTTCCTTTCCTTTCCTTTCCTTTCCTTTCCTTTCCTTTCCTTTCCTTTCCCTTTCCCTTTCCCTTTCCCTTTCCCTTTCCCTTTCCCTTTCCCTTCCCCTTTCCCTTTCCCTTTCCTTTTCCTTTCCTTTTTCCTTTCCTTTTTCCTTTCCTTTTTCCTTTCCTTTTTCCTTTCCTCCCCTCTCCCTCTCCCTCTCCCTCTCCTCTTTCTCTTGTCTTCTCCACCAGTTGCCACTCCAAAGGTTGCTCCAGTTCTGCATCATTCCTGCTGCTGGGGTTCAGATGATGCTGTAAGACATTTAAGTGCTAAATTAACATCCTTTCCCATGCTAAGAGATGCTTCTACTTGTTATCTGTGCTGCCAGCTGCTTCTGTATGGCTTTTTCTAGCTGTGGGATGATTTTATTTTGGTTAAACATCAAAGAGCCTGAATGCACAAGTTCTCTCTTTGTTAATATTGTGGCTCCACTGAAGTACTAATTGGTGTGGTCCTTTGTTTTTCCACCACTTAACATAATTACTCCCTACCTCTGAGTGCATATTCAGACCTTTCCCCCAGCAGTGTCCTTCTGGATAAATTTCAGTCTTTGGAAAGTTGGTTGGTAACTCTCTGAGTGCTGTTCTGATTTGCTTTGTTCTGTCAGTATTGCTTTACCAAGGTCTCATTTTTCAAACTGTGTTTATGAAGCAAAGATATAGGTGATAAAACTAATAATCTTATAGGGCTAAATATTCATGCTCAGTTTTAGGTGTTGCATTCTCTTTTGTAAGTCTGGCTTGGTAGCTTTGTGAATGGAGATTTGTAAATGTAGCAAACTCCTTCATTGGTGGGAGTGAAGTCCCTTAATTCCAGTACTTTGTGGACTGGAGGAAAACATTTCTTAAAAGAATCTCTCATAAGTGGCCAGTCCTATGTGTAAGAAGTACACTTAAATGTTACTTGCAATATGTGACCTTGAGGTTCAAATGTGTTTCTGAGAATGTACTTGAGGTTTAGTTTTTTGATCAAATGGATGTGCTTTATTATTTTCTTTTTCTTTTTTTTTTTTTTTTTTTTCTTCCCCAGTGCCTGTTATGAAAATTTATCCTTCATTGTGAAGATGAAGTTCTGTTCCCAGTGACTTTGGCAAATTATATCCAGACTCTTCATTTCCTCTCAGCAGTGTAGGATAAATGATGGCATTGTACAAGCAAGGAAAGGAATTTGGTACAGAAGGTAGAATTTAAAAGTCTGTGATGGTTGAACTGAAATCATTAAACTTTTAGTAAATGTCATCTCCACTCTTTTGAACTTCCTCCCTCTGTTTAAAACTTGCAAGGTTGTACCTGGAGTGCTGTGACCAGGTGGGAAGCACAGAGAGAGGCTGAGAGGGGGGGTGGTTCAGTCTGGAGAGGAAATGGCTGGGGTGAATTTATTTTATTCTTACTGCTTTGTTCACTTACCCAGTGGAGGGTTATAAAAGGACAGAGCCAGGCTCATCTCTGAGGTACACAGCAAAAAGAATATGAGTTCATAGATAGAAGTTACAGCAAGGGAAGTTCCAGTTAAATGTCAAGAGCTTTCTCAGCAGGAGGATGTTCCAGGGTGGGAACAGTGGCCCAGACAGGGTTGGGAATCTCCATCCTCATGATATTCTGAGCTCAACTGGGCATGGCCCAGAGCTATTTATTCCACATTTGAAGCTGACAGTGAGTTGTCTAGATGACCTTCAAAGATCCTTTCCAACCTGAAGTATTCTAAGTTTTTGTTAGGAAGGTATTATTTTTTCTGAGTGATGTTTGCTATGCAGTTAAGTTTCAAAGGAGAGCTGCATGGAAGTCTGAGCTTTTCAGTGAGCCACATACAGCTCTAGGTCTGATGGGACCTCTTTGAGTGATGTGTTTTGGGGTCCTCTGGCAGTCTTGGAACAATGATTTAAAACTGGCAGTTCATGCATAGCAGCTGTTATGGGAGGTTTTGCTTTCAGTGTGTCCAGCGTGCCATCCTTTTTGATGGGTTTGGATTTTTACACAACAGATTTGTGATTTTCTCTTGTTCTGTTTATTTAGTTCCAGGTAGTGAAAGGAAGAGGGGAAGGTGCAGAAACAGGAGAGGAGGAGTGAAAGCAGCACAGTCTTGTCCAGCATAGGGAATTAAAAATAAAAAAAAAATAAGGTGTAGTCTCCAAATTCTTCCATTTTAGAAATCATTATGGAGTTGCAACAGTGATGGGTGATGTGCCCCAGATATCTAGGTCAGTTTTCCACTTATTGTGGGGAATTATGTAAAAGTAAGTAAAGAAAAAAATGTTGACTTAATCTTGACTGCTTGAGTCCATGTACTTCTTGCTAGGCAAGAAGTTTGACACCTGTTTCCTCAGCATTACTCCAGTGCTTCTTCATTATTTTCTTGTTGTTAAAGCACCTTTCCTGGCAGTGTCACCTTTCATGAGGTGAATTATGCTGCAGTGGGATTAATGAGAGATGCACCATAAAATAGTGAACATTACATCTGATAATCATCTTGATAATGACCTCTATCTGAGGAGGAACTGCAGAAAAAGATGACAATGAGCTTTCATAAAATTTACACCCAATTATCATGGAGGTGGCACTGCTACAGAGCTGTGTGGGCTGGTGGAAGTTCCAGGGATAAAAACTCTTAGGTAACTGCTATTCCCTCCTCTGTTAAAGGGAAAACAGGTGAGGTTTCACTGTGCTTCTGGGGCCTTACAGATGTCCCACTTCATCCTTCAGAGGCCTCAGTGGGTTGGATTTCTTAGATAGAAATTGGTCAACAAGATATTTAAGCTGAAGAACAAAACTTTTCTCATTAGCATGAATCCTAGGAGATCAGCAAGCCCAGGGCAGAGCTGGTTGGTTCTGAAGCTGGAGATCTGGCTGCCCCCAACCTTCTGTCCTAATCTTGGGGGGTAAAGGAAAAAAGAAGAAAGTGGAATTAAAATCACTGTATACAGAGGCAGCTCGGTGGCAGAGGGAGATACTCCTTCAGACAGGAGGTTTCCAAGACTTTTAGGATACGGATGGTGAAGGGAATTTTAGCTGGATAAAACCTGAAATACTTAAACTGCATTAACAGCAATTGCTGTGATTGACTATGATGGGGTTACTCCTTACCTGACAAGATTTTTATTATTTTTTTTTTAATGAGTCTTTTAGAACAACTTCTTTTATAACCACTGTAGTGTTTGCAAACGTACCTTACATAAATGTCCTTCCCTCTGTAAAAATGGAAACCCCTAAAATTTATACTGGTGTTCCTGCTAGTTCAGTGGTTTGAATTTGAAATTTTGACTCTTTTTTAAAAGGGCTATTTTTGTAGTGTTCCTTTTCAAGGTTTTGTTCTGATAGTGAATTTCCAGATACCTAAGTTTGACTGTGTGTCTTATGCTGCTACAGAACTCTTGTTTACAAATAGAAGCTTTCCTAATGGAAAGTTGCTGGTTAATGCACTGCTAAGCAAATGATCTCTTGTCTAAAAGTTTCTTGCAAGGTTAATTCTGGGAGAGAGTTTTAAACAATTAGAGTCAATTCCCTGTGAGAAGGAAGCAAAGCTCTGAGGCTGTAATTCAAAAGGGAAATCTATGTAATTTGAATAAGAATCTGCGGATAAGATACAGAAGGTTGTGAACATCAGTAATGCAGAGTGAATTATTCAGGATGGCATGGGAAATAAAGAGATTGTAGAGATAAGAAGTAGAGTTTGAAAGGTGTCTACAGCAGCAAGTCATTTGGTGCATTAGAAGCAGATCAATAGATTGAAGCAGTCAGCACTGAGGCCCTGCTCCTGTGCAGGTTTTATGTTGAACTGGATTTAGTCTGAGCCTCGGTCCATGTGAGTGGCAGCTTTCCAGAGAGCTCTGGTTGGTTCAGATGGATGTGTGCTGGGTGCTCTCAGCAGCTCTTCTGCTCTGCTTCCTTCAAAAGAAGTTCAGTTCCTGAGCCCCAGAGCTGAGGGATGCTCACAGGAGGGATGCTGGTAGGAGCTGCTGCAAAACTGCAGCATTGCTCACAACCAAAATGTGGATGTAGGGCACAGACATGTCATAGAATCATAGAATCATAGAATTAGCTGGGTTGGAAGGGACCTCAGAGATCATCAAGTCCAACCCTTGATCCACTCCCCCCATGGTTCCCAGCCCATGGCACTGAGTGCCACATCCAGGCTCTTTTTAAATGTCTCCAGGGATGGAGAATCCACCACCTCACCGGGCAGCCCATTCCAATGGCTGATCACCCTCTCCGTAAAAAAATTCTTTCTGATATCCAGCCTAAACCTCCCCTGGCACAACTTAAGACTGTGTCCTCTTGTCTTGTTGAAAGTCGTCTGGGAAAAGAGACCAACCCCCCCGGCTCCAACCTCCTTTCAGGGAGTTGTAGAGAGCGATGAGGTCTCCCCTGAGCCTCCTCTTCTCCAGCCTCAACACCCCCAGCTCCCTCAGCCCTTCCTCACAGGACTTGTGCTGGATCCCTTCCCAGCCTCCTTGCTCTTCTCTGGACCTGCTCCAGCACCTCAATCTCCTTCCTGAGCTGAGGGGCCCAGAACTGGACACAGGACTCAAGCTGTGGCCTCCCCAGGGCTGAGCACAGGGGCAGAATCCCTTCCCTGGACCTGCTGGCCACGCTGTTCCTGAGCCAGCCCAGGATGCCATTGGCCTTCTTGGCCACCTGGGCACACTGCTGGCTCCTCTTCAGCTTCCTGGCAATCCAGACTCCCAGGTCCCTTTCTGCCACTCTGTGCCCAGCCTGGAGCTCCCCATGGGGTTGTTGTGTTGAACCTCATCCCGTTGGGATCAGCCCAACTCTCCAGTCTGTCCAGGTCCCTCTGCAGAGCCCTTCTGCCTTCTGGCTGGTCCACACTTCCTCCCAGTCATCTGAAAATGCATCATCTTCCCCCTCTCTGATGGAGGAGCAGAGGTTCTTCTCAAAGTAGAATTTATCAAAAAGAACAATATTGGGTTAAATCCATTTTCTTTGAAATTGATGGTAAAGCTTCAACTGATGTAAATGGGAGTAGAATTAGGCCAACAGTGATCACTTAAGGGAGATAAAAATCTAGGCTAGAGAAAAGGCAAAGATCAACTCTGCACAGATACAGAAATAGTTTCTGTGTGTTATTCCACTGGTTACTCCTGTGTGCTTTAGTACAAGTCAGAGGGCTCCTTTCTGGGGCAAATGTCACTTAAATCCTTGTCCCAAATTTTGACACCCAGTTAGTGGCTCTCAGCTGGTGGGATGCAGCTGTCCTAAGCTGCAGCACAGCATTTCTGTCAGTCAACATTTTGCTTTCAGAGATTGTTAGACTGGCAAAACATTGCCTGACAGGTGTATTTTGGTGAGCCCTCCTTGCCCACTGAAACTTTTCCTCTTCGTGTAACTTTCTTGAGGATTTCTTGACAGCTTGTGGGTTGTGGCCACTAAATAGTTTATGTGAAAGTGGACTGAAATACTTCAGCAGATGGACATAGATCAGCTGTATGACTTGACTTTTGACTGTGCCATCCATGTGTTATCAGTGTCACATCTCTGCAGGAGGATGCCCCTGGTAAGCTGCATGTCTGGTTTTTCTTGTGCTGTGAATTGTGATGGCACTACAGGGAAATGTGTTTTGCTAATCAGTCACGTGGTGTTGAGGAATTCAACTCTTTTTCAGTCACTGATTTTCTTCTTATTTGCTTTATGTATGTTGTGTATCTGTTCTGGAATAGAATCATAGAATCATAGAATCCTAGGGGTTGGAAGGGACCTGGAAAGATCATCTAGTCCAACCCCCCCTGCCAGAGCAGGGCCCCCTAGAGTACATCCCCTAGGAACGTGTCCAGGTGGGTTTTGAATGTCTCCAGTGAAGGAGACTCCACAACCCCCCTGGGCAGCCTGTTCCAGGGCTCTGTCACCCTTACAGTAAAAAAATTTTTTCTGATATTCAACTTGAACCTCCTATGCTCCAATTTACACCCATTACCCCTTGTCCTATCACTGGTCACCACTGAGAAAAGCCTAACTCCATCTCGCTGACACTCACCCCTTACATATTTGAAAACATTGATGAGGTCACCCCTCAGTCTCCTTTTCTCCAAACTAAAGAGACCCAGCTCCCTCAGCCTTTCCTCATAAGGGAGATGTTCCACTCCCTTAATCATCTCAGTAGCTCTGTGCTGGACTCTTTCAAGCACTTCCCTGTCCTTCTTGAACTGAGGGGCCCAGAACTGGACACAATACTCCAGGTGTGGCCTCACCACTGCAGAATAGAGGGGGAGGAGAACCTCTCTTGACCTACTAACCACACCCTTTCTAATGCACCCCAGGATGCCATTGGCCTTCTTGGCCACAAGGGCACATTGCTGGCTCATGGGCATCTTCTTGTCTACCAGGACCCCCAGGTCTCTTTCACCTCCACTGCTCTCCAGCAGCTCAGCCCCCAACCTATACTGGGACATCGTGTTGTTCTTCCCCAAATGCAAAACTCTACACTTCCCCTTGTTGAATTTCATCATGTTTCTCCCTGCCCAACTCTCCAGCCTGTCTAAGTCTCTCTGAATGGCAGCACAGCCTTCTGGTGTGTCAGCCACTCCTCCCAAGGCTTGCTGTATCTGTGTGCTTTCCTTCTGGAAAGGCTGAGAGACCTGGGGCTTTTTAGTCTGGAGAAGACTGAGAGGGGATCTAATTAATGTTCATAAATATCTGAGGGCTGGGCATAAAGAAGGAAGAGACAACCTCTTCTCACTTGTGCCTTGTGATAAGATGAGGGGCAATGGAATCAAGAGAGAGCACAGGAAGTTCCACCTCAACATGAGAAAGAATTTCTTTACTGTAAGTGTTACAGAGCCTGGAACAGGCTCCCCAGAGAGGATGTGGAGTCTTCTTCTCTGGAGACTTTCAAGCCCTGCCTGGCTGCATTTCTGAGTGACCTGCCCCAGTTTTGGTCCTGCTCTGACAGGGGGGTTGGACTCGATGATCTTCAGAGGTCCCTTCCAACTCCTGACATTCTGTGAGTCTGGGGTACATGGAATGTCTTGTGCAATGGAAACACAGCCCTGGTTATAACCTGGCTCTGGGAAAAAAAGCAAAACAAACCTATAAAGGAAATGACAAATCCACCGGTGGGTTTTGTGAAATTAAAATGGCAATTTATCTTTGCAGGATTCCTGTTTTTAACTCCCAAACTGGTGAGCTACTCTGGAAAGCAAAAGCTGGCATCTTTAGGTCCTCTGTGCATCTCTGGTTTGGGTGCTTCTTTACACTGATGTAACCCCAGGGATCTTTTAATCATCAGAGAAGAAGTGCTTTGCAGTTCCAGCATGACTTCTCTCTACTCTGAGCTGCATCCTCAGCTCTGGGAATCTGACTGTTGCCTCATCACACCACATCTTGAGTGACAGTGGGGTAAACAGACTCAGCAAATCAGCTGTCATTCTGTGTGCTGGCAAGTGGCAGATCAGGTCAACCAGAGAAGCAGCTAAACAGGAGCACACACACAGATTTTCTTCTGTCCTTGCCTTTTGACTGTGATGTAAATGAAGAGCACGGGTGCACAGAGTCAGACGAGGTTTTCCAGCCTGGTAAAATGAGGTGTTTTGTATTTCCACAAGTGCAGACTCCCAAGTGTCAAACCTCCTTTTCAATAAGGGCAATGTAGGTATTTTATTAATGGTTATGCTAGGACTTGGTAGGTTTTGTTCTTGTAAGAAGTTACAAAAAGGAAGATAAACACCAGGTTATGCAGGAACACATCTGAGGAAGTATTTTCTGTTCCTTTTCAAAGAAGGCAACACAATAGACATAGGAACATATGTGAGTAATCTGTGTTTATTTCAAATGCTCAGCTCAAAAACCTCCAGTGATTTACATAGAGAGCACCAGGTTTAAATAGGCTGGAGCAAGAGGCAGCATCTTGTTAATCCACAACCTGGCTGAGTTGCTCACTGAAATCAAGAGCAGACTTGGATTTCTCATTTTGTGGTAGCATGTGGGCTTAGGTGCATGCAAATCAGAGACCTGGGTTATGTTTTGATGGGTTTTGCTTAATTTTCTGAGATAAACTTTATATTTTTATTTGTAGGGGTTATATTCAGACATGCAAAGATTGTTGTTGGCAAATTGTCAGTGATTTCCTTCAGTGAGCCTGGAGATTGTTCTGGGGAGAATTATCCTTGTAAGATTTCTGATTTTAAAAATAGGTTTAGAGATTACATAAGTTTTTAGAAGCACAGCAATTTCAAGTCTCTGCTGTGTGAATTATTTCAGATGGCTCCACAAAAAATAACCAAGAAAAACAATTCTCTTGTGCAGGAGGTGGCAATTGGCTTCTCTTGGAAGTATAAAGGAGTTGATTTGTATTAAAATCTTGGAAACAACTGGATTGCAGTTTTGTTTCCTGGCAGATTTCATATATCAAGTAAGTGCAGGGATTTTGAGTTAATAGTTCCCCAAAATTAATCATCTTTGGCAAATCCCAGTGTATAAGATTTGATGGTGTTCAAATTATTGCACCTTGTACACAACATGCTAGTGAACTCTTTACTAGATTTAGTGAATTTTGGCTGTGTTACACAGCCCTGTTCAACACTAGCACAGATTTTTGTAGAACTTCTGACAAAAACTTGGGCAGTTTCATGATCCCATTTCAACCAGTAGAGGGAGAGATTCAATTTTATTGGCTCATTTCTAGATGTATCCCCATCTATGAAGATGTAATAAATGCCTTTTGGAATCTTTTACTTGTCTAAAATTTGTGAGCCTGGTGTCAGATTAAGCCATGTGTAGATCTGTGATGATAATTCCTGCTTGCTGATTTCCAGAAGTTCAGTTGTGCCCCGAAAAATTCAGAGGCTTCCCCAGACCAATTTGATGTAGAAGAGGGAATCAAAATGTTGTAGTAAGTGACTGATTTTGCTGCAGCAGTGTTTCTTCCTGAAAGAATTACAAGCCCAAGAAATCAATAAAGCAAAGTACCATGGAACTAGATGTAGTTTGAAAAATGGCAGTAATCAATTCATCTTGGCATTTTGGGGGTATTTCTTCCAAATGTCTCAAGATAGTTCTTCCAGAAATTCTCTCCTGGACCTTTACTGATAGGTTGGTAGGAAATGAACATAAGACTTGATTTCATTTTCAAATAAAAAATTTATAGTAAAAAACCAGGTAATTCTATGTTGTGTCACTTTTTGGGAGGTATAACCAACAGAATGCAGTTATTTTCACCAGAAGCTTTATCTAGGTGGAGAAAAGTGAAGAAATAAAAGTGCTGAAAATATGTAAAATTTCTTAAGATTTCCATATCCCTAAAGTAGTTCTACTGACAAGAACAGTTGTTGGTTTTAGTCTTGTAATTTTCAAATCTGCTGGGAATCTGAAGTGAAAGGTGTGGTGCCTGGTGAATGCCTAATTAACAACAGCATAAACTGATTGAAACAGAATATTTCAATCTAAAATGGTTCATGGTGCCTGTGGTCTGAGTTATTTTGGTGGAAGTCAGTGCATCCAGCCCACCCCCAGACCTGGTTATGGTCTCTCCAAGAGTAGTTGTGAAGTTTGCTGAAAATGTTAGAATTTGGAGCATTTCACAGTTGGGGTCTTCTGTGGAAACAGAAAGTTTGGGTTCAGTCCTCTATTATTTTTATTTAATTTGAGAATTGAGCAAGTCTTTTCTCTGTCTAGAAGTATATTCTTAGTCTATAGAACTACTTCCACACTTTGTTTTGCTCATCATTAATTATACAGTGAGGTTGGTTGGTTGGTTGGTTGGGTTTTTTCCCTATAAAGTGGAACAGGCTCAATTTGAGAAACTAAAAAAACCCCAGCATTATGGTCTGCATGACCAGGTATAGACCTGGGCTGGGAAATAAAAGTGCAATTTGACATTTTCACCCCACCACTGGCCTCTTACTGGCATTGCTGGCAGAAAGGAGCAGCAGGTAGCATGGAAAGCCCCCCCTTTGGTAGCATGGTAGATTTATGCTGAGCTAAAATTGCTGGGTAATTGCAGACAAATGGTGTGGTTTGATTGAGGGACTTAAAACTAAGATGCTTATCTAACAGCAAGGTACCAGTGAGGAAGGCAGAGCCTGGAGCTGTGGGAAGAGGCTTTTGCTGCTCCATTTGTGCTGTGCTGCCACTTGTGTGACCAGGCTGCTCTGATGGATGGGGAGTTAAACTTCCAAAAAAAGAGTACTTTCCTTACTTTGCCTCTCCAAATAGGCTCCATTTAGTCTGCAGGTTAAATAGAGGGTCAGCAGATTATATATTTATGTGTGGTATCCATTTCTCAGTATATATTTACAACTGAAAAAGGTACATAGAGAAATGCAAATTGACCTAAGGCTAGCACCATACAAAACTGACATTAATTACCAGATTTTTTTTTTTTACACCAAGGAAGTGTTTGTTTTATTTTTTTTTTTCAAAAAGGGGAAAAAAAAAAAAAAAAAGAAGAAAAAAAGGAAAATTCAAGATCTTACTACAACATCCAGAAAATTGACATCTGTTATGTAGTTAGTGAATAAATGGTGGTCATATTCTCCAATGGAAGATTTCACTGACAGTGCTTGCTGCAGCCTCTTTACAAAAATACCTTTCCCAACTCAGTTGTCTCTGCTGATCCCCATCACTGTGGTGAAGAGATGAGGAGGGAGTTGCTCCCAAAACAGGCAAGTAATTTGCTGGAAATAGATTTGAGATCCACACATTTGATTACAAGGAGAAATCAAGCTGAGCTGGTGCACTCTGTGCAACCCAGGTCTGTGTTCTCTGCAAGAGACATGGTTAAAATCAGCAAACAATCGTGCTCTGTAGCAGCTGAGACATCCAGATGGTCTCAGTTTATCCCTCATTAAAACACATTTCAGTGTTCCAATCTTTAGATAAAGATAGGCTTGAATAGCTCTGGCAGGGCCCCTATCCTAACAGAAAGGTCACAGGCA